>NC_091828.1:113465000-113772500 GCF_038994185.2 Dermacentor albipictus
TAATATAACTAACTAACTAACTAAATAAATAAATAAATCGATCAATAACTAAGTCAATAAACGAATAAATAAACCAATAAACAATCGATGAATCAGTCAGTGTAGTAGGATAGTAAATCTTCCTCTTAGGTATAGGCTCGGCAAGGTCGAGACGAGGACGGCCCTGTGTCGGAAAACGTAGCTATTCGTTCAGCACGGCCGACTTACTGATATACACGTCAGAGACAAGTATGAGGAGAATAATCATGATGATGAGCAGGACCAGGATGCAGCAGCAGATGATGGGGATGACCGCATCGGGGTAGTCCTCTTCGCTGGTGTCCTCACTGGAAGAGAGAGAGAGAGAGAATGGGGCCCAAGAGGAGCAAGTAAGGCACGCAGTGGCCATGTTCAGTAAGTGAACAAAGGCGAGCAAAATGTGCAAAGTAATCGGAAAAAGCAATGTAAGTAGCCGTTAAGAGGAAGCTTTAGCTCGGGTGCTCCTATCTAAATACGTGTAAAAGGAGAATTCGTTTTTCTCGGCAACCACTGCACCAATTTTGACGAGGTTTGTTGCATTTAAAAGAAAAACGTAAAATCTAGTGACTGTTGGTTTTGAATTTTCGAGTTAGGTTGTCAATTTTTTGCTAAAAATTGGCGAAAATCGAAAATTTCCAGAAAACGAAACTATCAAGTGTACAACTCTGTAACTCAATGAAGAAAAATGATAATACACTTCTGTGAATTGTATCTAATAGTACATCTAAAGCGAACAAAATTGATATGTTACGCTTGAAATATAAGAAATTTAATAATAGGAAAATACAACTTTTGCAAAACCCTTGTAACCAACGTAACGAATTCACGTAAGATGTAAAATGACATATTGAATTTGTCCGCTTTGGATGATCTAATGGATGCCGTTTACAGAACCATGATATCATCTCTTGATGGAGAGCTATGAATTTGTAAACTTCGCGCTTCTATTTTTTTCAAACGGTCAAATATTTGAAAATCGTTTTCAGAAAATTCAAGCCGTAAATCGAAATTCCGCTTCCTACAGTCACTAGAATTTAACTTTCTCTTTCAAATGCAACAAATTTCATTAAAGTCGGTCCAGGGGTTATCTCATAAAAACTTTTTTGCGTTTTACATGTATTTGAATAGGCCGCGTCGGAGTTGGGCCCGACCTAAGGAGGTATATTATTAGCCAAGGAGGTATATTGATACGTAAGCAAAGCAATGTTGAGTGTGAGTAAGATGAAATAGAAGCAAGGAACGAATTTGAAGTAAATTTAAAAGCATGCAAATAAAGGATAGCCTAAATAAGAGTGAGCAGCTAAGTAAGAAAAAAAAAGCAGTAAATTTTCTTGAGTAAATGAGTATATCAAATAATCAGTAAATAATCACTCAGTACTCTTAACCTATACGCCACCATCAGCATAAAAGAAGACAGACGTGTTCCGAGTGTCCGCAGCACCAAATTAGTCAATTAATGGCGTAGGAAGGCATCAATGTGACTATTGATCGAGCGATTCATTGATGCTGAGCAGAATCAAGGCGTCTATACTACGCCTTCGTAAAGCGTAGGCCTGCTCCTTTAGTGGCGGTCCGAATAATTTCCGGTCTGATGAGTTATTTTGCCTACAAAAAAGCAATTCACAATGACATACTTGCCTCAACTCATATTCACACGAATATGAAAATTCCCACAGCCGATGTATAAATTACATAAAATGAGCAAGTTCTAGAACAACAACGTAAGCATCCGTTCATGTAGTGGTTAAGGAGCTCTTGGCTTCATGGTTGGCCAATAAGAAACTCGGAGAATACACGGCTTAGGCTATGGCTGCCGGTAGAACTACTCGTTCAAGCAAGAGGTACATACGGCTGTATCGTGTAGCAGTTGCCAGCGTTACAGTTGACACAGTTTGAGATAGGATGGTCACAACACAGATTCCACTGTGGGCACTAATCTGGACATCGTCGAATTCCGCCACGTTGTTAAATTTTGAGCCAATCAGAGAGGCGGTAGCAACCCCCCCTTGGGCCAATCACAGCTTCACAAGATGGCGAAGTCGACAAAAATGGCTGCTGGACCTTGTCATTGTCCAGAATGGCATCCTATGCTTAGTGTTACTTCAGAGTTTGGGTTGACCGGGGTTCACCGGGTTCAGAGTTTGGGTTGACCGGGGTTGTTGGAGAAGTGTGGGAGAGGCCTTTGCCCTGCAGTGGACGTAACCAGGCTGATGATGATCATGATGATGATGATGATGATGATGATGATGATACTGGACTCTTGTTGTTGTAATTCGAGATCAGCGTTGGCACTTTCGCCGCGTCATCCACGCGATTTCGCCATCAGCGCCGATTCTCAGTTCTGCGTCAAACATACGTCATCGAAAAATGCAATGCACGCCGCTGAATACGCAAGCAGCCTTACCGGATGCCGGTGCGTTGACTGCTGCTGAAACTCGGCTCATCATCGCTCATCATGAGACTCTCCTCTCCGCCTGGAATGTGACGTAGCAACAAAAAGAGGAGGCTCAATGCTTTTATGGCTCATTCGCACCGGCGACTTGAGCAGGTCGCGATCAAAAAGCAACCGAAGGCGACTGACGTTCACACACCGGCAAGCCCGGCTGAGCGCGACCCGCAAGTCGCAATCCCGGAGATTATCGTTCTCAGCGAGAACTATCGGAATCTACGCGGAATTTTGCCGCGACGCGGGAGGAGGCCGGATGTAGACATGTGAAAGATCGCTTCCGGTGCGCCGCTGATCGGTTTATCAGTTTTGCGACCACGGTCGCGCGACTGAAAAATCGCGCAGAGAGCGACTGGCCCAAAATGGTCGCTTTTCGAGAAAAGCGACCGTTTGCGACCATTTGCGACTGGTCGCTTTGCGACCAACTTGGTCGCGCGACCACTGTCAGTCGCCGGTGTGAATGAGCCCTTAGTCTGCGCGCAGTCACGTGGTAATCCCCCGGTTCAGAACTCACGGTGACGTCACGGATGTCGGTGACGTCTGCTCGGGTTTAGTTAGGTCGGTGTTGGCATGCATTGGAGGGTACCCTTGCAAAGAGGGGAAACTAAACTGAGCGAATTTCAGTGACATTAACTGAACCACAATGACCACAAAACGAACAAGAAAACAACACAAATTGAAATCCGTGACGTCACATTGAGGCACCGGTGCTGGGGAGACGAAATGAAAAAAAATATATAATACATGCAAGCTCTGTCTTCAATTTCTGTCCTAATAATCAACATATTACCGTGAAATAGCTAACGTGAAGATTTTTTAAAAGAAGTACGTTATCAGTCTAAACTAACTTTGTTTTTGTTTCCCTTTAGCGTCCCCTTCAATTTTCGACAGTGAAATCACTGTAAGCAGCTGCATGATGATTAGTGTGTTTATATATATGCGAGGGCGAATCACAAAGTCCTCGCCCCTATTTTTTTATTAGCCAAAATAGGAGGAAGCATACCACAACACGATTGAAGCCAAACCTGTAGACGTGCACACTTCATGCAGTACTAGGCCCACGGACGAAGGAAAAAGATTGGAGGAAGCATAGTACAACACGATTGAAGCCAAACCTATAGGCCCAACACGTGAGCGTACATCAAAGTGCCTGGTTGGTTTCAGTGTTTCAGTGCGCACCGAATAAAAACTACTGGCATACTGACTGAAACCAACCGCGCACTTTGACGTGTGCTCACGTGTTGGGCCTACAGGTTTGGCTTCAATCGTGTTGCCGTATGCTTCCTCCTATCTTTTTCCTTCGTCCATGGGCCGAGTGCTGCATGTAGTGTGGACGTGTGCATGAAGCGCTCACGTGTTGGGCCTACAGGTTTGGCTTCAATCGTGTTGTGCTACGCTTCCTCCTATCTTTTTCCTTCGTCCATGGGCCGAGTACTGCATGAAGTGTGGACGTGTGCATGAAGCGCTCACGTGTTGGGCCTACAGGTTTGGCTTCAATCGTCTTGTGCTACGCTTCCTCCTATCTTTTTCCTTCGTCCATGGGCCGAGTACTGCATGAAGTGTGGACGTGTGCATAAAGCACTCACGTGTTGGGCCTACAGGTTTGGCTTCAATCGTGTTGTGCTACACTTCCTCCTATCTTTTTCCTTCGTCCATGGGCCGAGTACTGCATGAAGTGTGGACGTGTGCATGAAGCGCTCACGTGTTGGGCCTACAGGTTTGGCTTCAATCGTCTTGTGCTACGCTTCCTCCTATCTTTTTCCTTCGTCCATGGGCCGAGTACTGCATGAAGTGTGGACGTGTGCATAAAGCGCTCACGTGTTGGGCCTACAGGTTTGGCTTCAATCGTGTTGTGCTACGCTTCCTCCTATCTTTTTCCTTCGTCCATGGGCCGAGTACTGCATGAAGTGTGGACGTGTGCATGAAGCGCTCACGTGTTGGGCCTACAGGTTTGGCTTCAATCGTCTTGTGCTACGCTTCCTCCTATCTTTTTCCTTCGTCCATGGGCCGAGTACTGCATGAACTGTGGACGTGTGCATGAAGCGCTCACGTGTTGGGCCTACAGGTTCGGCTTCAATCGTGTTGTGCTACGCTTCCTCCTATCTTTTTCCTTCGTCCATGGGCCGAGTACTGCATGAAGTGTGGACGTGTGCATGAAGCGCTCACGTGTTGGGCCTACAGGTTTGGCTTCAATCGTGTTGTGCTACGCTTCCTCCTATCTTTTTCCTTCGTCCGTGGGCCGAGTACTGCATGAAGTGCGCCCGTAAACCGTAAACCCAAGTATGCCCCGTATACTCAGATAAACCTATGTGTTACAGTACACACGGGGTATACTGTAGTCAAGACAAATCAAAACTTCTATTTACCACAAACCATCTGAATGGACTGCGGGGCTAGAAGCTGCAATCAGAAGCACGACATAAGCCCAGGAGCTACAGATACGTGACAGCAACAGCAAGAAAAGCTTCGCATTTGGAAGAATTACCACGTGATGGATACGCTCACATACAAATGAGCACAATATTTTTACCACAAGAAATTTGCACAGTAATTAACAAAGTAACACAGTACCTGTGTTTGCCAACAGGAATTTCAAAGCGAATAGCTTTCTCTGGCACATTCTTTGGAATAGACACTGCTTCTAGTGGCGGTGTCGCCATACTTCGGTGATAGTGGTTGTATTGGTAGGTGATCTTGGCATTCGTTGCAGAGCAGCTACACCGACATGGACATAGAAGGCAAATTAGCGCTGTGCCTTCTGTGTCCGTGCGGGTGTGCCTGCGGTACACAGCCAATTAGATTATGACCCACATCTGATTTGATGTGTGCGAAGGCGGGGGAGGAGGGGGGAGGGTAAGCATCGCCTGCAAGCGCAGTATTAAACTTCGCGCAGACGATCTGCGCAAAACTTAAGCGCGAACGAGCCCGGCAGTTTAGCAGTGAGAATAGAGACTTTTAGCTTGTACGCTATTCCGGTAAACGGGAGCGGTTTGGGCGGATTACCGGATGGTCGGGGCGTAAACTTGAGCGGCCGGAGCGGTGAAGCCGCTTGGTGTATAGCTCAACCAGACAAACGCATAGCTAAATCTGCAGTAACTCACCGTATCCTGCTTCGCCACTCGTGCAAATTTTTGGCAGCGGCGTAATTGCGAACACGATTACGCCGCTGTCGAAAATTTACGCCAGCAGCTAAGCAGAATATAGTAATTAGCTCTGTGCTTGTGTGGTTGAGCTTTGCGCCACCAGCTGGCGCCAACAATCTGGCCGCTCACCTTGACGCCCCCGCTAAACCGGAAAACCGCCCGCGCTTGCCCGAATACCGGACACGCTAAAAGTCTCTAATCTTACATGTCTGCCGCTCCTACTTCTGCAACGCTCAGTAGATTGCCGTCTCAACGAAGCCGTGCCAAATTGTAGGAGAATACGTACCTCTATAATACATATTACCACGGTGACCTAGCCGTATGGTTTCGTACGAGAAAATGCTGGAAAGAACTCTGGCGCTGCCATCGCTCTGCTCTACCACGGAAATGATTACAAGTACGTGGATTTGCCTAATCTTCGTGCTTCTGGCTTCAGACGTTCTTGTGACGTCAGGAGTCGCCTCGATATATTAACGCGCTAGGTAACCGAGTGGCTCCGGCGTTGCTTTGCGAATTTCACGCCGTGACGGCCTCATTCCAATGAAGGTGGAACGCAAAAAAAAGAAAGAAAAAAAGCCGGTCGTTTGTTGAGCATCGGGTGCACGTCAGAGAAAACCCAGGTGGTCAAAATGATTCCCCCACTAAAACGTGTCTCATAATCGGATCGCGTTTTTTTTTTTGGCACGTAAAACGCCAAATTTCTTTTTCCCCCGAGTAATTTCTTTTTTGCGTGTGACCTCATATGGACTGAACGTCACGCTGTGCAAGACTTCCCTCTAGTAACCTCTAGTAGAAAAGCTTTCAGGTAAAGCTGCTTCCCGATGTACCAGCGAAATTAAAATTAAATTATGGGGTTTTACGTGCCAAAACCACTTTCTGATTATGAGGCACGCCGTAGTGGAGGGCTCCGGAAATTTCGACCACCTGGGGTTCTTTAACGTGCACCTAAATCTAAGCTCACGGGTGTTTTCGCATTTCGCCCCCATCGAAATCCGGCCGCCGTGGCCGGGATTCGATCCCGCGACCTCGTGCTCAGAAGCCCAGCACCATAGCCACTGAGCAACCACGGCGGGTTCTACCAGCGACATTCACGTGCTTTTAAGGCAGAGGCTCGCGAAGGAGCACACAAGGTTGAATGCTGGAGCTACTGTAGTGTAAAGCGAGTTTTAGCGGGGCTCACCTTCGCTCATGACGGCTCGAGATCTGCTCGGGATCCTGGCTGGCCGCAAGCCGTGGTCCAAAACCACCGGTCTTCTTCTACTGCCGTGACCGTGCGCTTTGATGTGTCGCTCGTGCTGCCCGCCCTTGCGCGTTTACTACTTCTTCTTCGAAAATTTTCATTCTGGCGAACACTGCCTCTTCTTCTTCTTTTTTTTGCTGCAGCTTACTCATATTGGCATGGATGCTGCTGCTGCTGCTGATGATGATGATGAAAAACTTTATTTATCCCTCTTTAAAGAGAAGGGGGCAATGGAATAGAGGGTGAGGGGGAGGAACTACTTGAAGTAGGCCTCCTTTATCCTCTCAGCCCACTCCAGGATGGCCTCCTGAAGATCGGGCCTGGAGCTACGCAAGGCAGCCTGGATGTTTGCTTATAAGTAAAAGCTCGGATGCCCTAGCTTCTCGTGTAGAAATTGTCGAGGTGGCTCAGCGAACTCATCGTCCACGTCTGTCTGGTTCCTTCCCCGCTTGGCAGACGTCGGTTCCCTCTCTGGAGCAGCATTCGGGCCTGGGCAGAGGAAGGAGGAAAATTGGCGGTGCGCCGTTCCTTTAGAGATGAAAGGAGACTATATGGCTATTATAGCAATCTTATCTTATGTTCTTCGTGATATGTTTGATTGTAAATGATTTTATGTAACGATGTCTGCGCGCGGTGATAATGCGGGCTGAGGAGATGGGCGCGTGATACAGTACGCTTGTGTACGTGTACATTAGGATGCTGCCATGGGCAGAGCGACAGCAGATGGGGAAAGCCCGCTGCAGAAGCAACACAATTTGGGAAGTCGCACTGGGTTTTCGGGTGCCGGACCCCGGGCCCCGCGCGGCGAAAGGTGGAGAAAAGTGTGAAAGCGGCCTGCGTGCGGCGTGAAAAACGTAGAAAGTAACTTAATTGTACGCGCATCGATCGTCGTGTGTATAAGGGCACACGACGATCCACATAACAAATCAGGGAAAAAAACAAAAAAACAAAATGCAGCACAATGTATGGCGGTATAAGGCGCGGCACAAATATTATACTCGTAAACTAACTATAGCGTACGAGACGTCGTCTATAGTATCGTTCATACAGCGCCCCAAGCCCAAAAGAACGTGTATAATTACGGAGATCTCGCTGAAAGAAGCTTGGCCAACTGCACGACATTGCAACTGCAGGTGAAGCAGACGGCGCTGCAGCTCCGTCGAAGCAGACGGTGCCGCAGGGTGCAGTCGCTATTTCCGTGGTATATCTCTGTCGTCTGGAATGTGACCTCCATTAAAGAACACACACTTACCGGCATTCAGAGACGACAAAAACGGCTGCAGCGCTTTCGGAACCAACCATAGCAGGCGACAGACAACCGCCAACGTGCTTGGCCAATTGGCTTGGCTCCGCAGCCGCCCTCTGCCGTTCCCGCAGTCCCCCCACCACCATCATCATCATCATAACAAAAAACATGGCGGCCGCCTACAGGCGCTGCAAATTCTGGTATTCTTGGCGCGACGACTGCTGGATGGAAGTAACAGTTCCCTGTCAGCTACGAAACGCCCTATACAACGCTGATCGTGACTTAGAGCGCCACCGGTGATGTTACAGACGTCGCACATGGACGGTGCACGGGATGAGAATGATGGTAGAAACCGACGGCTTTCGAAAAAACGCGCCAAGCGATCTCCGCGTGCTGGCTTCGGGGTGGTACATGTTTAAGAACGGGTCTATACTATTTCTTGAGGCATGCGTTGAATTTCAATAGCACGACATTGTAACGCACCTCTCCCTGTATCGAAACAGAACGGCGATAGCGAAAACTTCGCCTGGAGTGCCCATATAGCTGCCGTGAAAAACACAAACAAAATAACAAACGAGTGAACAAAACACGGCTCGGGGCAAGTTCCTGGATTTTACGTCTGCCAAAAACCATCTGATAACGAAGCACGCCGTAGTGGAGCCGGGACTCCAGAATAACTTTGACCACCCGGGTTTCTTCAACGTGCACCCAAACGCAAAGTACACACGAGTGTTTTTTTTTTTTTGCATTTCGCCCTCATTGGACTGCGGCCCACCCGCACCCGGGATGGAACCTGCTACCCCGTAGTCAGCATCAACAACGTTATAACCCCCGACCTACCGCGGTACATTGCTCACGGCAGCATGCAGCCAACGAAAGCACAGAGATTCCTTATGTGAATGACTCAACGCCGAGAGAGGCGCAGTTGCGAGAACAGCTCGCAACATTGTGTAAACTTGTGATCGAAGTATGACCTCAACGCAATAGAGCAAAAATTAGCATTAGTCCAGGATTGCGCAGACCGCCGACGAAGAAGGTTGATTACACTCACCGCGATGGCCATTAATTCATCCCGCCGTGTCGCCTAAATAAGAACACGGGTCGTTTTCGACGATGGGCGTACACAATGCGCACTGCGACTTGCCGCGACCGAACGCCGATGCCACAAACTCGTATATGCAATATTGCAAGGACGAACCCCATGAACGAGGAACGCTTTTCATTCGGTGGTAACATCGATAGCCACCCGAAACGTGCGGTATATATAGTATGTAGGCCGCCACAAACACTGCACCTGGAGCGCACGGAGAGTATACCGTTACAGCGTGTCGGCTGCAGTTCATTGCAAGTTGTCGTTGATGTGCGCGGTGACGTCACAACGCTCCACTGCGCGAGACCTTCTCAGGTTGGAAGTAAAGGAAGCTTATTGTACACTGGTAGAGCTCGTAGACAGAATTGTGACACTCAAAAACAAGATAGCAAACGAACGCGAAGGAATTACCACGGTCATGCATGGTTACTCCAACAGACGTATACCATTGCTAAGCCTATATATGTCAAAGCTTTCAGCGCAGTAGAACACTCTTGTGACCGCAAGGATGCTGGTTACTCCCATGAGTAACACTCTCACTCTTTTAAGGAGTACACTCTAAAAAAAATATGTTTCCACCCTTCGGGGTGCAAACTTTTTTGGAGAGAAAGCCTTCGGAAATCGCAGCACCGCTTTTGGCTGCCTTCTGCAGCCGTACAGAAAACGAAGGTTCGCTTCAAAACGTTTCCGACAGCGCCGGTGTTGCTCGCTGGTCTTAGTGCGAGGCCAGACGTCTGCTACGGCCAGACGACAGACGCACACTTGCACAGAAGCTTATGCATCTTTCATCACGTGTCCATCTAGTCCGTCTCGCGCGAGCAATCTGTGAACGATTAAACGCACTTCTTCAGATGATACTCTGTCGCGATTGACTCGGCGCCCCCCTCTAACGCAGCGACCAGACGAAAGCCGTCTGCTTCAAGCTCGCCTGAACGCAAACGATTTATAAGCTCCGATTTCCCGCATCTATTATCCATAGGGCCACTAGGCTAATGCGCGTACCCGAATATGTCTCGAAGAGTGTTGTTCTGAAGCCGCCGTATAGTATGGTAAAGCCATGCAGGTAGTACCGTCCACACGAACCTTGCTATTCCGGAGTACCGGCATATAGCTATTCTAAGACAATCAGCTGAACGTCCACACGCATTCGGCCCCGAACAACAGAAAGGCTGTACGGGGGAGCCACACGCATTCGCTGCATCGACCGGCCAAGCGAACCTAACGGCGAGAGAACCGGGGAAAAAAAATAACAACATAAGAACGGGACGAAACAGTCAACAGACAAAGCGAACGCGTTGCCATCCGTTTCGCCATGAAAGCTGGCCTTGGAACCGTTTCAGCGTACGCATCAATGGACGCCTACCTGATGGCACGCTACAATGCAGACGCCCAAAATGGGTCTGTCTACCCCCCCTCCTCGCTTTCTCACCTAATCAATATCAATTTCCTAAGCGCTTCGTGAAAGACAGGCCGACCTGAACGCTCGAGGATCGTTATGCGGGCAGAGGTGTGACGCAGGGGTGAAGAACGGAAGCGACGTAAACAGGAGGGCTGAAGTCTTCCACCACCAGAGGGCGCGCTTGATGTGGCCACGTCGAGAAGTAAAAATTAGAAGGGCAAAACCTGCAAGGTAACGCAAACAGAGAGTTGTGCCTTGTTATTTGAGGCTCGAGCTGGTTGACCAAGGACAATAAAAAATAATACAAAACAAAACGTACCGAATAAAAAAAAATATTCGCAAACAGGACGACACACGTGCCCTTCTGCTGCAGCAAAAGAAGCCGGACATAACTCGGCACATCTTGTATGAAGGCGATGGTATTCGACCGGGTAGACCCGTAGGTAACGTACACTTTTCCGGGAGCGATGGGGATAACAGCGAATGGAAGCATTAATTAACCAGTGAGCAGTCGATACGGTTAAAGTATTCGTGGAGAAAAGGAAAAAAAAAGAAAGCCGGGAGGGAATTCATACGACCGACCGTATCCGTTACATACATAGGAAGCGGTACAAGGTAGATATAGTTGCTTTAAGGAAGAGAGGAAAAGAAAAAAGATTAAGAAGGTCTGTGTGGACGAAATCATAGGCTGATAAGCACGTATAGCACACCTAGCTAGCTCAGGGAGACTAGAAGACTGTGTGTCCCCGCCCCGTTTCACAGGGGAAGCTAATAATAATAATAATAATAATAATAATAATAATAATAATAATAATAATAATAATAATAATAATAATAATAATAATAATAATAATAATAATATTATTAATATATTAATAATAATAATAATAATAATAATAATAATAATAATAATAATAATAATAATAGGCGTGTGTACTTCATAGATATCGCGCCGGGTCGCTCCGCTCCACTTGGCAGGAGCCCTCCGTGCCAGACTTTGTGGTGAAGTGTATATATATATATATATATATATAAATAAGGAACACGCACTGCAGAAAAAGGGGCAAACATTATGTACAAATATACAGAAAAGGGGTGCCCCTGGCGACACTTGGGTCGTCGGCGCCACTGATCTGGTGGCCAATCGGAGAGCGTGCAGTAGCCCGGTGAGCCAATCAGAGATAGCAAAATGGCGAACTAGACACTGCGTCGGAATTCGATACTGTCCGGGGTAGCAACATGAACTCACGATATCGCACCGATACAACTTCCGACTTATTCTAAAACAACACGATGATGGGAGTCTCTGATTATACAGTCCAGACTTGAGAACGTGTTGTGACGAGCCAAAAAGAAAAAAATGGGCTCAAAGCGCGCAGTTGCAATGTAAACGAAATTCGCCAGCGCTGCTTTAACATGTGCACGTCTTCCGGAAACATGGATTTGAAAGCAAATCGAACGCAATCATGCAGATGATTCTCGAAAGGTTCGGCCATAACGTGTTGGACTCAGTTGACTAAAAATAAAGTTGAGTAGTGAGGGTAGCACTTGCCCAGAAAAGCACTTGGCAGGAATAGATTATACTGCGGCATGCACGACATGGACCTGTGACATTTCAAGGGGCCTCGAGTATGCTCGTTCGAAAGTAATGCAATGCACTCACATTTCTGACACTTCATTCATTTTGTTCCTATGTGGAGAGACAAAATTCCAGCCCAAAGTTAGCACCCCAGTGTCTGACGTGATGTAGATGTCTACAAAATGGCGCAAGAGCAAACAAAAAAAAAACGAAAAGCCAAACAAAAAGGAAAAGTTTCCGCAACCTTGCCGGCCTGTCAATATTTGCACACCAGCCGCGCTGCTCGCGTGACAAGCGAGAATTGGGATATGCAAATGGCTTCTAGCGATCCGCCGCCAAGTGTCGCATGCGTGCGAGCGAATGACACCGCGCGGGACACTTCTGGGAACGCACTTTTGCGCCGCGTTTGCCCGCAAATTGTGCTTTGCTGCTGACGCAGCCTTCCCGCTATGAGTGGCGATGGTACAGTGACGACAGAGCACGCAAAAGTGGCCTCTCTAGATGCAACCATCATGGCGTCGTCAACTCGGCGTTCCAGAAGGCAGTGAGAGTGCATCACCAGACAGCACGCCGGAAAGAGTCGTCTATTCTAGATTCGGCGCGGTGACTCGGGCAAGTAACTTCTGCTCCGACTGTTTTAATGGATCCGGATCGTGCCTCGACGACGTGCCAGCATTTTCTAGAAAAGTGACCGTTTTAAGGGGATCCGTCGCAGATTCGTCTGTCATCTGCGTTCCAGACGATCCTGACAGCAGACGACTATAGAGTGCCAGAAAAGGAAGAAACGTCAATACATTAGGATGATGCTGCTGGCTCGCCACCTGGAAAAATGGTTTGCCGCCGTTTTAACGTCCACAGTGTGTCGTACTTCGTTGTGAGTGCCGTGTCAAAGCTAGAACAACATGGGGACAGGTTGCGGCCGGTGCTTAGAAGAATATAATGTGAACGACAAGCGAAGTGAAGATCGCTGGGCAGCGGTCAGGCAAACAGCAGTCATCGTTCACGGGGTGTTTGTCACCCGCAAGCCACCATTAACGTGGCTATTTAAATTATGTCCCTCCAGCGACGAGTGACTCAGTGAACGTGGAGCACAAATGCCTCTGTCGTTGGCCATACGTGTCGTTTGGTAGTCTAGATGCCTCATGGAGTTGGCAAGTGGCGTCGAAGTGCCGAATCCTCAAGTGATCCTGTCGTCTGCTATGTGCCAGTTGCGCATATCTGCCGCTGCTAGAAGTTGGGAGCAAATGCTGTTGAATATGCTGCGTACCGCCCAGAAAACCTAACTACTCCAGAGAGACGCGGTGGGTTGCCACTGACACCATGACAGCTGGCTCAACGTTTGTGAGTTTCTGCGGAGGTTAATCTCGACTGGTAGGTTGCCGTCATCCAGTGTGCATTGACAACCTGAATTCCTCATAATTGAGATGCGGCAAAGCGATTACAAATTCTGGGCACAACGATACTACACGAGCGTTTCGGCGTGTAAAAGAACGTTTTCTTTTCGGTAGGTTCAAAGCGACAGTAGTAGAAAAGGTCCCCTACATTTATCAACGATAAGCATCGAGGACATCACCTTAATGATAACTACAGTTGATGAAGGCATCGACTCCATCATCTTTGTGTGGACTGCGAAGTTGGATGGGACACCAGCTCTGTATGTGAAGGGTTAGTATAGGCCTAAATATTCAGTGGGCTCTCTTGAATACTACTGTGGCTAGTAACTCAGATATACAGACGCTGACGGCAGTCACCCAATGTACCACCCTTCTGTCGTGCTATAAGCTAAACTAATGCTCGTCAGCTTTCTGATGTCTACCTTTCTAATACTTTTCTAGTGTCTGCCTACCCATTTATATAGCAGTGTGTGTACATGACTCTCTGTCAATCTGTAAGTTTATTATCTATCTATCTATCTATCTATCTATCTATCTATCTATCTATCTATCTATCTATCTATCTATCTATCTATCTATCTATCTATCTATCTATCTATCTATCTATCTATCTATCTATCTATCTATCTATCTATCTATCTATCTATCTATCTATCTATCTATCTATCTATCTATCTATCTATCTATCTATCTATCTATCTATCTATCTATCTATCTATCTATCTATCTATCTATCTATCTATCTATCTATCTATCTATCCATCCATCCATCCATCCATCCATCCATCCATCCATCCATCCATCCATCCATCCATCCATCCATCCATCCATCCATCCATCCATCCATCCATCCATCCATCTATCTATCTATCTATCTATCTATCTATCTATCTATCTATCTATCTATCTATCTATCTATCTATCTATCTATCTATCTATCTATCTATCTATCTATCTATCTATCTATCTATCTATCTATCTATCTATCTATCTATCTATCTAATCTATCTATCTATCTATCTATCTATCTATCTATCTTTTCCTTTTATATTCCGCCTTTCTCGCCCCCGTGCTTCAAGCGCTTGACGCCAGAGCACGACCCTCAGATTTTGCTTCGTTCTATCCTACGATTCCGCAAGGAAATGTTCGCTGTAACGAGGTTCGGCGGGGTGGCGATCCAGAGCAACCCTCGACTTCATCATCCCGGTCTGTTTCTCGCCCGCAGGTGATGACGTTCCTCCATGAGAGTTTCAACGTATTCCAGAGTTCGCGCACTGCTGGAGGCGGCAACCGCGGCCGCAACCCCGGCGGCGCGGCTTCGACCAGCGTCTGGGGATCGCTCTTCGCGCAGCGAAGCAACCGACCCGTGCTCGTGATTGGCGGCCGCTCGTCGAGGCAGGAGCCGCTGCCGAGCGTAGCCGAGACTCTCTTCAGACAGGGTGAGCCCACGGAAGCAGCAGTGTCTTGTCTTGTCTTGCCTTGTCTCCAAATACTGGCTAACACCCACTGCGGGGGACTGGCCAAGAAGCAGACGGTTTAAAGTATGTCTAGATAACCGATGGTCATTAAGGGTTACGGACTGGATTCCAAGGGAAGGGAAGCGTAGCAGGGGGCGACAGAAAGTTAGGTGGGCGGATGACATTAAGACGTTTGCAGGGACAACATGGCCACAATAAGTACATGACCGGGGTACTTGGAGAAGTATGGGAGAGGCCTTTGCTCTGTAGTGGGCGTAACTAGGCTGATGATGATGATGATTAGAATTAAAACAAAAAAACTAAATTTGCATAGCAGAGCGTGGGTTAATGAAATATAATTCAAAGATTAGAAAAAAATATATGCTTAAGAATTTTGAGACGTAATAATTTAACCCCAACACGTGCAATAATAGGGATAATTGATTATAGAAATTCAGCAAGGTACTCCTTCTGTGTCTTCTAATAACATTGGGAACTTCGAGAAAAGCGTCCCTGTGGCTGGATACTCGTGAAGCTGCCCAGAAAGAAAGAATGGTTGGAGAGGTTAGCGATAGCCCAACTTGTTTTGCACAGCAGTGTTCGCGAAGTCATCATCGTCATTGCCATCATCATCAAATCGTCTTTGTTATGCCCTTACTCGCAGACAGATAGAGAGAGATAAGTCTAAAGCATTACTGACATAACAAACTAGACTTATCATTTTTCTTTCTTCCTTTGTTGCATGAAGTGACGGTCCCCTAACTCGAAGCCTCAGAGCTTGCGCTGACGTAAGCGCCATGTTGGTGAACCAGCACGGTGAGCAAGCTGCGTCTGTTGGCGACTCACGCGGCTTCAACGCTACCCAAAACAGCCTGCAGGACAGGGGCCTGATCTAAACTGTCCTTCCTCCATGGAAGCAGGTTACCCACGGCAGTGAATATGGCGCACTGACGTCATCTAGGCTCCATATTGGAGAACCACCACGGTGAGAATCTGCGTCCATGTGACGTCACGTGCAAGGGATCTAAAATACTCTTTATGCTTACAACTTTCGGTTGCGTTTCCCAGGAAGTGCATGTGTCGTGACGTCATGACACAGAAGGCGGTCACGTGGTAGCAGAACATCGCGACGTTTCGGCCCTAGCTCCGGCTCGCTCGGCGGTCTGTTTTGCTGCTGCGACGGGCCGCGCAAACTCGGAGCTCTCTGGCCCGAGCCAAGCCCTGGCCCACGTCGAAACTTGTTGAAGTGGGCTCAGAATCCCCCGCGAACAACTTTCTTTTTCCTAGCGAGAATATTCCGTACTCTGCCCCTAAGTGGTTGAATGAAAAAGATGCTGCGACTGGTAAAGAAACTTAAAAAAAGAAGAGTTCCCGCAGAAACTCCTCTGGGAGTTGTCCAAGTATGCGTAAGCGTTGTGCCAATTGCTCATCTCCACGCAGCCCGGTGTCGTTACCTATGTTATGCTACTTGATACGGCGAGTGTAAACGGCAGCGCTGCGGCGACACAAACTGGTATGGACGGCACCGCAAGGGGCATTGATGACGCAAGCAAAGTACTGCAGGTGAAGGCGGCAGGCGCGCTGATGACGTTCCTATCATTACAAGTCGTTATCGCACTTTAGCGCCTTATCCATCCGCTTTGAACCATAATGTACCGTGACCAAACGTACCCGGGAGGCGGCTTCGTATGGCACCGCCGCGCGGACCGTCACTTGAAAGCGATCTGCGATGCCGACAAAGAGTACCGACTGCTGATAGCTTCGTGCGTTGTGTTCTCGCCGCTTACTTAGCGTCGAAGATAGACGCGTGGGCACGTATGTTGAATTGATCTGCGAAAGTGGCAGTGTGCCGCGTTTGCTGAAAGTTCCGTGGGCGCTTTGTTGTCGTCGCTTCGTTGGCGTTGAAGCGAAAGGCGGAACGAAGGTGAATTCACTCGCTGCTGTAGGTGCCATCTTGAAAGCGATCCTTTTACGGGACAGACGGACGGAGGGACGATTTTCTCGTTGGGTAAGTATAGAAATACTTACGCATTTAAAAAAGAAAAAGAAATCTACGAATGCAACTTCAATTTCCAGGTTGCGAGGGTAACCCTCCCCCACAATCATTACTGACAGCTCCCTCCGAGGAGGGTTGGAACCAGCTGCTGACAAGAGCAGACAAGAAAACACAACTGGCACTCGTCTCGTGGGCCAAAGACGTCGTCCCCACCTGGGAGCCACACTAGGCCTACCTGCACTAACTTCCAACCCTGCAGTGGAGAAATAACGTTGTTTCTCTCTCTCTCTCTCTCTCTCCAGCCATAAACACACGTGCCTTTGACATGCGGCGTGTCATCTGCCTTGACAATATTCTTCGTCGGGACGAACACGGAGGCGTTCGCAGCTTTCATGCTTTACGCTCTGGAGAATCTGATGCATGTAATGTGTACTTCGTTTGATCATTCATTCAATTCGCAATTTATAATTATAAAAAGGCTCAGAACGTAACTGCTGTCAACCACTGCCACATTCATCGCAACCAATCAATATGTCGAGCGGTCGACGGTGGTAAAAAACAAAGGATCGCTTTTGACATCCCGCGTTCGAGCGCCTGTTGTACGCATCCAATCTCGAGTTTACCTTTGGCGTACCAGTTCTGAGTCAATTGATCAACCATCTAAAACTGTGCTTCTATCGGGTGAAAGCACAACGCGCATACTATCTGAGTAACCTTCTAACACTCATTAGTTTGGGGGCAGAGAGAGAGATCAAAGAAAAAAAAGTTGCGAAGTTAACCAGAACGATAAATCCGGTTTGCTACCCTACATAGAGAGGAGGGGTACGTAGAAAGATGAAAAAGAAATATATAGAGCGAGGGAGAGAGAGCAAGACACACCAGCCACAGCCTGCCACGATCGCCGCACACAGCTTGTGAAAGTGGCAAACGCCGATACGACGTGCCGAAATAGACGCATGTCTTATCCGCGAGAACCTAATAGGACATCAGTCATACGGCACGATGCTATGTCCTCATATAGGCCTGAACCTGTCGATGTGTCGGTGCGCTTGATCACTTCGTCGTCTGCTATTTGCTAATTGGTAATTAAAATCTCCCTGGTAATATATAAAACACCCGTATTCGGCTGGGAACGGCTGACCTTATATTTTTAAGAGCTTTAACGCTGATTTTGCTCTACGGAACTGTGCAGTAAAGAAAAGAAGAAAGACTGAAGAATGAAAGTAAAAAGAAAGAAAGGTAAAGAGAAAGAAAGAAAGCGATAATCCTCGGTTATCGGCGCGCTTGAGCTATCAGCTGCATCTGGACATTGTGGCACTGTTCGAAACAGATTCTAGCCGAAATCTTATATCAGTGCCTGACCGACTTTCGCTGAATTCTTATAGTGACCCTTCTCCCTTCCTCCCATTCTCTTGCTGTAGTATAAATGGCTTTCGTTTCCACCCCCCCCCCCCCCCACCCCAAAACTACGAACGCGGCCACAGGAGCCTTTTCGGCTGAGTTAAGCAAGAAAGAAGGAAATAAGCGAACAAAGAGAAAGAGAAAGAAAGATAGAAAGAAAGAAAGAATGGAAGAAAGAAACAAAGAAACAAACGAACGAACGAACGAACACATAGAAAACTGTAGTGAATGTTCAATATTATATGCATTGTACTCTGTGATTACTAGTTTGACTAGAGTCGCTTGAAGCAGAAGAACGAAAACTAAACGAGCAGCTGCGACGTGTGGACTACTTTAGAAACCGTTCTTACCACTCCGGAAAAGCGAGCTTCGCCGCAGTTGAACTAACGCTGTGGAAAAACCATCTTCTAGCAAAAGGAAGCGTAAGAGCAATTCTAGGATTGATGGTAATAACCAGGTGCTTTCCACTGTCTACCTAATAAAACTCAATGTCATTCGGAAATTGGCATCAAAATGAGATTAAAAGATTGCAGAGTGCAAGAGTAAAACGTCTGCTTGTCTGATGCCGTGGGCTGATAATGGTGATGATGAAAACGTTTTATTTAAAGGGAAAAAAGGGAGAGGGGAGTTAGGAGAAGGGTGGTCGGATTCCTATTCCGGAATTCCGTTGGCTAAGGCCGCCACCCTAGCTCTTTCCACGAGGGCTCGCTGGTCCTTGAGGGTTGAGCTGGACAGGGCTGCCTCCCATCCTTCCCACGTTGGCTGTTTTATAGTTTCTAAGGCACTATTAGCCTGGCAGGCCCATACCATATGGTAGAGATCTGCTTTTTGCCCGCAGAATTTACATTCGGCTGAAAAAGATTGTAGCTCAATAGCATGCAGCTTCACTGGATTATTAAATGACAGGGTTTGTAACTTTCGTAAATGGCATTCCTCCGATTTGTCCAATCCCTTAGCTGGGCCCGGGTATTTTCGTCGCGATAAGCGCAAGTGTTGTAATACGTCTGCATAAGTTATTAATGGCACTGGGAAGTCCGAGTCTTCGGGGAGGGAGGAGGAGGGACCCCGGGGGATAAAAGCTCGGGCGGCAGCGTGTGCACGCTCGTTTCCCTCTACACCCTCATGACCTGGCACCCAGATCAGCTCTTTGCGCGAAGCGAAGACCCCAGATTGTTTGAGGATCCTGCAAGCTAGCGGTGCAATTCGGCCCCGCGTGTAATTTCTATAGGCAGTTTGCGAGTCTGTAATGATGTATTCTGAACTAGGATGCGAAGCCGCCATAGCGATCGCCGCCTCTTCCAATTCTGCAATTTCCCCGTGCCGAACAGAAAGTCCATTGACCGTCTGCCCTTGATGCACCACCGATATTGTGGAGACTCCTCCCACCGGACCTGCAGCATCCACGAAGAAGGCCCCCTCTAATTTAGAATAGATCTGGTCCATCTTTTTGGTTCTTGCCCTCCTCCTTGCTTGATGATATTCTGGGTGCATGTTTTTAGGAAGGGGCAGGGTCGCGAATTTGCACCTCCACTCTTTCGGAATGTCTTGTCGTGTTGCCGTATAGTAAGGACAGCCGATATTTAGGTCTTCTAGTACCTTGCGTCCTGTTTTTGTTCCTGCCAATCTGGCATATTGACTTGATAGGTGGGCCTCAATTATCTCATCTATTGTATTGTGCACCCCCAACTGCAATAAGCGCTCTGTAGATGTTTTGAGCGACAGTCCTAGTGCCTTCTTATATGCTGTTCTGATCATGACGTCGAAATGTTTTAAATCGCACCTCCTCATCCGAAGGTACGGAGCTACGTACACAATTCTGCTGAGTATAAAGGCTTTGACCAACCGAAGAGTGTCGTTCTCCATCATCCCTCTCGTTTTATTGGTGATACGTGTGATCATTCGTAGTACTTGTTCGCATGATGTACGGAGTTGAGTGATAATGAAAGCAAGAGAGGACGCGGGTTATCCTGGGGAAAGATGGCGTAAACATAAGATAATCTAATGTCACCCGAACTTTCACACAAATACGTCGCGTACACCGTTACTTTAGCGATGCCGTCGTGCGTGTTGCGACCTTTTCTGCACAGGTCACGAAATGTCACGTGACCTTTATGAACGCTTGCGTTCACGGCGCTTCTGCACGGATCACAATGTGTGTCACGTGTGCTCACAGCCTCTGCGCGCAGATGCCGAAACATCACGTGCTGTTTTTCAAACCTGTATTGATCCCAAAACACCGTGCGAATGTTTGACATGGGTGGTTGACTCGTTTTAACTAATAATGCTTTTACTTCGCTGGACGGTATTCCGCCTGACCTGGCAATTCGAATGTAGCCTTGTGCACACAGACGGCGAAGTGGTTCTCCAAGATACTAAATTGAGTGGATATGCATTATGTAGAAAGCAGAGGCCAGGGTGACCAAAGAATAGATGAGCAAAAAAAAAAGGAGATCAAGGTTGGAAATTTGGCTTTCTGGTGGGACACATCGAAAGCGCTCATCGCATAGCGCAACTTACAGGTTGACAGAACTAACATTACTTCCGGGGGAAAAGCGGTAATTATAGTTCCGGAACTTTAAGGCGCGGAACAAATACCGAGTGAAAAATATGAAGACACCGTTGTCATGAAAAAAAAAAGAATGAACTGATTCAAATAATCATAGAATGTACTCATAGTGAGACACGTGGTGATGCATTCGTTAGTAAGTAAGGACGTGTGATTGCACGAAAATTCTGAAAAACGAATTGAACATAGGTCTATTACTGCAGGTGCCCTAATCGAATAGCTAATATTGGAAACACCGACTATTTATCGAATATTTTTCGAATATTTAGCGCCGACGTGCAAGCACTAGAGCAAGAAAAAACTAAAACAGCGAGCGGTTCATTTTTCTAGTTTCCATTTTTGGACTATACCAAGCCCGACACAAACTTTTACCACCGTGGACACATCATGTGATCTCGGGACGATTTCGCTTAATGCTCGTGAGACGCCGATCCTCATGCGCCATTAATATTATTATCCTATGATTAAGGTCTTGGTTTATATAACGAATTTTGTCGCGAAGCGTTCTATCAATCAAGGTCTTGGCGGCTCTCTGGTATTGTCGCTTCGTTCTTGAGGCTATTATTTTGCTGAGGACGAAAACGAGGGAACCACGGTCAGCAAAGTAAGAAGCGCAGTTAATTAGAAGAGTCGAATCACCACCCAACCCGCCGTACTTATCCAGCCGTCAAGACAGCGTGTAAACCGGCTGCTGCAGGATTCCAAGAAAGGCCCTCCGCCCGCCTTTCAAATTGCAAACGGGTGTAGGCGATATTCTAATTGACATTAAAGGGACCCTGAAACGATTTGGGCGATTTTCTACAAACGTATTGAGTCGTTAGAGTAGGTTCTTCTGATCATTAATTGATGCATCTAAGTGCTCTGCGTAAAGCGTGTAATTTATTTTAAGGTTTTAAAAATACACATCGCTGCCGATCGCAGCGCACTGCTCGGCGGAATTTTAAGCCGCCCCTACCCATATGATGCAAATAATCCATATTACGTCACATGGGCGAGCTATCTGATTGGCTGACCAGGGCGCGTGGTCGATAATTTTTTCAACTTTATGGTGAACAAATGATGCTCGTAATAGTTGGAATGTTAGTTACTTTGTTTTTGTAAAAAGAAAATAACTTAAAAAGAATACACAAGAATAGTTTTTTAGTACACTTCAGCACTTCCGGCACACAGCAACTGTCGTCTGCTTGTGTTACAACGTACTCCATTTTGACGAGAGCTCCGCGGTCAGAGTCGGTCTAAGTCTTTTCGCGAGCACTATGATTCGACTTTGTTGCCTTGTGGACTGCAAACCTAGCGACCTGCAAACCGCGAGTCCAGTATTAGGGCAAACGAAAGCGCAAGGGGACAGGGTCTGGCCGCTCGACTGTGCCGGGATGAGCCACGAGATGAGCAGAAGGGCAAATGTGAACGGTCTGCACGGTGCAGCCACCTGGTGGCACAGAGCTCAACCATACACAGTAGCAGCAACGAAGTGTATTCTTTGCTGCGGGTGTGTATTTTTCGCAGGAGTGTAATCATCAACACGTTGATTTATAAATGTTTAAAATGCTTTACACTTGGTTAGAGCAATATTAGCGCTTTGTTTGACTGGTTAAGCGCTGCGCCAGCAAGTGTCTGGATCGTGCAGACCGATCAGGCTGCTCACGTACGTCTACGCTAAAGTTCCTTCATCAGCTTGAGTTTATGCCTCCAGTCATTTGCCGAAATGACCAGCTTGCCTGTTTTTAGCGGAGTACCGGACACGTTCGGCGCTACGACAGAATGCTCGCAACGCACGCTGCTTCGATAGCTCTCGGTCGACGGCCAAGCGGCTAGCGGAGAGGTCTCGCGCGGGAGGAGGCGTGCTCCTAAACAACCGGAAGTGAGCGATGTGACGTCGCATCGTGACGCTGAACCAGTGAAGGCGGAGCTTAGCGCCGCTCGCTCGGCGAGCGAGTTGAGGAGGAAAAGCATAGCTAGGGAGGAGGGTAACTTCTAATCGCTTGCAGCTCCATTAATACGTAACGCTTCACTTAAATTGTGGTGCGAATGTTCTACTTAAGCTGTACCCTACGCGCCTACAAAATTTGTCCGAATCGTTTCAGGGGCCCTTTAAGAGAAGGAATCCGAGGACACCTTAGCAATTATTATGAGTTGTGAATGCGAAAGCAGTATTGTCCACTTGAACGCTTCTGAGTGGTCCTTCGAGTTGCGAACTCGACGCGGGCAAACTAGCGCGTTGAGACGCTTGGTCAACACCTCCTAGATAGCACAAGGGCGGTGCACTTCGATCCGTGACGTCATGCTACTGTGCCCGATTGACATAGAATCTCAAGGGGACGCTCCCGAGTAAGCCGCGGTGCTTTTGACGTCACCGCTTTCGTCACGCCGTGCTTAACAATTGAAATTTCGGTCCAAGTAGCATAAAGTTTTTTTTTTAATTATGGAGTTTTACGTGCCAAAACCACTTTCTGATTATGAGGCACGCCGTAAGTGGAGGATTCCAGAAATTTTGACCCCCTGGGGTTCTTCAACATGCACCTAAATCTAAGTACACGGGTGTTTTCGCATTTCTCCCCCATCCGAATGCGGCCGCCGTGGCCGGGATTCGATCCCGCGACCTCGTGCTCAGCAGCTCAACACCTAAATCTAAGTACTACGGGTGTATTGGCATTTCGCCCCCATCAAAATTCGGCCACCATGGCCGGTTCGATGCCGCGACTTCGTGCTCAGCAGCCCAACACCACATCCACTGAGCAACCACGGCGGGTTAGCATGAAGTCATGAAGCGGAGTGCACAGACGTGCGAGGAGGCGCTGGTTTAGCCCGACGGGTAAGGCACTCGGCTTCCGAGCGCGGAGTCATAGGCTCGAAACCGTAGTACCGCGAACGTTTCTCGCTTAGTGTTCTTTATAGATCAATTTCTTTATAGCGATTACCGAGGCAAAGTTAGAACGCAGGCGCGAGCTTGCGCGGGCAAGGAACGCGCGGATAGCACAGGTTTCCGAGATAGAGTGTGACGTGGCGTCGCGATCGAGGGTGACGTGGCGTCGCGGCGATGCGCGACACCTGGTGCGCCGGTGCTGAAGCAGGCGTTCCCTCTCGCCCGCCCCACTCTGTGGAGGCACGCACGTGACTTGGCGTCGCAGCCAATGGGAATGCAAGGGTGTGAGCCACGGCGTCGCACGGACGCCGTGGCACGCACCAGTGAAAGTCGACTTTGCCCCAATTTCTAAAATTGAGTTCACCCACCTTCAAAACCAACCTGGCCCACTCCCAAATTTGACCTGTCCCACCTCGGAAATTTCGGTGGCCCGCCACCGAAATTGACTTTGCCCAGTTCGAGCAAGTGACCAAGTGAGAAGTTGCGCGCGGAAGAGTTAAAATGCTCTCGCATTTAATGCCCGTACGGAGACTTGAGTGCCACTAACCTTTCGCTCAATGAACCATTTGATGCTCTCGCATCAAAACTACTGCAATGCATCGTGCTGAAATCCATGTGAACTAAAACGGGATCGGAATACCAATTCACACTGTGATTCCGCAGTAATGGGCAGCCAAATACTAGCTATGCTTTCCGATTATAGATGGGCTGTGCTGCGCATCCACCTACCATAGCGATTCTCACGAGAAAGCAAGTGCACTCACAGCCTACGGCGACTGTTCTCTTTATATAACGCTATTACGCACCTACCTCTCTCGTTTTTCTTTCGTTTTTTTTCTGGTAATGCACTGCAAGGTCACCGCTAAGACACGAGGGAATTGGGCGAATGATGACACTAGAAATACACGTCATCAAGGATTTGAAGTACGTGTGTGTGTGTGGGGGGGGGGGGGGTAGTGGGGATTGTCTTTCTCCTATTTAGTCGTCCCGGTTTGTTCTCTCTTCATCACCGGCAACATCTATCTGCGCCGTCTTCTTGGTAATGAAAGTATTTTTGTCTGGCTCTTGATTTCGCCAAGCTCGCCCGACAGTTGTCGCGAAGAGCTCAAGCCAAAGGAAGAACGCCGCGACGGCCACAGGCTCAGACCTTGAGGCTCGCCTCGACTTTCTTTTGTCTGTGCAATTATTTTTCCTTTCTTCATTCATTCATTCCTCCCATCGCTCGTTCAGCTCATCTTTCGTTGTTTCCTTTGTTCGTTCATGCCTTCCTTCATCCATTCACTCATTCCCTCCTTAATTCGTTCAGTCATTCCTTCTTTCTTTTCTTCATTGAGTACTTTCTTTCTTCTTTCATTCACTCATTCATTCAGTCGTTCCTTACTTTTTTGAAGAGAGAAGGAAGAGTTCCTCTTGACGTGAGCCGGGACACCGCGATGGTGACGTAGTGTCGGAAACATTTCAGGGTTAAATGAATGAATGAATGAATGAATGAATGAATGAATGAATGAATGAATGAATGAATGAATGAATGAATGAATATTCCACATACTAAACATTCAGCATGGATCAGGCAAACAGAACTTCTCGGAGAATATTCAAAACGAGCGAGAAGTGACGATCCACGAGTCAATAATACAGTCTGTAGCCCGTTCAGTCGGCTTTGAGTGGCCGAGGTTCAAGAAGACGGCGGTTATTTAGCTCGAGGCAACTGTGGTCGACAAAATAAGGCGCGTGCGAGTCCAGTCGGTTTTTAGAGAGCGCATCAGCTCCTACACTGCAAAATAATTTACGCCCTTAAAAGTGATGAAGTGCGTAAATGTGTCTATAACTCACACCCTGAGGGTGTCCGTTACATAAATCACGTTATAGACACATTTACACCCCTTTTTCTCTTTTAAGGGTGTAAATTATTACGCAGTGTATAGGGGCAACTTGTGCGCGCGAAGAATTCACGAGGTGGTGTGCAGAAACGTAAATATTCTTTTCCCGCGTCTTAAACTTCCTAATAACAATTCGATTGAACAATATCATATTTTTTAGAAAATGTGAAAACGAGGTCCCCTATAAGCACGACCACCGCTTTCACGCGTAACGGAGACAGCACGAGGAGACCAACAGTGGCGGCGCAATGCGTACGACTGAAAGCAACCGAGCCAACGTCACGAATAAACTTTGAAAATGCGAGCATCGGTCGAACGTTACCAAAGCACATCGATCGAGCGATTGAATTTTAATGAAGTGGTAGAATCGCGGGCAACCTGTCTTCGTTGGCCACTATGCGCAATGCTCAAGTGGCATTTGGCAACTGAAAGAAAAATTACCTGGCAAGAAAGGGTTAGCCACTGGCGTGGGCGGTTTCAAGATACCGCAGAAAATGTGCGAGGAAAATGACGGAAAGTTTTGAAACAGCACGAGCTAGAAAACAAGGACAGACAATGAAAGAAAACAACGAAGGTCTGGCAACTTCATAAACAATAGTAAGTGAAATAATAAAAAAAGAAATGCTTACGGAAAGGTATACCGACTGCTGACAGCGTTACGATGAATAGAACGTTTTACCAGAAACACATCCACAGAATGTTAACCACTACGCAACGTTTAAAGATAGACGTTTTGCAGCGTGGCACAGGGCGTCCGCATAAAAAAAAACTGTGTGCAGTGAATGTAAGGTACAGAAAAGGCTGACTTGGAGGCCTCCCGTAACTTTTCTGTCAGATAACTGGTACACGCGTCCAAACTTATGCAAGTGCGCAAGAACGCCCTGAAAGTTATTTTCTTTTTCTTCTGTGTTTCTCCCTACAGTCAAGACAATTGAGCCAAACGATGAGGCAGGTTCGATTCATACTCCGATTCCCTTTGACACATAGCAGGCTACGAACGCTAGAAACCCCGCATTTCGATGGGGGCGAAATGCAAGAACGCTCATGTACCGTGCATTGGACGCCCGTTTAAGGAACCCTAGGAGGTCAGAACTGAACCGGAGACCCTCACTATACGGTGTGCCTCATGGTCATAGCATGGTTTACCAAAACTCCAGAATTGTTAGCAAAACTCCAGAATTTGTTAGAGCGCAGCTCCTAGGCGCTCGTTCCTGCGGCGAGCGTCGGCGTCGGCGTAACCGAGCGAACGAGGACAGCAAAGGATGAAAGAGTGAATGTGGAGCGCAGCGTGGGGATGAGAGAAGAGAGAAACAACGCGGAGGAGGAGGGTGCGGCGAAAGCGTGAGCAGAAAAGCGTAGAGCGGCGACGATCGCTACGAGATGGCGCCAGAGTAGCGCGCGTCGTCTGCGAGGTCTGTCTGCAACGGCTGCTGTGAATCGCGCCCACGCGTTACCCACGCGCTGCCTCTCGCGATCACCAGATGAGCGAGGCAGTCGGGCAGCGCTTCGCTCCGTCTGCAACGTACTGCACGAAAGAGATTATACGCGAGATGTAGAGACATGCAGAGCTGCGCTCAAATTTCCCAATAGGGAGTATCGTAATCGTGCGTGCGTCTCTTTATCATTAAGGCTAGGGAGGCTTCTCTCAGTTCTCCGATGCGCGACCAAAAACTACTGCGTCACATAAGAAAGAAAGATGTTGGCATGCGTTACGTAACTCAGAGTAACCTTGAGCCTCATAGTCTTATTTCGCAATGTATGACGTTAGTACTTCAAGGAGGACGCCGACATCCCGTGCGACATGGACAGTTTGAGGCTACCCATGTGGAGACCGTCGCATCGACGATGGTCTCGGGACCATTCCCCGTATAGGGACAACAACGTCGAAGACTTGGGCCTTCGAGGGAGTCGACGGCACTGTAGGCGCCATGGTGTGGGAAGTGGGCCTCCCTGACGCGAAACACGCGGGGACGTTTAGCAGAAACCCTCGTAGTAGTCCGTCACCACGAATGGCAGGGAAAGTCCGGATTCGGACGTCGACATGAGGCGCGTTCACACGAGTGCGACAACTGGCGCGTCGCATCGCGTCACGTCAACTGTCCAGCACATCGCATCCACGCAAACCAGGCTAATGCGCTATGGGAAAGGCGTCACATTAATTCGCCAGACAGGGTTGGATTGAGACGAGTAAGTCCACTTTCGCAGTGCGTGTATGAACGCGATCGCATCGCGTTAGGAATTCTGGGAAATGGAATTCGCTGCACACCTGCTGCGCTCGCCAAGCTGACTGTGCGGCGTGGCGCAGGTCGCGCTTGGAAGCGTTGCTTTGCCTTCGACGTGCGACACCGTTTGCCGCCGCCATTGCACCGTTGGTGACGTGCCACATGCAAACGGTGGCGCATCGCATTAACGTACAGCGCTAGAAAAATGCGATGCGCTGCTGTCGCATTCATGTAAACGCGGTTGTAGACTGAGGTGTAGACTTCCGTGAGCTGCGTGGTGTGAACAGGCTTCCCAAATGACTTCCCGTGCGTTTAGAAAAAAAGCTTATTTCAGCAAGAGACGAAACGAACACTGAGTCGCAATCATGGCACAATTACACCACGACGATAACATATACAAAGTACGAAGCATTGCATACACGGCACGTTTTCAAAGTAGTATCCGAGTCGTCACTCACTAACATGTAACCACATAGACCCACGGAAAGGCGCAGTTACACGTAAACTAACTGTCGCATGTATAAAATGGTGTTCCATATATACAGAGTACACAATGGTCATGTACACTGACGATGTGACAGAGACACTATACATAATTTTGAAATGATGTGATATGAGATGTGTATATGTGTTTAGAGAAAGTTATTTTCAACAAAAGACGATACGAAGACTGAGTCACAATGACGGGACAATTCCACCAGGACGGTAGCATCTACAAAGCACGAAGTATTGTATACATGGCACGTTTTGAAAGAAGTATCTGAGTCCACACTCACTAACATATACCCACATAGGCCCACGGAAACCTACAGTTACATATGAAGTAATCGTCAAATTACAGAAAATTTTGTTGAATATATACGGTGTACACAATGGTTGTGTACAATGATGAAGTGGGTTTACGTAGTTTTGTAGCGATGCTATGAGATGCGTATATACAAAGATGATCACGCATACGAGAGCACATGGGAATCACGGGCACCTACATACATGTATATTCAGTCAATACTTTTGATGGCCTGGTTACAAGATCCAGGCTGGTCGAAACTTAAGCCATACGCGTCCATCAGCCACTGACAGGAAACAGCATGACCAGGGTAGAAGGAACTCCTCTGACAGTAGTTCAGAGTACAGCCTCTCCAGAAATGGAAACAGCGCGGCGACGACGTACCGCGGTAACTGCCTTGTACCGGTTATGCCATAGACGATTATTTCCCGCAGCAATCATAAGTCGCGCACAGCGGCCACGTGAGCAGCGATCAGACGTAACAAAGCGGTTGACTCCTAGGCCACGGAACCTCGCATGCACGACCGCACACTATACCCTAGCAACGACGCATTGCAGCTGCGGATGCTTATTAAGTTCTTGAAGGGTGCAATCGGGACGAAACGAACGTGGTCTTATACGCACATCGATGATAAGCAGGGTTCTAAAGTTGAAATGGGATAGGTCTCTGCTGTGCGAGGAAGTGATGTACTAAAATACAAGCCCTCAACTTATTACCGGTTTTTGTTTTTTCTACCAAGTAAATTTCATGATTAAGTTTTTTGTGAAGTCATTAGGATGCAATAAGTGAGCGTATTTGTTGCGTGCACGTATTTCTGTTATCTGAAAACCTAAAGAAATTGCAAATCCTAGCTATAACGCATTTAGAAAATGCCCAGTTCTTGTTCGACAATCTCGTCTTGGAATACACGAGCACGGCCGCATGGCGGCGCATGCGAATTGAGCGACGTAAAGTCCCTTGACTTTACAGCGACGTGAAGACGCGAGCGGCAGCGCGCGCAAAGAGGAACGTTTTGCAGTGTGATCAAACGCATTTTTCTGTTTATATAGATGTTGTTGAGTTGTAATTTTAAAATTTAGGTAAACATGTACGTGTGCCGAACAAAGTTTTGCTTAAAAGTTTAAAAGTTGAGTCGCTTCTAAAGAAAGGGAGCATGTTGGTGCAACAAGAACGCGGTCCAGTACTTGTGTGATGCGTTAGCATCTGTGAAGTGGGATGGCAGTGCGACCTCTACGGTAGACGGTGCAGCGTTCACGTTTCGTTCTCTGCGTCTGTCGTACAATGCAACTGCACTTGGTCTAAGTAGACCGTGTGCGGGACAGGATTGGTATCTGCACATTTCGCAACGTCCTTACGAAATTGTGTGAAGAATTTCTGTCACATCATTGTTATGCATTTCACGTGTATTGAAGAACTTTAAATATTATGTTGAAATTAGTTATTGTAACTATGCGTTTCGATTGATCTATGTGGTCATATATTAGTGAGTGGGGACTCCAAGAGTTCTCTGTAAAAAAAAAATTACCGACGATTACGTTACTTCCTAATGCGAAATTTGAGCGCAGCAAATAAGCTGTTTCACCTTTTCGATAGATTGAGGCAAAGAAATCGAGCAACACATGTATGCGCTATCACAGAATTTTTTTTATTTTTCACACGTATTCCTTTAACAAAGACTGCACTAACAGTTCTTGACAGTCATGAAGGAAGCTTTGTGGTCGGAGAAATAGACTGATATATGTTCGACTTGGTACACCAATGCTTGATTCTCAAAGACGAGATCTATACAAGTGCCTCGCCAGGTTGTCACAGCCGTGGCACGCGTTACGAGCGAGAGGAACGGGATGTTCTCCCGCATAAGTGTTAGGAAATTGCGAACGGCAGCGGCAATTTCGGCTCGGGCGGTGCACATATACAGATCCGCCGCCACCGATCTGGCTCTCTGATTGCCACCGCACAGGGCGAACGGCAGCGGCAATTTCGGCTCGGGCGGTGCACATATACAGATCCGCCGCCACCGATCTGGCTCTCTGATTGCCACCGCACAGGGGTTGCATTGGAGGAGGAGCGAAGAAAGGAATTAAGTTCGAGCCGGCGCTTTGACAACCGGAGACTCGCAGGAAGAGGGGGGAGGGGGGCGGCGTGTACAGCCAGCGGCAAACGATGGGGGCAGAAGCGCGCGCAGCAAGCGGACAACACGATAAAGGGAGGAGGGAAGAGATAGCAGCGACTGACTGATGCCGCTGACGCCGATAGTGAGTCAACCCCAGCTGCGGAGTTGGTTTCAGGGACAACGCCGCCGATGCCGACACAAACAATATGATACCCTCGCTTCCGCAGCGCTAAGAACCAGGTCTAGCCGTGGGAAGGTGGTCACGTATTCGTCGACGTGCCGGGGCCTACGTGAAATAACCGGCGCGTCGGCAACTGAAGAGCACCCTATCCGCCACACAAGAACACGGGGGGGGGGACCCTTTCCTCCTCTTTCTGCATGGCGGCGACGGTGTTCTATGCAGTCACGTTATCTTGACTCTCCAGCGGCGTCAGCGGCATCCAGCGGTATCAGTCGGTCGCTGCTAGCGCTGGGGGGATGAAAGGGGGGCGGAGCTGGTTACGAGGCCGACGACAACGCCGCCGACGACGCGAAACCCAGGAACGGACGCCAAAGAGCTGCGGTCTAAAATGCCCTGTACACAAAGCTTCATACTTTGTATTAGTTGTCCTGGTGGAGTTGTGCCGCAATTGTGACTCTGTTCGTATCATCTTTTGTTGAAATATTATTTTTTCTAAAGAACCGAAAATGAGTTTGCTTTACAAACATTATGGAGCAATTGCGCAGGAGTTATGAGGAAGCTTTAGCTCGGCTGCTCCTATCTAAATACATGTAAAAGGAGAATTCGTTTTTCTCGGCAACCACTGCGTCAAGTTTGACGAGGTCTGGTGCATTGAAATGAAAACTTAGTCTAGTGACCGTTGCTTTCGAATCTTTCATTTATGATGTAAATTGTTTATTAAAAATGGACAAAAATTGAAAATTTTCAGAAAACGATACTATGAAGTTTACAACTCTGTAACTCAGCAACGAGAAATTATGATACGATTCTGTAAGGTGCATCTGGTACTATAACTAAAGCGGACAAAATTTATGTGCTACAGATGAATCTCAGAAAATTTTGCAATATGGAAATACAGTTTTTGCAGAACCCTTGTAAACAACGTAATAAATTCACGTAAAATATAAAATGACGTGTCCAATTTGTCCGCTTTGAATGATCTAATGGATGCCGTTTACAGAACTGCAATATCTGCGCTTGATGCAGGGCTATGAATTTGTAAACTTCGTGCTTCTATGTTTTTCAAACTTTCTGATTTTTGAAAATCTTTTCAACAAGATTCAGGACCTAAATCGAAATTCCGCTTACAGCAGTCAGCAGAATTTAAATTTCTCTCTCAAATGCAACAGATTTTATTAAAATCGGTCCACGGGTTATACCAGAAAAACGTTTTGCGTTTTACGTGTATTTGAGTAGGCCGCGTCGGAGTTGGGCGCAAGCTAAAGCTTCCTCTTAAGGCTGTTTCACATAATGCGATATCAGTCCCAGGCGCCTCTGCGACTGCTGCTGATCGGCGCGCTTCTTCGACGCCAGCATATAGGAGGGAAGAAGGTGCGTCCAAACTGCGGCGAGAGCTATTTCGTGGGTAGTTCTTGTTTACGGAAGTTATTAGGAAACGTCGGTCGTTCAACCAATGTTGCGCACCTGTTCCGTCGATGGATTTGCAGAGCTCGTCCCGCTGCTGCTGGCATGGCGCCTTGCAACGGCCATCGATGACCGTGTTGAGCTCCGAGATCTGCCTTCTGAGTCTGCGACTGAGCCTTTGAGCCTTCCATCGGCGGAGCGGGGCGTTTTTGGCCTCGATCAAGGGGGGCGAGTCTGCTGTCCGTGTTCACTCAACGTGGAGATCGGTTCCCACTTTCTTCAAGCAGAAGTTTTTGTTGGGCTAGTTGGTGCATGTTACCGAAGTACTAAAGCGCCAAACAGACGACACAAGAAGAGACACCATTCTTCTTGTGTCGTCTGCTTGGCGCTTTAGTGCTTCAGTAATCCACTTCATTCAGTCGTTCCTTATTTTTTTTGAAGAGAGAAGGAAGAGTTCCTCGTGACGCGAGCCGGGACACCTTCGCGATGGTGACGTAGTGTCGGCAAACATTTGAGGGATAAAGAAATAAATAAATAAATAGTCCATATACTAAACATTCAGCATGGATCAGGCAAACAGAACTGCTCGGAGAATGTTCAAAACGGGCGAGAATTCGCGATCCACGATCCAACAAAACAATCTGTCGTTTGTTCAGTTGGCTTTTAGTGGCCGAGGTTCAGGAATTTAGCTCGAGGCAACTGTGGTTGACGCAATAAGGCGCGTGCGAGTCCAATCGGTTTTTAGACGGCGCAGCAGCTGCTACACTGTAAAATAATTTACAGCCTTAAAAGTGATAAACTGCGTAAATGTGTCTACAACTTACACCCTGAGGGTGGCCGTTATATAAACCACATTATAGACACATTTACAGCCTTTTTCTCTTTTAAGGGAATAAATTATTTTTCAGTGTGAGGGCAATTTATGCGCGCGCGGAATTGACAAGGTGGTGCGCAGAAACGTAAATGTTCTTTTCCCGCGAGTTAAACTCCCTAAAAATAATTCGACCGAACAATATATATATTTTTAGAAAATCTGGAAACGAGGTCGCCTATAAGCACGATCGCCGCCTGCATGCGTAACGGAGAGAGCACGAGAGCAACGGTAGCGGCGCAATGGGTACGAGTGAAAGCAACCGAGCCAACGACACGAATAAACTTTCAAAATGCGAGCATCGGCCGAACGTTACCGAAGCGTATCGATCGAACGATTGAATTCGAATGGAGCGGTAGAATGGCGGGCAACCTGTCCTCGTTGGCCACTTTGCGCAATGCTCAAGTTGCATATGCCAACGGAAAGAATAATTACCCGGCAAGAGGGGGTTAGCCACTGGCGTGGGAGGTTTCAAAACACTGCAGAAAATGTGCAAGAAAAATTACGGAAAGTTTTGAAAGAGCATGAGACAGAAAACAAGGAACGCATGAACGTATGAAGGAGGTCACAAGCACAATAGCTACGAGCCGTTGAATAAGAAAGGCTTGCCTTAGGAAACACCCAAAATAACTTAGGGTGATAGCTCGAATTAGTGGGTTTTCCGAAAGAATCTGTGATGCAGTGCGAAGCGGGACAACGGACACCGAAGAACGAGGACAACCGCTTGTATTCGTTCTTCTGTATCCCTTGTCGCGCTTCGCGCTGCACCACATACTCTCCTACGAATTGGTTCTCTCCATATTGTCACGTGGTAGTGACGTTAAAGAACACAGTAGCAGTACTGTGAAAGACAAACTAGCTTTTATTGGGCGAACCTGTGCCCACAAAACAGGGTACACTTAAAGCACAACGATAGCGGCGAACACAGTCGGCGATCGTCGAAAATCTGATCAGCGGGTCAAGCGCGTCGGCTTTTATACTGCAGTCGTCGAATGTTCCAGACTAATCGTTCGGACCCGCGTGCCTTCCACACAATTCTACACCATTCGCGTCACGCGATGAAATTAGATAAGACAGGGCTCGGCGACAACAGACAGCCGGATAGAAGCATCGATAACTTTCCAGAAACTTCGGATACATGCAGGCGCATCCTGCGCTGTGCGATTACATTTGTTAGGCGGCGAACCGTGGTCGCCCGATAAAGATAAGTACACGCGTCAATACCCCCCTCTTAAAAAGCATCGTCCCGATGCTACAAATATAAGAGAGCGAAACACAAAAGGACACTTATTAAACATAAGTAGCAAAACAACGAAAAGAAACAAAGTCCAAAGATCAGTTACGCGAAGTCCCAAAGTTCATTATCGCTGGTAGTACGGCTTGAGTCGCACAACGTGGACTATTTCAGGTCGTGAGCGGCGCCGCTGTGATAGCGAAATGCCGTCTGGCACGACCTCATAGTCCAGTGCCCCAACACGTCGGATGATCTTCTACGGTCCGAAATAGCGACGCAAAAGCTTCTCGCTCAGTCCTCGTCGGCGTATAGTGGTCCAAACCCAAACACGGTCACCGGGCTGGTATTCGACGAAGCGTCGTCGGAGGTTGTAGTGTCGGCTGTCGGTACGCTGCTGGTTCTTGATCCGTAGGCGGGCGAGTTGTCGGGCTTCTTCGGCGCGCTGGAGAAAGGTCGCGACATCAAGATTCTCTTCGTCCGTGACGCGCGGCAGCATGGCGTCGAGCGTCGTCGTCGGGTTCCTGCCGTAAACCAGCTTAAACGGCGTGATCTGTGTTGTTTCTTACACCGCCGTGTTGTAAGCGAATGTTACGTACGGCAGGACCGCGTCCCACGTCTTGTGCTCGACGTCGACGTACATTGGTAGCATGTCGGCTAGGGTCTTGTTCAGGCGCTCCGTGAGACCATTCGTCTGCGGGTGATAGGCAGTTGTCCTCCTGTGGCTTGTATGGCTGTACTGCAGAATTGCTTGGGTGAGCTCTGCTGTAAACGCTGTTCCTCTGTCGGTGATGAGGACTTCTGGGGCACCATGTCGCAGAAGAATGTTCTCGACGAAAAATTTCGCCACTTCGGCTGCGCTGCCCTTCGGTAGAGCTTTAGTTTCAGCAAAGCGGGTGAGATAGTCCGTCGCCACGACGATCCACTTATTTCCGGATGATGACGCCGGAAACGGTCCCAACAAATCCATCCTGATCTGCTGAAATGGTCGGTAAGGAGGTTTGATCGGCTGTAGTAATCCTGCTGGCCTTGTCGGTGGTGTCTTGCGTCGCTGACAGTCTCGACATGTCTTGACGTAACGAGCGACGTCGGCGGTCAGACGCGGCCAGTAATACCTTTCCTGTATCCTCGACAGCGTTCGGGAGAATCCGAGGTGCCCAGCGGTTGGATCATCATGTAGAGCGTACAGTACTTCTGGACGCAGCGCTGACGGAACAACAAGAAGGAAGCTGGCGCGGACGGGTGAGAAGTTCTTCTTTACGAGCAGGTTGTTTTGTAATGTGAACGAAGATAATCCGCGCTTAAATGCCCTAGGTACTACGTCGGTGTTCCCTTCCAAATACACGACGAGGCCTTTTAGCTCCGGATCTGCGCGTTGCTGTTTACTGAAGTCTTCTGCGCTTATTATTCCGAGGAAGGCGTCGTCATCCTCGTCGTCTTCCGGCGGGGGATCAATGGGGGCGCGTGATAGGCAGTCGGCGTCTGAGTGTTTTCGTCCGGACTTGTAGATCACCGTGACGTCATATTCTTGCAGTCTGAGGCTCCACCTCGCCAGCCGTCCTGAAGGGTCCTTTAAGTTAGCTAGCCAACACAACGCGTGATGGTCGCTGACGACTTTGAATGGCCTGCCATATAGGTATGGGCGGAATTTTGCTGTAGCCCAAATGATGGCGAGGCATTCCTTTTCAGTCGTAGAATAGTTGCCTTCCGCTTTTGACAGCGACCGGCTAGCATAAGATATCACCCGTTCATGCCCGTCTTTCTTCTGGACTAGGACGGCACCGAGGCCTAGGCTACTGGCGTCAGTGTGGATTTCGGTATCGGCGTCTTCGTCGAAATGTGCGAGTACCGGCGGTGACTGCATGCGTCGTTTTAGTTCTTGAAATGCGTCGGCCTGCGCCGTTTGCCATTTGAACTCGACATCAGATTTGGTTAGATGCGTTAGCGGCTCAGCGATGCGTGAAAAGTCCTTGACAAAGCGCCTGTAGTAGGCACACATGCCAAGGAATCTACGCACTGCCTTCTTGTCAATGGGCTGCGGGAACTTTGCGATGGCAGCTGTTTTCTGCGGGTCGGGGCGTACTCCGGATTTGCTGTTGACGTGGCCTAGGAACAGAAGCTCGTCGTAAGCGAAGCGGCACTTTTCTGGCTTCAGAGTGAGCCCTGATGTTTTGATGGCCTCTAGTACTGTTTCAAGCCGCCTAAGGTGATCGTCAAAATTTCCGGCGAAGACGACGACGTCATCCAAGTAAACGAGACAGGTCTGCCACTTCAATCCTGCTAAAACCGTGTCCATGACGCGCTGAAACGTTGCAGGCGCCGAGCACAGTCCGAATGGCATAACCTTGAACTCGTAGAGGCCGTCTGGGGTGATGAAGGCGGTCTTTTCGCGATCTCTTTCGTCGACTTCTATTTGCCAGTAGCCAGACTTGAAATCCATCGACGAGAAGCATTTAGCGTTGCAGAGCCGATCCAATGCGTCGTCTATTCGTGGGAGGGGGTATACGTCCTTCTTCGTGATCTTGTTCAGACGACGGTAATCGACGCAGAAACGCAGGTTTCCGTCCTTTTTCTTTACCAGGGCCACAGGGGATGCCCACGGGCTTTTCGACGGCTGGATGATGTCGTCGCGGAGCATTTCGTCGACTTGTTGCCTAATAGCTTCACGTTCTCGCGTCGAAACTCGGTAAGGGCTCTGGCGGAGTGGTTGAGCGCACTCTTCGGTTATTATGCGATGCTTTGCGACTGGTGTTTGTCGAATCTTTGATGAAGTCGAAAAGCAGTCCTTGTATCGTCGGAGAAGACTTTTGAGCTCTTGCTGCTTGCTTATGGGGAGACTTGGATTTACGTCGAAGTCTGGTTCGGGGACTATGGTCGGCGGGGTAGATGCGGCAGAATCTGTGAGGACTAAGGCATTGCTCGTTTCCACAATTTCCTCGATGTATGCGATTGTCATGCCCTTGCTGATGTGCTTGAACTCTGGGCTGAAGTTGGTTAGCATCACTTCCGTTTTCCCTCCGTGGAGTCGAGCCGTGAAATTTGCGACGCAAATTTCACGGTCTAGCGGTAGACGTTGGTCACCCTCGATGACGCCTTCTACGTCGGCAAGTGTTTTTGTGCCGACGAAAATTATAATACTGGAGCGAGGCGGGATGCTGACTTGACTTTCGAGCACGCTTAAGGCATGGTGACCACGAGAGCTCTGCGGCGGTATCGCTTGATCTTCAGACAAGGTTATCGACTTCGACTTCAAGTCGATGACTGCGCCGTGTTGGTTTAGGAAGTCCATGCCGAGAATGACGTCGCGTGAACACTGTTGGAGGATAACGAAGGTGGCAGGGTAAGTCCGGTCATGAACGATAATTCTTGCCGTGCAGATTCCAGTCGGCGTAATCAGGTGTCCTCCAGCGGTCCGAATTTGAGGGCCTTCCCGTGCAGTCTTAACTTTCTTCAAATGGGCGGCGATGTGTCCACTCATTACGGAGTAATCGGCCCCTGTGTCTACTAAGGCAGTAACTGCGTGGCCGTCGAGAAGCACGTCGAGGTCGGTGGTTCTTTGTCTGGCGTTGCAGTTACGACTTGGCGTCGGATCACGGCTGCGTCGTGTTGAACTAAAGCTGGAACGGTGCGTCGTCAAGTCATCTTTCGTCGGTGTAGTCTTGGCTTCCTGACTTCGTCGGGACGGCGGCGTGTCGTTATGATGTCGTCGAGATGGTCTCTTCGTCGTCTTCATCGGCGGCGGAGGATCTTCGTCAGTTCGACGAACAGCAACCGCACCTCCATCGGTTGCTGCTTTTAGTTTTCCGGATATGGGCTCGCAGAGCGGCCCCGGGCTGGGCCGCTGTATGGTCGGCGCTGTGGTGACAGGTAGCGGCCTGGTGACGGCGAACGGGATGGTCGTCGAGGGTTCCACTGAGTGGCGGCGAGGTAGTCGGCGATATCGCGAGGGCGTTCACCTTGCTGCGGGCGCGGAGCGTTGACGGCGAAACCTCGCAGTCCCATCTCCCGGTATGGGCATCGTCGGTAGACGTGGCCGGCTTCGCCGCAGTGGTAGCAGAGCGGGCGGTGGTCGGGGGTGCGCCAAATCTTCGTCTTCCTCGCGTAGGTGCGCTGGGCGACGGGTGGTCGTGCTGGCGGCGGCGGCGGCGGCGGACGACGGAACTGCAGCGTGACAGGGCCCCGGCGCGGTCGCGGCGGGGGCCCTTGACGGCGTGCGACGGCGGCGTAGGTCATCGCTTCTGGCTGGGGCTGCGGTAATTCAGGTTGCACCTCAGGAGCTCCCAGTGATCGCTGAACCTCATCTTTCACGATGTCAGCAATCGAGGCTACTTGAGGCTGCGACGAATTCAAGACCTTGCGGAGTTCTTCGCGCACAATGGCCCTTATGGTCTCTTGGAGATCAACGGAGCCCAGCGCTTGGACCACGCACTGAGGCGTGAGCACTTGGCGGTTATATTGCCTAGTGCGCATTTCTAACGTTTTCTCAATCGTCGTAGCCTCTGTCAGGAACTCGGCTACGGTCTTCGGTGGGTTTCGGATTAGTCCGGCGAAAAGTTCTTGCTTTACGCCTCGCATCAAGAAATGCATTTTTTTTCTCTTCGGACATTTCCGGGTCGGCGTGCCGGAAAAGACGGGTCATCTCTTCTGTGAAGATAGCGATGGTCTCATTAGGTAGTTGGCGTCGGGTTTCCAACAGAACTTCGGCCCTTTCTTTTCGGACAACGCTCGTGAACGTCCTCAGGAAGTTACTGCGGAACAGGTCCCACGTTGCTAGGGTGGACTCCCGGTTCTCGAACCAAGTCCTCGCGGCATCTTCCAAGGAGAAGTACACGTGTCGTAGCTTATCTTCAGAGGTCCAGTTATTGAAGGTCGAGATCCTTTCGAAGGTTTCGAGCCAGGTTTCAGGATCCTCCGACGTAGCTCCACGGAAGGTAGGGGGCTCTCTGGGTCGTTGAAGTACGATGGGTGAGACTGGGGCAGCCATTGTGGTTGTCTTGGCCACAATCTTCTTGGTCTTTTCAGGCAGAAGTCCGTGCTCCGGGGGCAGCTGTTGTAGACGACGGCTTACTCGATGGTCTGTGACTACGTTGGTGCTCTCTTTATGGTCCGGGCTTGGATCACGGCTTGTCGGGGGCGTCCGGTACATGGACCAAAAGCACCTCCACCAGATGTCACGTGGTAGTGACGTTAAAGAACACAGTAGCAGTACTGTGAAAGACAAACTAGCTTTTATTGGGCGAACCTGTGCCCACAAAACAGGGTACACTTAAAGCACAACGATAGCGGCGAACAAAGTCGGCGATCGTCGAAAATCTGATCAGCGGGTCAAGCGCGTCGGCTTTTATACTGCAGTCGTCGAATGTTCCAGACTAACCGTTCGGACCCGCGTGCCTTGCACAAAGTTCTACACCATTCGCGTCACGCGATGAAATCAGATAAGACAGGGTTTGGCGACAACAGACAGCCGGATAGAAGCATCGATAACTTTCCAGAAACTTCGGATACATGCAGGCGCATCCCGCGCTGTGGGATTACATTTGTTAGGCGGTGAACCGTGGTCGCCCGATAAAGATAAGTACACGCGTCAATAGTAAGAGAAGTAAGAAAAAAAAGAAATGCTTACGGAAAGGTATGCCGACTGCTGACAGTGTTACGACGAATAGAACGTTTTACAAGAAACACATCCAGAGAATGTTAACGAGTACGCAACGTTTAAAGATAGACGTTTCGCAACGTGGCAAAAGGCTTTCGCATAAAAAAGAAAAACTTGTGTGCAGCGAATGCAAGGTACAGAAGAGGCTGACTTGGAGGCCTCCCGAAACATTTCTGTGAAATAACTGGTAGCTGTCCAAACTTATGCAAGTGCGCAAGAACGCCCTGAAAGTTATTTTCTTTTTCTTCTGTGTTTCTCCCGACAGTCAAGCCAAGCCAAGCGGTGGTGCAACTTCGATTCATACTGCGATTCCGATTCACACATAGCAGGCTATGAACGCTAGAAACCTCGCATTTCGATGGGGGCGAAATGCAAGAACGCTCATGTACCGTGCATTGGATGCGCGTTAAGGAAGCAAGGGGGGGGGGGTCAAAATTGAGCCGGAGACCCTCACTATACGGTGTGTCTCATGGTCGTAGCATGATTTTGGCGGGTAAAACTCCAGGATTTGTTAGAGCGCAGCTCCTAGGCGCTAGTTCCTGCGGCGAGCGTCGGCGTAACCGGGCGAACGAGGACAGCGATGGATGAAAGAGTGAACGCGGAGAGCAGCGTGGGGACGAGAGAAGAGAGAAACACAGCGGAGGAGGAGGGTGCGGCGAAAGCGTGAGCAGAAAAGCGTAGTGCGGCGACGATCGCTACGAGATGGCGCCAGAGTAGCGCGCGTCGTCTGGGAGGTCTGTCTGCGGCGGCTGCTGTGAATGGCGCCCACGCGTCACCCACGCGCTGCCTCTCGCCATCTCCAGATAAGCGAGGCAGTCGGGCAGCGCTTTGCTCCGTTTGCAACGTACTGCACGAAATAGATTATACGCGACATGAAGAGACATACGGAGCTGCGCTCAAATTTCCCATTAGGGAGTATCGTAATCGTGCGTGCATCTTTTTATTATTAAAGCTAGGGAGGCTTCTCTCAGTTCTCCGATGCGCGCCCAAAAACTACTGCGTCACATAAGAAGGAAAGATGTTGGCATGAGTTGCGTAACTCAAACTAACCTTCAGCCTCATAGTTTTATTTCGCAATGTACGACGTTAGTACTTCAAGGAGGACGCCGACATCCCATGCGACATGGACAGTTTGAGGCTTCCCATGTCGAGGCCATCGCATCGACGATGGTCTCGGGACCATTCCCCGTATAGGGACAACAACGTCGAAGACTTGGACCCTCGAAGAAGTCGACGATAATGTAGGGGCCATGGTGTGAGAAGTGGGCCTCCCTGGCGCGAAACACGCAGGGACGTTTAGCAGAAACCCTCGTAGTAGTCCGTCACCACGAATGGCAGGAAATGTCCGGCGTCCGACATCGCCTCGCGACATAAACCGCGTTTACACGAGTGCGACAACTGGAGGGTCGCATTGCGTCACGTCAACTTTCCAGCACATCGCATCCACGCAAACGAGGCTAATGCGCTACAGGAAAGCGCGTCACATTATTGCGCCAGAGAGGGTTGGATTGAAACGAGTAAGTCGACTGTCGCAGTGCGTGTATGATCGCGATCGCATCGCGTTAGGAATTCTGGGAAATGGAATTCGCTGCACACCTGCTGCGCTCGCCAAGATGACTGTGCGGCGTGGCGCAGGTCGCACTTGGAAGCGTTGCTTTGCCTCCGACGTGCGACACCGTTTGCCGCCGCCATTGCACCGTTGGTGACGTGCTACATGGAAACGGTGGGGCATCGCATTACACGTACAGCGCTAGAAAAATGCGATACGCTGCTGTGGCATTCTGTCGCATTCATGTAAACGTGGCTGTAGACTGAGGTATAGACTTCCGTCACCTGCGTGGTGTGAACAGGCTTCCCGAATGACTTCCCGTGCGTTTAGAAAAAAAAAGTTTATTTCAGCAAAAGACGAAACGAACACTGAGTCACAATTATGGCACAATTACACCAAGACGATAACATATACAAAGTACGAAGCATTGCATACACGGCACGTTTTCAAAGTAGTATCCGAGTCGTCACTCACTAACATGTAACCACATAGACTCACGGAAAGGCACAGTTACACATAAACTAACTGTCGCATGTTAAAATGGTATTCCATATATACAGAGTACACAATGGTCATGTACAATGACGACGCGACAGAGACACTATACATAATTTTGAAATGATGTGATATGAGATGTGTGTATGTGTTTAGAGAAAGTTTATTTCAACAAAATACGATACGAACACTGAGTCACAATGACGGGACAATTCCACCAGGACTATAGCATCTACAAAGCGCGAAGTATTGTATACATGAAACGTTTTGAAAGAAGTATCTGAGTCCACAGTCACTGACATATAACCACATAGACCCACGGAAACGCACGGTTACGTATGAACTAATCGTCAAATTACAGAAAATTATGTTGAATATATACGGTGTACACAATGGTTGTGTACAATGATGAAGTTACTTTACGTAGTTGTGTAGCGGTGCTATGAGATGTGTATGTACAAAGATGATCACGCATACGAATCACGGACACCTACATACATGTATATTCAGTGAATACTTTTGATGGCCTGGCTACAAGATCCAGGCTGGTCGAAAATTAAAGCCATACGCGTCCATCAGCCACTGACAGGAAACAGCATGACCAGGGTAGAAGGAACTCCTCTGACAGTAGCTCAGAGTAGAGCCTCTCCAGAAGTGTAAACCGAGCGCGGCGACGATGTACCGCGGTAACTGCCTTGTACCGGTTATGCCACAGACAAAGAGTTCCCGCAGCAATCAAAAGTAGCGCACAGCGGCCACGTGACCAGCGATCGGATGTAATCAAGCGGCTTACTCCATGGCCACGGAACCTAGCATGCACGGCCCTACACGTTACCCTTGCAACGACGCATTGCAGCAGCACTTTCTTATTGCATTCTTGAAAGTAGCAATTGGGACGATACGACGTGGTGTACCGTGGGAATAGCAACACGACGACTAAAATGGGAAACGTCGCTGATTGCACGAGGAAGTGATCGACTAAAATAAAAGCCCTCAACTTATTACCGGCTTTTGTTTTCTCTACCAAGTAAATTTCATAAATACTTCTTTTGTTAAATCATTAGGATGCCTTTAAGTGCGCGTACTTGTGACGTGCACGTATTTCTGTTATCTGAAAATCTTAAAAAAACTGCAAATCCTAGCTATAACGCACTTAGAAAATGCCCAGTTCTTGTTCGACAATCTCGTCTCGGAATACACGAGCACGGCCGCATGGCGGCGCATGCGAATGGAGCGACGTGAAGACGCGAACGGCAGCGCGCGCGGAGAGGAACGTTTTGTAGTGTGACCAAACGCATTTTTCTGTTTATATAGCTGTTGTTGAGTTGTGATTTTAAATTTTAGGTAAACACTTCCGTGTGCCGACCAAAGTTTTGTTTAAAAGTTTAAAAGTTGAATGTCTTCTAAAGAAAGGGAGCATGTTGGTGTAACGAGAACGCGGCCCAGCTCTTGTGTGATGCGTTAGCGCCTGTGAAGTGGGATGGCAGTGCGGCCTCCATGGTAGCCGGTGCAACGTTCACGCTCTGCTTTGAGCCAACAGTATACAGCATACCTTCCGGTCATACCACAGTTGTAAACGTTCCTACGGGTGATAAAATTTCCTTGTCGGCTTGAGCAATGCAACTGTACTTCAAAGTAGACGGTTGGCGCGACGGGATGGCTACGTACACACCTCGTAACGTCCCTACAAAATCATGTGAACTATTTCTGGCACATCATAGTTACGCATTGTACGTGTATTATGCAACATTATTATCTTGAAATTAGTTCTTGCAACTATGCGTCTCCATTGATCTATGTGGTCATATATCAGTGAGTGGGGACTCCGAGAGTTCTTCGTAAAAAAAAAAAAGATGCCCTGTATACAGTGCTTCGTACTTTGTATTAGTTGTCCTGGTGGAGTTGTGCCGCAATTGTGACTCTGTTCGTATCGTCTTTTGTTACGTATCGTCTTTTGTTTTGTTTGATGTAAATACATGTAAAAGGAGAATTCGTTTTTCTCGGCAACCACTGCGTCAAGTTTGCCGAGGTTTGCGTGCATTGAAATGAAATCTTAAAGTCTAGCGACCGTTGCTTTCGAATTTTTCATTTATGTCGTCAATTGTTTATTAAAAATTGACAAAAATTGCAAATTTTCAGAAAACGAAACTATGAAGTTGACAACTCTATAACTCAGCAACGAGAAATGATGATACAATTCTGTGAGTTGCATCTGATAGTATAACTAAAGCGGACAAATTTTGTGTGCTACAGATGAATCTAAAAAACGTGGTAATATGGAAATACAGTTTTTGCAGAACCCTTCTAAATAACGTAACAAATTCACATAAGATATAAAATGACGTATCGAATTTGTCAGCGTTGAATGATCTAATGGATGCCGCTTACAGAACCGCCATATCTGCTCTTGATGCAAGGCTATAAATTTGTAAACTTCGTGCTTCTATGTTTTTTCGAACTTTCTCATTTTTGAAAATCTTTTTAACAAGATTCAGGACCTAAATCGAAATTACGCTTACAGCAGTCAGTGCAATTTAACTTTCTCTCTCAAATGCAACAGATTTTTTTAAAATCGGTCCACGGGTTATTCCAGAAAAACGTTTTGCGTTTTACGTGTATTTGAATAGGCCGCGTCGGAGTTGGGCCAGAGCTAAAGCTTCCTCTTAAGGCTGTTTCACATAATGCGATATCGGTGCCAGGCGCCCCTGCGACTGCTGCTGATCGGCGCGCTTCTTGGACGCCGGCATATAGGAGGGAAGAAGGTGCGTCCAAATTGCGGCGAGAGCTATTTCGAGGGTTGCTCTTGTTTATGGAAGTTATTAGGAAACGTCGGTCGTTCAACCGATCCAGAAACCTGCAACTAATTGAGTGGAGCCGTGGATTGCGCAAGCGATGCGTGCCATTAGCACCGAAACGCGAACAAGGCAGATGAAAACTCCTAGTTCAAATTCGGCGCTGTGTTTTTTATGCGTTTGTTGAAATGCTACGTTTCTGATCAAGCGGGGTACAGCAGAGTTGCATAGGTCTACCCTCCCATACATTTTTTCGATGTCCGTGCCTCAAAACTCCCGCGCCCTCTATGAGGAGGCAAGGCAAATGAGCAAGGCATGTGCTGACACCTGGCGTAGAAAAATGGAAGCTAAGAATCCACCCAATACATAGTCTCATGCAATACTTGCTAAAGGGAACTCTGGCGCTAATGTCTACGGCAACTGACATTGGGATATGGTGTACTCGAATAGGGCAGTACGTGTGTCGACTGGGTGCGATAACGTGACTCTTTTTGCGATGACTGCCTGGGGTGATAGAGCACTCCGGTCTACGGCTGCGCCGTCTGTCGCTGCAGCCCAAAGTCATTGTTTGCAAGTGGAAAAAGAATTGTGTAACACAGGGCCTCCGGGATCGGCAATTATGGTTGTCGCGGAGGTCATGCATGTCCGTGCGGAGGTCGCCGATTGCTTATTGCGGTTTTTCAGGCCGCGTTCGCACATTGTTTACGTGTACGGCAAGCGCTGGGGTTGCAATAGTCTCTTTTTTGTGTGTGCGTGCATTGAGTTTCCTGCACAACGATTAGAACAACTCCGGGCTTCTTCAGATCGGGCACATTGAGAGTACTGGCTGTATTGTTGCCCTTCGGCGCACTTTTGCGGAGCGAAACGGTCAAAGATGGTGGCTGCATTCGTCATAGAGCATATTTTTTTTTCTTCAGTTAAATCGGGCGACCGCTTTTCTGGCTTATGCAACTTAAAAAGATAGAATCCTGTGCAGCCCACCACGCACAGTATTGGTGCTCCTTCTGGTCCATGTCATACTCGTGTGTCTCGAAATAATTTCATCGATGAAACATATCCGTGCTTACCGAACGGAACGAGCAGACGAGTGCTTGTTTGTCTTCTGCAATGAAAACGCTGAGCAGACGATCAGGAACACTGCATGATCGGTTGTTGGAAACGCGCGAGCTCAGACGGCGTTATTGGTGTACGCCAACAGTTTGTATGATTTACTTTTTGCAAATTATGTTAACTTCAATTGGGTTTGGAGAGCGTTTTAGTTCATAAATGCGCAAGGTCGCGCGCTAGGTACGCCGGTCGATCGCAGCGCCTGTCGGGTGACGTCATCACCGAAGTGTCCCCGGTTCTCCCATCGTTTTTGCTATACCGACGACACACTGCCCTATTCCAGTGCACCATAACCGGGGTGGCTCAGCCAGCATGGAAATGCGGAAGGTACACGGATGTGTCTAAACTTCGTCCTTCGGACTTTACACGTGTCTTCCGAATTTGTAAATACGTCATTTTCAACAAGGTACCGCGTAATAAATTATTAAATAAACATTATTAAAATCATCCGCTGACAACATTCGAACACAGGACCTTTGGCACACAAGCCCCACACTGAAACTATTACGCCACAGACGCTACTTTCTTCTTTACCTTCAGTTTGGCTACAAGCCTCAAAGGAGTTTGATCACAGGTCACACTCGTTTTATATGTGCTAAAGTATCCGACATTGACACCCCATCTTCATCACAGTCGTTACGCTACGGACGCATGCATCGATAAGCGGGCTAGAGCATTCTCATAAATTTCTTGTGGGCAAGCCAGTAGCTTGAGACGCTTGGCGCCTTTCAGTATGGACACCTACCTCGACAGGTCGAGCCGCTATTCGCAGCCACTGTGCGTGTTCGCAGAGTATTGTACAGACGCGGAAGGGATAAGCCCCAAAAGAAGCAAACTTTTACACTAAGTGGTGTGATCTGTCTTTTTTTTTACACATCCGCTCGTAGCCCACATTCACAGAGTGGAATGGCTGCGATGTTTTTTTCCTTTTATGCGAAGCATATTACTAGAGCTAACCCAGCTCCTCAGGCGCGGTGGTGTCGCCTTCAATACCACGTGACACCATGACGTCACGAAAGAGGAGAAACGGGGCTCCAACTCGCGGCGTCGCCTTCAAGGCTGACCACGTGATACCATGACGTCACGACAGAGGAGAAACGGGGCTCCAACTCGCGCCGTCGCTCGCGGAGCTGCGCTTGCCACTGCTAGACACTCACGAGGTGAGATGCCTGCTGGAGACAGAGCTGCTCATTGGAATGAGAAGCGAAGGATGCGGCGTGCTACAGAGACTGTTTCTCGGTGGCTTTGCTACGGCGCAGCGACTACGCGCCCCGCATCGGACGCGGTGAGCGTCGAGCAACGCAGCGTTCGGCGCGACAACGAAATGTGCGCCTGAGCAAGCGCCGCACGCCTGAGCCGACGCCGACGACACCGGCTTTTCTGCGACACGAGCTCCTTAACGCTGTCGCGTTAAAATAAAGGCTAGTATGCTTCGCATCCTGGGCTTAACCTTAGCTAAGCCACAGCCAGTTTTTTTTTTTGGTCTCGGTGGCTTCGGATGCTGATACAGCACGTATACTTTTGCGTACCTTTCGGATATATTAGCATGCGCCACGACTTTCAATTGCTACGAGGTGCCCCTCACAAGAAGACATGGGCCTACGAATGTCGTCCCAATTTTCTGATTTGTTACGCACCTGTTATTCGTGATATACGAAAAAAAAAGAAACGTTACAGTTGTACCACGGCATGCCTTTACGGCCACGGGTCACCGGACCCCCATCACGCCGGACGGGCATCTACACTTCTGTATGAGTTTTGAGATGAGATCATCGACCGTGTGAAACCTGATAGCTTCGTGAAAGGCCCGGGCCAAGATGTGCTTCCGGTTGGACTTGAAGCCGCTTTCGTCGAGAAGGTGCTTCAGCGTACCCCGGGACTTGCAGTTGCGCACCTGTCCGTCGATGGTTTTGGAGAGCTCGTCCCGCTGCTGCTGGAATGGCGCCTTGCAACGGCCATCGATGACCGTGTTGAGCTCCGAGATCTGCTTGCTGAGTCTGCGATTGTGCCTTTGACCCTTCCATCGGCGGAGCGGGGCGTTTTTGGCCTCGATCAGGGGGGGGGGGGGGGCGAGTCTGCTGTCCGTCCTCACTCAACGTCGAGATCGCTTCCCACTTTCTTCAAGCAGAAGTTTTTGTTGGGCTAGTTGGTGCATCTTACCGAAGTACTAAAGCGCCAAACAGACGACACAAGAAGAGACACCATTCTTCTTGTGTCGTCTGCTTGGCGCTTTAGTTCTTCAGTAATCCACTTCATTCAGTCGTTCCTTACTTTTTTGAAGAGAGAAGGAAGAGTTCCTCGTGACGCGAGCCGGGACACCTTCGCGATGGTGACGTAGTGTCGGCAAACATTTCAGGATTAAATCATTAATAAAATAAATAAATAAATAAATAAATAAATAAATATTCCATATACTAAACATTCAGCATGGATCAGGCAAACAGAACTGCTCGGAGAATATTCAAAACGGGCGCGAAATCGCGATTCACGAGCCAACAAAGCAGTCTGTCGTTCGTTCAGTCGGCTTTGAGGGGCCGAGCTTCAAGAAGACGGCGGTTATTTAGCTCGAGGCAACTGTGGTTGACACAATAAGGTGCGTGCGAGTCCAGTCGGTTTTTAGAGAGCGCATCGGCTCCTACACTGCAAAATAATTTACGCCCTTAAAAGTGATGAAGTGCGTAAATGTGTCTATAACTCACACCCTGGGGGTGTCCGTTACATAAATCACGCTATAGAAACATTACACCCTTTTTCTCTTTTAAGGGTGTAAATTATTTTACAGTGTAGCGGCAGCTAGGGCGCCCGTAGAATTCACAAGGTGGTGCGCAGAAACGTAAATGTTATTTTCCCGCGAGTTAAACTCCCTAAAAATAATTCGACCGAACAATAGATATATTTTTTTAGAAAATCTGGAAACGAGGTCCCCTTTAAGCACGATCGCCGCTTGCATGCGTAACGGAGAGAGCACGAGAGCAACGGTAGCGGCGGAATGCGTATGACTGAAAGCAACCGAGCCAACGACACGAATAAACTTTCAAAATGCGATCACCGGTCCAACGTTACCGAAGCGTATCGATCGAAAGATTGAATTCGAATGGAGCGGCAGGATCGCGGGCAACCTGCCTTCGTTGGCCTCTATGCGCAATGCTCAAGTGGCGTATGCCAATGGGAAAAGAAAAATTACCCGGCAAGAGGGGGTTTAGCCACTGGCGTGGGCGGTTTCAAGATACTGCAGAAAATACGCAAGGAAAATGGCGGAAAGTTTTGAAAGAGCATGCGCCAGAAAACAAGGAAAGACATCCAAAGAAAACGATGAGGGTTTTGCAACTTCATAAATATTCCTGCAACTTCATGATATACCTGTAAGTGAAATAAAGAAAAAGAAATGGTTCGGGAAAGCTACCGACTGCTGACAGTGTTACGACGAATAGAACGTTTTCCGAGAAACATATCCACAGAATGTTAACGACTACGCAACGTTTAAAGATAGACGATTCGCAACGTGGCAAAAGGCTTTCGCATAAAAAAGAAAAACTTGTGTGCAGTGAATGCAAGGCACAGAAGAGGCTGACTTGGAGGCCTCCCGAAACTTTTCTGTGAAATAACTGGTACCTGTCCAAACTTATGCGAGTGCGCAAGAACGCCCAGAAAGTTATTCTCTTTTTCTTCTGTCTTTCTCCCTACAGTCAAGCCAAGCCAAGCGGTGGTGCAACTTCGGTTCATACTCCGATTCCCATCGACACATAGCAGGCTATGTATGCTAGAAGGGGAGTATGGTAGCGCGATTCAAAGACGGGACTAGAGAAGACACAAAGGGACACACACAGCGCTACTACTTGTGCGGTTCGATGGAACGTGCCGCCACTTAGAAGCTTCTATCCGGAGCTGCCTCAGTTGATGTTGCCAAAGGTATTCCGTGACTTGTGTCAGAGCGGAGTACTTGCGAACTTGGTTATTCGCCACACTAGGTTCGTAGGTGCAGCGCACTTGTGCGCCGAGGTGGGGCCTCAGAAGTCGCGCTTGCCGCAGCCATTCTGCACGCATAATCTTCAGGATAATCTTCAGGATAATCTTCAGCGCTCTGTGGGTCCCTTTGTGTCTTCTCTTGTCCCGTCTTTGAATCGCGCTACCATACTCCCCTTGAAGATGCATTACCAACAAGCCCACATTGCAACCCTCGTATTCTAGAAACCCCGCATTTCGATGGGGACGAAATGCAAGAACGCTCATGTGCCGTGCATTGGGCGCCCGTTTAAGGAACCCTAGGAGGTCAGAATTGAACCGGAGACCCTCACTATACGGTGTGCCTCATGGTCATAGCATGGGTTTGGCGTCTAAAACTCCAGGATTTATTACAGCGCAGCTCCTAGGCATTCGTTCCTGCGGCGAGCGTCGGTGTAACCGAGCGAACGAGGACAGCGAAGGATGAAAGAGTGAATGCGGAGCGCAGCGTAGGGATGAGAGAAGAGAGAAACAACGCGGAGGAGGAGGGTGTGGCCAAAGCGTGAGCAGAAAAGCGTAGTGCGGCGACGATGGCTACGAGATGGCGCCAGAGTAGCGCGCGTCGTCTGCGAGATCTGTCTGCAACGGCTGCTGTGAATCGCGCCCCCGCGTCACCCACTTGCTGCCTCTCGCCATCTCCAGATGAGCGAGGCAGTCGGGCCCCATTTCGCTCCGTTTGCAACGTACTGCACGAAATAGATTATACGCGAGATGTAGAGACATACAGAGCTGCGCTCCAATTCCCCATTAGGGAGTATCGTAATCGTGCGTGCATCTTTTTATCGTTAACGCTAGGGAGGCTTCTCTCAGTTCTCCGATGCGCGACCAAAAACTACTGCGCCACATAAGAAGGAAAGATGTTGGCGTGCGTTACGTAACTCAAAGTAACCTTCAGCCTCATAGTTTTATTTCGCAATGTACGACGTTAGTACTTCAAGGAGGACGCCGACATCCCATGCGACATGGACAGTTTGAGGCTTCCCATGTAGAGACCGTCGCATCGACGATGGTCTCGGGACCATTCCCCGTATAGGGACCACAACGTCGAAGACTTGGGCCTTCGATGGAGTCGACGACACTGCAGGTGCCATGGTGTGAGAAGTGGGATTCCCTGACGTGAAACACGCGGGAACGTTTAGCAGAAGCCCTCGTAGTAGTCCGTCAACACGAATGGCAGGAAAAGTCCAGCGTCGGACGTCGCCTCGCAACATGAGGCGCGTTCACACGAATGCGACAACTGGCGCGTCGCATCGCATCAAGTCAAATGACCAGCACATTGCGTCCACGCAAACGAGGCTAATGCGCTGTGGGAAAGCGCGTCACATTAATGCGCCAGACAGGGTTGGATTGAGACGAGTAAGTCGACTTTCGCATCACGTGTATGAACGCGATCGCATCGCGTTAGGAATTCTGGGAAATGGAATTCGCTGCACACCTGCTGCGCTCGCCAAGCTGACTGTGCGGCGTGGCACTTGGAAGCGTTGCTTTGCCTTCGATGTGCGACACCGTTTGCCGCCGCCATTGCACCGTTGGTGACGTGCAGCCACATGCAAACGGTGGCGCATCGCATTACACGTATAGCGCTAGAAAAATGTGATGCGCTGCTGTCGCATTCATGTAAAAGCGGTTGTACACTGAGGTGTAGACTTCCGTCGCCTGCGTGGTGTGAACAAGCTTCCCAAATGACTTCCCGTGCGTTTAGAAAAAAAGTTTATTTCAGCAAGAGACGAAACGAACACTGAGTCACAATCATGGCACAATTACACCACGACGATAACATATACAAAGTACGAAGCATTGTTTACACGGCACGTTTTCAAAGCAGTGTCCGAGTCCTCACTCACTAACATGTAACCACACAGACGAACGGAAAGGCGCAGTTACACATAAACTAACTGTCGCATGTATAAAATGGTGTTCCATATATACAGAGTACACAATGGTCATGTACAATGACGACGCGACAGAGGCACTATACATAATTTTGAAATGATGTGATATGTGTATATGTGTTTAGAGAAAGTTCATTTCAACAAAATACGATACGAACACTGAGTCACAATGACGGGACAGTTCCACCAGGACGATAGCATCTACAAAGCACGAAGTATTGTATACATGGCACGTTTTGAAAGAAGTATCTGAGTCCACACTCGCCGACATATAACCACATAGACCGACGGAAACGCACGGTTACGTATGAACTAATCGTCACATTACAGAAAATTATGTGCAATATATACGGTGTACACAGTGGTCGCTTACAATGATGAAGTGACTTTACGTAGTGTTGTAGCGTTGCTATGAGATGTGTATATACAACGATGATCACGCATACGAGAGCACACAGGAATCACGGGCACCTGCATACATGGATATAGTGAATACTTTAGATGGCCTGGCTACAAGATCCAGGCTGGTCGAAAATCAAAGCCATACGCGTCCATCAGCCACTGACAGGAAACAGCATGACCAGGGTGGAAGGAACTCCTCTTCCCCAAGAAAGAACAACTGCTCTGACAGTAGCTCAGAGTAGAGCCTCTCCAGAAGTGTAAACAGAGCGCGGCGACAATGTACCGCGGTAACTGCCTCGTACCGGTTATGCCATAGACAATAAGTTCCCGCAGCAATCACTAGTCGCGCACAGCGGCCACGTGAGCAGCGATCCGACGTAATAAAGCGGTTGACTCCATAGAGTTTCTCACTATAACACCTAGAGGGTAATCTGGCGCCACCGTCTATGGGAGTTTCTTAAAGGGGCACCGTGCCGTCATGGGAATGACGGTATATGTGTCTGCGAGGCTCGTGTTGGCTGGTGTTGTAAGAGGCTTCGTCTAAAACGTGGATATGGCTACGTAATTAACGCGTTCTCAAAGTAAAATCTTCATAAAATGTTCCATTCACGCATATTACATCTTTACTCACCCACGAGCAATGACCAAGCGAAGAAAAGCAAGAACAGACGACCAACTGTTGCAAAGCGAGCGCGAACCTTGTCGTCTGTCCTCCAACTTTAGCGGCCCCCTGATACTTCTTACGTAACATGTAGTCGTACACACAATAACAAGTTCGCATAATAATAAAGCTAAAACAGCTTTTCACGTGCTGTTCTAGCAGAAAATGAATCATTGTGACAGACGGAATGGTACTTGCCAAGCCCGTCTTAAAGGTGTCGTGTCTCTACGTAAACGATGCCAATCCGAATCCACAACATACCGGCATTCCCATGCATACCACAGCGCACCAGCGCCAGATTTCCCTCTATGTAATGTAGTGAGAAACTCTATGGTTGACTCTAAGGCCACGGATTCTAAAGTGCACGGCACTACACATTACCCTAGCAACGCCGCACTGCAGCAGCAGTTTCTCATTAAGTTCTTGAAGGGGGCAATCGGGACGAAACGACGAGGTATTATAGATCTTCGGGAAGAAAGACTCCTAAATTGAGAGGCATCATTGGTTCCGCGAGAAAGTGATCGACTAAAATAGAAGCCCCAAACTTATTACCGGTTTTCGTTTCTTCTGCCAATAAGTTTCATAGTTTGCTTTCTTGTTAAATCATTAGGATGCAATAAGTGCACGTACTTGTGGCGTGCACATATTTCTGTTATCTGAAAATTTAAAAAAAATGAAAATCTTAGCTATAACGCACTTAGAAAATGCCCAGTTCTTGTTCGACAATCTTGTCTCGGAATACACGAGCACAGCCGCATGGCGGCGCATGCGAATTGAGCGACGTGAAGACGCGAGCGGCAGCGCGCGCGGAGAGGAACGTTTTGTAGTGTGATCAAACGCATTTTTCTGTTTACATAGCTGTTGTTGAGTTGTGATTTTAAATTTTAGGTGAACATGTACGTGTGCCGATCAAAGTTTTGTTTAGAAGTTTAAAAGTTGAATCGCTTCTAAAGAAAGGGAGCATGTTGGTGTAACGAGAACGCGGCCCAGTGCTTGTGCGATGTGTTAGCGTCTGTGAAGTGGGATGGCAGTGCGACCTCACTGTTATGTGTTGCAGCCCTCACGGTCCTCTTCTGAGATTGGTGATTTCAAGTGCCGTACCTTATATTGTTAACTTTGTTCATACCACAGTTGTAAGCGTGCCTACGGGAGAATAAATTTGCTTGTGAGCTTGTAATGTCAGTAGCCGGTGTGCGCGACAAGATTGTTGCGTACACATCTCGCAACGTCCCTACAAAATCATGTGAACTATTTCCGTCACATCAATGTTATGCATTGTACGTCTATTGTACAATATCAAATAGTGTCTTGAATTTAGTTTTCGCAACTATGCGTTTCCATTGATCTATGTGGTCATATATTAGTGAGTGGGGACTCCGAGAGTTCTTCGTAAAAAAAAAAGAAGATGCCCTGTATACAATGCTTCGTACTTTGTATTAGTTGTCGTCCTGGTGGAGTTATGCCGCAATTGCGACTCTGTTCGTATCGTCTTTTGTTGAAATAATATTTTTTCTAAAGAACCGAAAATGAGTTTGCTTTACAAACATTATGGAGCAATTGCGCAGGAGTTATGAGGAAGCTTTAGCTCGGCTGTTCCTATCTAAATACATGTAAAAGGAGAAATTCGTTTTTCTCGGCAACCACTGCGTCAAGTTTGGCGAGGTTTGGTGCGTTGAAATGAAAACTAAAAGTCTAGGGACCGTTGCTTTCGAACTTTTCATATATGTCGTCAATTATTTATTAAAAATTGACAAAAATTGAAAATTTTTAGTAGACGAAACTATGAAGTTTACAACTCTGGAACTTAGCAACGAGAAATGATGATACAATTCTGTGAGTTGCATCTGGTAGTATAACTAAAGCGGACAAAATTTATGTGCCACACATGAATCTAAAAAAAATTTGGTAATATGGAAATACAGTTTTTGCAGAACCCTTCTAAATAACCTAACAAATTCACATAAGATATAAAATACTTATTGAATTTGTCCGCATTGATTGATCTAATGGATGCCGCTTACAGAACCGCGATATCTGCTCTTGATGCAGGGCTATGAATTTGTAAACTTCGTGGTTGTATTTTTTTTCAAACATTCTAACTTTTGAAAATCTTTTAATAAGATTCAGGACCTAAATCGAAATTCCGCTTACAGCATTCAGCAGAATTGAACTTTCTCTCTCAAATGCAACAGATTTTATTAATATCGGTCTACGGGTTATCCCAGAAAAACGTTTTGCGTTTTACGTGTATTTGAATAGGCCGCGTCGGAGTTGGGCGAGAGCTAAAGCTTCCTCTTAAGGCTGTTTCACATAGTGCGATATCGGTCCCAGACGCCTCTGCGACTGCTGCTGATCGGCGGGCTTCTTGGAGGCCGGCATATAGGATGGAAGAAGGTGCGTCCAAACTGCGGCGAGAGCTATTTCGTGGGTTGTTCTTGTTTACGGAAGTTATTAGGAAACGTCGAGCGTTCAACGAATACAGAAACCTGCAACTAATTCAGTGGAGCCGTGGAGTGCGCGAGCGGTGCGTACCATTAGCACCGAAACGCGAACAATGCAGATAAAAACTCCGAGTTCAAATTCGGCGCTGTGATTTCTATGCGTTTGTTGAAATGCTACGTTGCTGATCAAGTGAGGTACAGCAGAGTTGCATAGGTCTACCCTCCCATACATTTTTTCGATGCCCGTGGCTCAAAACTCCCGCGCCCTCTATGAGGAGGCAAGGCAAATGAGTAAGGCATGTGCTGACACCTGGCGTAGAAAAATGGAAGCTAAGAATCCACCCAATACATAGTCTCATGCAATACTTGCTGAAGGGAACTCTTGCGCTAATGTCTACGGCAACTGAGATTGGGATATGGTGTACTCGAATAGGGCAGCACGTGTGTCGTCCGGGTGCGAAAACGTGACTCCTTTTGCGATGACTGCCTGGGGTGCTAGAGCACTCCGGTCTACGGCAGCGCCGTCTGTCGCTGCAGCCCAAAGTCATTGTTTGCAAGTGGAAAAAGAATTGTGTAACACAGGGCCTCCGGGATCGGCAATTATGGTTGTCGCGGAAGCCATGCGTGTCCGTGCGGAGCTCGCCGATTGCTTGCTGCGGTTTGTAAGGCCGCGTTCGCACATTGTTTACGTGCACGGAAAGCGCTGGGGTTGCAGTTGTAGTCTCTTTTTTTGTGTGCGTGCATTGAGTTTTCTGCACAAAGCTTAGAACAACTCCGGGTTTCTTCAGATCGGGCAACATTGAGAGTACTGGCTGTATTGTGGCCCTTCGGCGCCCTTTTGCGGTGCGAAACGGTCAAAGATGATGGCTGCATTCGTCACAGAGGAGGAGGAGGAACGAACGTTTATTTTAAGAAACAGCGAGAAAGTGTCCTTTCTTCGCCCTAGGTGGGCGGCTCTCTCAGTCCAGAAAGCCGTTGGCTAATGCTGCAGCCCGGGCCCGGTCCACCAGACTTCGCTGATCGTCCAGGCTCTGTGCCTTTAACATTGCCTCCCACGTTTCTTCGATCGCTTGTAGCGGTTCTGAGGCATCATCATCACTGTTTTTCTCGCGGTGCGGGCACACCAACACCATGTGTGGGAGCGTGTCTGGAACGTCACAATACCTGCATAGGTATGAGAATTTGGTGGGGTGCATTCGGTGCATGATAATTCCGTGTACATACGTATTTGTTTGTAGTCTGCGGAGGGCGGTGGCTTCTTCCTTGCTTAATTTTGGATCAGGTGGAGGATATTGTCTTCTTTCCAGTCGGTAATGTTGCAATATTACGGCGTAGTTGATGGGAATGTCCTCCATCCTCGTCGCTTTCCGGAGACCATGCGGCAGGAAATCCCGGCTGGTATGCTCTCGGGCAGCAGCATGTGCTGCTTCGTTTCCTGCCAGGTGTTCGTGGCCTAGGGTCCATGCGACGTAGGTGTGGGGTAGTTCTTGGCGTCTTGTTATTTCTTTTAGAATCTTCACTGCTGCGGCAGAAATTCGGCCTTTTCGTAGGTTTCTACATGCCGTTTGCGAGTCGCTCAAGATGATTGCTGTATCTTTGCATGTGGCGATGCCGAGGACGATGGCCACTTCCTCCGCCGTTTCTGGATTTCTGGCCGGTATGGAGGCAGCGATTAGCTCCTTTCCTTGATTGTTGGTCACGGTAATTGCGTAAGCTCTTCTACCTGGGTATTTTGCCGCATCTGTATATCTCGTGTTCGGGTTCTTTGAGTATTTCTTGCTCAGCGCTCTCACTCTTGCTTGTCTTCTGTCTTTGTGGTATGTTGCATGCATGTTGCGAGGTATTGGAGTGACTGAGATAGAGTCACGAAGAAGTGGCGGCAATCGGGCTTTCGCGTCTGAGTCTGCTATGAAGTTTTCGCTGTATGCGAGCTTGCGAAGTACTGCTCTGCCTGTTTGAGTCAGCTTAAGGCGTTCCAGCTGGCTGGCTCTGTGCGCTTCGCTCATTTCTTCCCAGGTGTTATGGAGGCCAAGTTTGAGGAGTGTCGTGGTTGAGGTCGTACTGGGGAGTCCTAGTGCGCTCTTGATTGCTTTTCTGATGATGATGTTGAGTTTTTCAATTTCAGCTTTCTTGAGGAGTAGATAGGGGGTGCCATATGTGATCCGGCTTATAAGGAGTGCTTGGATTAATTGGACGGTTTCTTGCTCTTTAAGTCCTCTTCTTTGGGTGGTTATACGCCGAATGAGATGGGTTACTTGTGTTAGGGTCTTTTGAAGCTTCGGAAGTGTAGCTGCCCCAGAACCGTCTTTATGTATTGTGAGGCCAAGGACGCGGAGGGAGCCAACTTGAGGGATATCGATTCCATTGAGTCTGACGTTGGGATCTGGAGCGACGTAGCCTGGTGGTCTTCCCCGGGTCCTTGCCTTGAGTATAAGTAGCTCCGATTTTTCGGGGGTGCACTGGAGACCGCATTTTGAGAGGTACTGTTCTATCTGATCGATTGCCTCTTGGAGGGTAGTTTGCTGTTGGCCGGTTGTGGACGCTTTTGTCCATAACGTTATATCGTCGGCATATATTGCATGGCTTAAATCTTCGATGCCATCGAGTTGTTGTGGGAGCTTAATCAGTGCGAGATTGAACAGCAAAGGTGAAATTACTGACCCTTGTGGAGTTCCTTTGTTGGGCATTTCGAACTTGTCGCTTCGGATGTTGCCTATACCCACCGTCAGTGGCGTAGCCAGAAATTTTGTTCGGGGGGGGCTACGCCACTGGCCCAACATATATATATATATATATATATATATATATATATATATATATATATATATATATATATATATATATATATATATATATATATTCCCTGCAGCTACTTCACCAAATTTGAGGAGGTTTGTTGCATTTAAAAGAAAAAGTTTAATTCTAGTGACTACTGGTTTCGAATTTTTCATTTAGGTGGTCCATTATTTATTAATAATTGGCCAAAAAATTTTCTGAAAACGAAACTATCAAGTTTAAAACTACGTGACTCAAAAATGAAAAATGATATCACAATTCTGTGAATTGTATCTAATAGTACATCTTCAGCGGACAAAACAGATATGCTACACACGAATCTCAAAAAAATTTAGTATTGTGGAAATACGGCTTTTGCAGAACCCTTGTACACAACGTAACCAATTCACGTGAGATACAAATTGACACAGCAAACTTGTCCGCTTTGACTGTGATAATAAATGCCGTTTACAGAACCACAATATCTGTTCTTCATGCATGGCTATTAGTTTGTAAGCGTCGTGCTTCTATTTTTTCAAACTTTTGAATTTTTAAAAATATTTTAAACAAAATTCAGGCCCTAAATCGAAGTTCTGTTTCCAACAGACACTAGGATTTAACTTTCTCTCTCAAATGCAACCAATTTCAATAAAAGCGATTAGCAGGATTATCTCAGAAAAGCGTTTCTGCGTTTTACAAGTATTTGAATAGGCCGCGTCGGATTGGGCCCGAGCTAAAGCTGCCTCTTAAACAATTTATCCAGGGATCAAATACATGAATAATAACTGCATTGTCATTGCCAAAGATGCTGCAAACGAATTCTTGAAAGCTACGCACTGTAAATACAAGTAAAATATGTATTTTTTCATAAAATATTATACTCGTATGTGCCAAAAATTGTGCCCAACATAACTGACGGCAATGCTTCCATGTTTTCTGTCTATTTATTAAGTAAAGAAAATATCACACGAGCTTTAGAACTATATCAGTTCGAAACCAGGAAAGCAGTGCATGCCGCTGATATGAAAAATTATAAGGCAATGAACTGAACAAGTTGAGGACAAATATGTTAATGAAACTTTGTCATTTAAGAACCGTGCTTACATTCTTGTATATATGCAATGGCCAGTGAAAAATCTCAATGAGGCTGTCGTTTGTTCCAATGTATTACGCAGGAGTAGCTGTCCCTTGTCGTGTATCGTGAGTAATTGCACCGAAGTTAGAGTCGCGACAGAGAGCACGTATAAAAAGCAGGAGTTCTGCAAGATATATGAGGGCAAGTCAAATGAATGAGCCAACAACGGGGTACCTTATTTAAAAGTAGTCTTCATGAGAATTTAGACATTTGTCCTATTGACTAACGAGTCGCGTAATTACACGATGGTTTTGGCCCGGTCTTGGAATGTCTTTGCAACGTCCTTTGAACCGTTTGCTCCAACGCTTCACAGTGGTCAATGCAATGAAGTGTTCAACGTACACGGCAGTCATATGGTGATTAATTTCGGTTTTGGAAACACCTTCAGCTGTCAAAAACTTCGCCACACCAAGCTGTTCAACTTTTGAAGTGTCCATCATGTGACGCAACCATATTCAACCCAGGGTATGAGAGCGTTAAAGAACATTTATCTTCACACCTGCGTGTCACTTTTGTAAATGAGACATGCCGTTCTCCTACGCGCATGCCTCGCAGATAATGAACCGAACCATTATTGCACGGTTATGGTAAGCTCAATTTCATTTGACTCGCCCTCGTGCATTAGAAATGCAAAGATACGATGGGGTATACAAATGCGAAAATACGGCTTGATAAAGGACAAAAAAGTGTCACTGGAAACAAAGTTCACTGCATGTATACACTAAACCTCGCAACAAGATATTTAAGTATACGTATAAGTCTCCGATGAGTCTATGTATGTAAGAAGAAGTAACTGTATATAATGCGTCAAACAAGGCAAATAAACATGTTGCACAATCATAGATTCACAGAATCCTAGATTCCACCCCCATTACATCCACTCCCCCCGATGTATTGCGCGCGACGGAAGGCGGCGCGCTTGCTCCCCGCTTTTCTCCTTTTCGCACACAAGACTGAGCCACCATCGTCGGCTCACCCATTCCACCTCCCCTCCTACGCTTTCACTCGCACATACAGCATCACCCTTGGACTTTATACGAAACATGAGGGCGACGGCGACGGCGACGGCAGGAATGCGCCTGGAGTGTCCATATAATTGCTATCGCTATAATATAATAAACCTATCCGGCAACTGAAGCGTCCCGTCGCCCATTACTTTCCGCAAAAGAAGTATCAAAATCGAACTTTTACCATGCGACAATTCGCTGCGCCGCAACAATGTATTTTTTTTTCTGTGAGGCGGAGGCACCGAAATTAAAAAAAAAGCGCATAGGAAAGGATGTTGGCCAGAATCGAATGCCTACTTCGGGCACCTAATGGGGCTACGGAAGGAATACCGAAGAAAACATGAGACGCTTGGTCCACTGAGAACCATACGCATGCTGCTCAGTATCCTACAGCGGCGAAACAAGACTTTCCGGAAAGGTTCCGCTCAAGGAATGCAGTGCAATCCTTCGAGTCCCCACAGTGATGGCAGCAAGCGACCATTGTTTTTTTTCTTTCGTCTGCTAGCCAGAGAGCGTCCAAAACTCTGTCAGGTGAAAATCCACTCGGCCAGAGCAAACCGAACGCGCACCGAACTGCACCGCACGGTGGTCGGGGCCATACGAGAAAAACGTATGCGCTCTGGCTGGCTCTGGCAGCCCGCGGGTGGGGTAGTGAGAACAAAAAAAAAAAAATTGAAGAGGCTCAATGTGTTTTCGCGAATAAAAGTCAAAGTAGAAAAAAAAGAAATAAGAACGTAGTTACTTTGGCTGGCTTTAATGTCTTGACATGGATGTTCTGGCGTAGGTTAAAAAAATTGTTGATATTTTTTTTACGTGACATGGCGGCACAAATGAACCACCGCAACGCCTCGTCTCATTGTACCTCGCTGCCTGCTTTGTCAACTCGTCTGCTAGTGTGTTGATTTGGCTTGTCTCGTTGTATGTTCCGATGCAAGACTTTAGAAAAGTCAATAGACCTTTGGCGTCACATGTTTATAACAACATTCAACCCACAAAGTTCCGCAATTGAAAATCTAAAGCACAACTTTGGAAATGTCAATGCACCTTTCACATCAAGAGCTTATGAGCCACGAAATACTGCCCGAGCTTGCAATCTTCGCGGTGAAATGTCTTTTCGAGCGTCAAAAAGACATTCTAGAGCAAATCTAGAGTGATTTCCGGCGCCGGGGGTCGCTTTGGTCGGTGGTGCATGGACAGCACGAAAAAATTTCGGGGGGGGCTGAAGCCCCATAAGCCCCCCCCCCTGGCTACGCCCCTGCCCACCGTAGCCGTGCGATCTTTGAGAAAGTCGTGTACGTATTGGTAGGTCCGGATTCCGCAGTTTGTATCTTGGAGATTTTGGAGGATTGCTTCATGCTTCACATTATCAAAGACTCCTTTTACGTCTGTTGTCAAAATAGAGAACTTTTTGTGGCGTTCTAGGTGGTCCAAGAGGTCTTCCTTGAGCTGTAGTAGTATATCTTGTGCTGAGAGGAGCTGTCGGAAGCCAAACATTGTGTCGGGCATGAGTCCCGAGTCTTCGAGGTATGTGGTGAGGCGATTGTGAACCATGCATGTGTTCGAGCAGCTTTCCAGCGCAGGAAGTAAGGGAGATGGGTCTTAGGTTGCTGATTTGTAGTGGCTTGTTGTGTTTTGAGATCATAATTACATTTGCGTGCTTCCATTCTGCTGGGAGCACACCTTTTTCCCAGCAGTTATTCATGTAGTCGAGGAGTCCATTTAGGGCCTTGTCTGGGAGGTTTCGTAGTATCTTGTTGGTCACCTTGTCATTTCCTGGCGATGTGTTACGGGTCAATTTGGCAAGGGCGGCATGGAGTTCAGGAAGCGTGAAAGGGCTGTCGAGGGTGAGATTTGGTTCGCCTTTGTACGGTCGGGGATCGGTAACCTTGGGGGCATTGTCTCCGACAAGTTTACGCTTGATTTCTTCCAGGATTTGTTTGTCTGTTCCTGGATGGGAGTTAATGATTTTCTTGAGGTCATGTCTTTGCTGGGTCTTGGTTCTGGTGGTAGCTAGAAGGGCTCGCAGTATATGCCAGGTCTTCTTCGTGCTTAGTGTGCCTTGAAGTTGGTCGCACAGTTTATGCCAATTCTGCCTGTTGAGTTGATCTCCGTATTCTTCCGCTTGCTTTGTTATGTGAGCGATCCGTCTCTGCAGTTTGCGGTTAAGTTTCATCTTTTCCACCGCCTCAGTAGTCCTCTTCTGGCATCCCAAAGATGTAGGACGTGAGAGTCTACGGCCGGCGTGTCCATCGTGAGTTGGATGACTTTGGTGTGCTTCTCCGCCGTCTTGACCACTTCGGTGAGCCACTCTTCAATGTTTTCAATGTTTTCTTCTATGTCATGTTCTCGGAAGGCCTTCCAATCCGTCAGCTTCGCCGTTCCTGTTCTACTCGGCTTCTTATGGTGCAGGATTTCAAGCTGAAGGATGTGGTGGTCGCTGCCGAGATTTTCTTCCAGTCGGGTCCATTCCGCCTTGGATATTCCTACTGTAAAGGTGAGGTCGGGATTTGTATCCCTGGACACACTGTTGCCTATTCGAGTCGGTAGTTTAGGATCATTCCAGAGGGTGAGGTGATTTTGTTGCGCCGAATCGTGCACTCGCGCTCCTTTCTTGGTCGTGTTCTGGTAACCCCATGCTGTGTGGGGGGCATTAAAATCCCCCATTATTACGAGTTTATGTCCTTTAGATAGTTTTCTGGCTTGCGTGATGATGTTTACAAAGTCGGATAACGGATCCCTGGGTGGGCTATATATGCATAGTACGAATAGTCTTTGGTGCGTCTTCTTCTCAGGTAGCACTTCCACTAGGGTGTGTTCCACGGTTGTTCCCTGAATTTCGTGATCCTGCGTGGTGAGATTTTTCTTCGTCAGGATGGCTGTTCTCTGAGATCCGGTGTGTGTATCATATCCCTGTATGCGCAGATTGGTGTAATAAGCTTCTTGGATAGCGATGATATCTGGTTGTTCCAGTTTGGTCAGTTCTTGGAGGTTTGTTCTTTTGGTTCGAATAGAGCGACAGAATAGAGCGACAGCGACAGCTTCATTGCGAGTTGTGGTAATCTCTTCTTAGTATTACTCGCCATCTTGTTCGATATCGTTCTCTTCGCCCCGGGCCATGGATTCCGGTCTGGCTGCATTGTGGAGGTCTTTACGTGCTTTCTTGCGAGCCGTGTCGGTGTTGTTGAGTAGCTTTTCTACTGTGGCTTTCGTTACGTGGTTCTGCTTGGCATAGGACATGAAGTTGCTGAGGTCTTGGAGGGTAGCATGGATAGGGGCCAGCTGAGCGGTGATGTGTTCCAGGAGCTGTTGTGTTATCTCCTTGGCAAAAGTGGCCATGGCCTCCTGTATCTGCTTCCTTACCTCCATTGTTACGATTTCCTTGATTCTTTCTTCCGTAAGGGGTGGTGGGATGTTTGGCATTCCTTGAGGTTTCGAGGCTTGATTGGCGGTGTTTTGTTCTTTGCACCTTTGTATGAGCTTGTCAATGAGGACTTGCTGATTTTGGAGTTGTGCTCGCAGGTCTCGTTCGGTTTCCGTGGGTTCTTGTGCTCGTGTGTTTCCTCCTGCAGCGTCTGCATACGTGACTCGCTTTTTTGGGTTGCGTGTACGGGATCCAGATCGTGATCTTGACCGGGGTCCATCGTTTGCTTGACCACTTGATGATTTGGAGTCACTTCTGGATCTGCGTGGACTCCGTAGTGAGGTACTGCTCGATTCGGATAGTGCCGGAAAGTCTGAGTCTGAATTTGAGTTCCACCTGCGTTGCTGCTCTTGGATCTTGTTTTCCCATTGCAGTCTGATCTTGTACGGTGGTGGATTTGGCTTCAGTTTATGTCGGCACCCCTTCCCTGCTGTCTCATGGGGTTGTTGACAGATTTTACAGCTGGGTTGGCAGTCATGTTCTTCCGGTTGATTTTCCATCCCGCACATGTAGCAGAAGTTGATAAGTGGTTTCGGGCAGATATCCTGCCGGTGCCCTAGTTCTCCGATGGTTCTGCAGTATTGCACAGATTTCCTGTATGGTTTGCAGCGGTAGTCACAGCATTTATATATGATGTTGTATGGGACGTGCGGTCCGTCGAAGTAGATGAGTGCTGTTGACGATCTTCCCAGCATGCGTGCTGCGAGAACCGTGTATCTTGCGGATACTCGTAGTCCTTGTAGTAGTTCTTCTTCGCTCGTGCCTGGCGGGATGTTGTAGATTACGCCTTTGCTGATGCCCTCTGGGGTCCTGACATGTGCTTTGACTTCGTAAATGGACCCTCCAAGCTGGATGCTGGTGATCTTGAGGAGCATGTCGTACGCTATGTCTTTGTTTGGTGTACTTGCGATGATTATATTCTCGGCATGTTGCACCTGAATCCGGATGTTGTCGTAGAAGTCTTTCTGGGACAACTTGCTAGCTCGGCCGATGGCATGTGTCACTGCCACCAATGTCCATTTGGAGAGTTGTAATCCCGCCTTAGGTCTGTAGATTATCTTCGTGTCGTCCACTGGCAAAGGCGGAAGTCTCGGTTTTCTATAATGTGGCATATTTCCCGCAATAGGTGTTGTTGGTCCCGCTTGCTGCGTTCGTAGTTGGTCTGCTTCCTCGGCTGTGGGTTTTGTATGCACCTGGGTCTTCTTGCCTCTCCTCTCCCATGTGTGCCATTTTTCCTGGATGTTTATCGCCTTTCCGCTGTTCACGTCATACGTCCACCCCGCTTCCAGTTGTTGCTGCCCTTGTATCGTCTCCACCTGCATTTCAGTGCTATTGTTTTCCTGGCTCAGTTCTCGTGCACTTGCTGCGTCGGATGCGTCAGTCATTGGTACACAGCAGCAGCGCCGAGTCGCTCTCGAAGAGAGCGAGCGGCGGCTCACGAGCGCTCACGAGCCACGGGATACGCTCCGCGGGTCACGGGTCACGCGCGTTCGGCTGGCCGCTTGCCCTTGTAGGGTTAGCTCCGTTAGCGTGGCGTAGCATAATTTTTTTTTTCTTCAGTGAAATCGGGCGACCACTTTTCTGGCTTATGCAACTTAAGAAGATAGAATCCTGCGCAGCCCACCACGCACAGTATTGGTGCTCATTCTGGCCCATGTCATACTCGTGTGTCTCGAAATGATTTGATCGCAGAAACATATCCGTGCTTACGGAACGGAACGAGAAGACGAGCGCTTGTTTGTCTTCTGCAATGAAAACGCTGAGCAGACGATCAGGAAAACTGCATGATCGGCTGTTGGAAATGTGCGAGCTTAGACGGCGTTATTGATGTATGCCAACAGTTTGTATGATTTACTTTTTGCAAATTATATTAACTTCAATCGGTTTTGGAGAACGGTTTAGTTCGTAAATGCGGAAGGTCGCGCGCTAGGTACGCCGGTCGATCGCGGCGCCTGTCGGGTGGCGTCATCGTCGAAGCGTCCGCGGTTCTCCCATCGTTTTTGCTATACCGACGACACACTGCCCTATTCCAGTGCACCATAACCGGGGCGGCTCAGCGAGCATGGAAATGCGGAAGTTACACGGATGTGTCTAAACTTCGTCCTTCGGACTTAACAAGTGTCTTCCGAATTTGTAAATACGTCATTTTCAACAAGGTACCGTGTAATAAATTATTAAATAAACATTATTGAAATAATCCGCTGACGAGATTCGAACACAGCACCTTTGGCACACAAGCCCCACATTGAAACCATTACGCCAGGGACGCTACTTCTTTCTTTACCATCAGCTTGGCTACAAGCCTCAAAGGAGTTTGATCACGGATCACACTCGTTTATATGTGTTAAAGTATCCGACATTGACACCCCATCTTCATCACAGTCGTTACGCTACGGACGCATGCATCGATAAGTGGCATAGAGAGAGAGAGAGAGTAAAACTTTATTAATGTAAATAAAACAAGGCACGATGGTTGGAGCCCCTATTCCAGGGCCCCACTGGCACGAGCGGCTCGCTGGGATTTGTCCAGAAGAGCCAACTGGCTCTCCCGACCCTCGTCCGCAAGCCATGCCTCCCACTGCCTATTCCTCATTAGTGGATGTTCGTGTAATATGGGACTGTCTATGTGCGGAGGCCTCCTGGGACACTCCCATGTGATGTGTTTTAGTGTGGGTGTGTCTGTGCACCACGGACACTCGTCAGTGAACCTCGTGGGGTGTATTCCGTGTAGGTGGTGCAGGTTGGGGTATGTATTCGTCTGAATACGACGCCAGTCCCTCTCCTATTGGCTGTTTAAATCGGAGTGTGGATGTCCAAAACGTCTCCGCTCCTGCCTTTGCTGAAGGAGGATGTCACGAGAATTCGGTGGAAGGTCATCACTAGGCCATGCCGTTGCTCGGACGTTCAAACCTCGAGCAATACGGTCTGCCCTAGCGTTTCCTGCCAGTCGCTCGTGTGCCGGACACCAGACGATAGTGTGGTGCCCCTCTAGTTCAGTGCCTAAAATTTTGATTACTGATTTGGGTGCCGTTCCTTGTAAAAACAGGCGGCAAGCCGCTTGTGAGTCGGATAATATGACAGCCGAATTGGTTTGGCGCTCGGCGTCCTGAATGGCCAAGGCGATGGCTGCAGCCTCTGCCACGCATGCCGAGGCGGTTTTGAAGGATGCCGTTGTTATATTGTTGTTGCATGTAGAAACTATGGTGAAAGTGTCTGAGCTGGCTCGACTGGCATCCGTATAATACACCCCCGGTCCCATGCCGAAACGTTTGTGAAGGGTCTTTGCCCTTGCTCTGCGTCGTCCGGGATGGTACTTGGGGTGCATGTTTTTGGGAATTGGGGCGACCGCGATGTGCGATCGAACACTGCGGTCTATCTGTGCCGTTTCCTCGCCGCAATACTGGGGTCTCAGGGGAAAGCCTAACCTCGCCAATACTTCCCTGCCCTGAGTTGAAGAACAAAGTCGTTCTTTCTGGGCATATAACGTCGCGACTGCGTACTCGTCAAACGTATTGTGCAGGCCCAGTCCCTCGAATCTCTCTGTGCTATAGCGCATTCGGGAAGACCAAGGGCGGCTTTGAAGGCTTTTCTTATTATTGCGTTTGCCTGTTTAATCTCTTGGTTTGTCAAGGCCTGATATGGAAGGGCGTATGTGAGTCGGCTAATTACGAATGCGTGAACCAGGCTGATGGTCTCCCCTCAGTTAGGCTGTCTCTGCTTCTTGCCACTCTCCTTATCATTCTGGCCACGTTTCCTGTGACCGCCTTTAGTTTTTGTAGGGTGTGAGATGTTCCAGCATTCTGCTGTATCCACATCCCCAATATTCTGAGTGTCTCCACTTCACGAATTGGCGCCCCGTCGAGAGTCAGAGTGAGCGGCACCCAGTCCTTCTTTCTTGCGTATTTCGCACGCACCCGAATGAATTCCGATTTTTCGGGTGCGCATACCATGTCCGCCGCCCTCGCGTATTCCACGACTGCGTCTATGGCCTTTTGAAGGGTTTCTTGCTTGTCCCCGTAGGACCCCTGGTGAGCCCAGAACGTAATATCATCGGCATATATCGCACAACCGAGATTCGGGTGTTTATCTAGCTCCAGGGCTAGCTTTCTCATCCCTACATTGAAAAGCAGTGGAGAGAGTATAGCTCCCTGAGGGGTACCTCTGTCGGGACAGTTGAAGGTGTCGGACCTCGTGGAGCCTAATCCGATTGTGGCCGTGCGGTGGCTGAGGAACGAGCGCACGTAGTTATAAATTCGCGTTCCGCAGTTCACCGCTTCCAGTCCCTCCAGAATAGCGTGGTGGGAGATGCTGTCGAAGGCCTTTTTGATGTCCAATGCCAGTACAAATTTATCTTCCGACCCTCTGTTGGGGTGCAGGACCTCGTGTTTTAGTAGTAGAAAAACGTCCTGCGCTGACACGTGGGGTCGGAAACCGAACATGTTGGAGGGGAACATGTTGTTTAGCTCTATGTGGTTCGAGAGCCGGACCTGCACAACCTTTTCAAAGAGTTTCCCCGCGCACGATGTTAGGGAGATGGGTCGAAGGTTGTTGATGTTACGAAGCTTACCTGGTTTTGGAATAAGAATAATTTTTGCTTCCTTCCATTCTGTTGGAAGGACGCCGTCCTCTGTCCAGACCGTGTCGTTAAAGAATTTGGTCTAGCTCTTTAGCGTGTCGTCACTTAGATTGCGAATCATTGCGTTCGTGATCTGATCTACCCCTGGGGTCGTGTTTTTCTTGAAGGAGTGTGCCGCTGCGTAAACTTCTTCAAAGGTTATAGGGGCGTCCAGTTCCGGTTGGTCCTGACCTTCGTAAACAGGTTTGGCGGATTGCCCGGTCGGTACAGTTCCTACGTATACCTCTTTAATTTTGTCTATCATGTCAGCTTCCCGACCTTCAAACTCGTTTTCAAGTAGCTTGAGTGTGCGATTCGCGACTGTTTTTGTTCCTCCCGGGTCAATCATACTTCGAAGAATGCGCCATGTTTTCTTTGTAGTCAACGTGCCCCGAAGCGAGTCACTGAGCTGACGCCAATTGCTGTCGCTTAACTTTTGTGCGTATTCGTTAGCTTCCTGCGCTAGCTGAGCTATCCGTATCCGGAGTTTGCGATTAAGCTTCTGCCTTTTCCACCTTTTTGTGAGGCCTCTCCGGGCTTCCCAGAGATGCAAGAGGTGACGATCCACGGCTGGAGCCTCCGTTGTCATTTCAATTGTTTTTGTGACCGTAGAGTGAATAACTCGGATCCGCTCGGCCCATTCTCCTACGTCTGTTATGCTGCCGATTGTTTTCTGTTTTTCCCGAAATTTGGTCCAGTCGGATAGCCTTGCCTTGCCAATAGCTCTTCGAATCCTGGCTGAATTAACCGATATGCTTAAGATATAGCGATCGCTTCCTAGGTTTTCACCTAGGTTCGTCCATCGCGTCTCACTTTCGTTGTTGGTGAACGTGAGGTCGGGGGAAGTGTCGTGGGACACGCTGTTCCCGATTCGCGTTGGGAGATCTGGTTGAGTTATCTGGAAAAGTCCGTAGCGCTCTACAACGTCTGCTAACAATATGCCCTTGGGATTGTCTCTATTGTAGCCACAGTTTGAGTGTTGTGCGTTAAAGTCGCCTAACAATATTAATTTGTCCCTACCTTGAGCGAGTCGCACCGCGGTGGCCACCACGTTTTCAAAATCCGCCTGTTTTTCTCTGGGAGAACTGTAAACGTTGACAATAATTGTTTTAGGTTTGCCCCTTTTCTGCGGCCAAATCGTGATTATCTGGTGCTGAATAGGTTCCCGAAAAGAATACTTTACGCTAATCGTGACATCCTTCTTGGCAAAGGTGGCTACTTGAGGGTAGTCAGGGTGAGCATAAAGCTCGTACCCTTTGAGTTTTGGATTTTGCTTCCCTATTTCCTGAATACAGATAACGTCGGGAGGGATTGACGCCGATTCTATGTAGTGCGTGAAATTAGCCAATTTAGTCCGTAGCGAGCAGCAATTCCATTGCCAGATTTCAATGTGTCCGGTCTTTGTGTTGTTTGCCATATTATCCATGGATATCACTGTCGCTATCAGTGTGCTCTATAGCTTTCCGTGTCCTGGTAGGAGCTCCCGGACTTTGACTGACCCTCTTTCGGGGGACGGCCGCGGCTTTTGTTTGCACATCCTCTACCATTCGTTTGAGTTTGTGTAGCTCTGCAAACATTAGTTGCATGTTTTGTGCTAACTGTTCCAGCGTTAACGAATGAGCGCTGGAGGCGGTACTTTGTTGCAGTGATGTCTGCGGTGGTGATTTGGAAGTGTGCTCCGCAATTGGTGTGGGTTGCTGTGATGTGCTGTTGTTCGCCATGCGCTTAAAAGCTTCAAACTCGGCTCGTAGCTCGGCTAAACTGTTTCGAAGTATTTTGTTTTCTTCTACTATTTTCTTGTACTCTGGGTTTTGTGTGATTGGTGCAGGTGTATTCTTAGGATTGGCAGTGGGAGATGCGACTTGCGCCCAGCTCACCTGATTATTTTGTGGGGTGCTGCATGCCAGTAGGATCCCTGGTGACTTGCTTCTTGGGGCCTCTTTCTTTTTCGTCTGATCTTGCTGCTGAGGCACCTTGGGTCGGGATGCCGAACGTCTCCTCTGGCCCGGCTGCCCGGAACAAGATCGGCTCCTCGACGGCGAGCGGGTTCTGGAGCGGCTGCGACGATCCATGGCCGGAAGGAACTCCAGCTCGGAGTTCTCGTCTTCGGTGGCGAACCACCGTAGCTGGGTCTTCGGCGCTTTCTTTGGCCGTGGTCTTGATATCTGCCTGACTGGCTTTAGTCTTTTGGGACATCGGCGGTCACCCGTTGAATGATCACTCCCACAAATGGCGCATTTGGGTGTGCACGTGTGTCCATCGGCAGGCTCCCGCACCCCGCACGAGTGGCACACCTGCGCGTCGGGCTGTGGACATACGTCGGTGCGGTGTCCCACGGTGCCACAGGTACGGCAGAATTGTACCGCATTTCGGTAGGGTGTACAGAGTTTCTCTCCCCCGAAGTAATAAACACACCTTGGCACTCGGCTGCCGTAGAAGGTGAGCAAGGCACTTTGTGAGTCGCCCATCATTCTTGCGTCGATCAACTCCAGTCCCTGCGTTCGGATACGTAGGTTCGATCGTAGCACGTCAGAAGGGGTGTGTGCTTCTATCCCGTGAATTACTCCCCGCGTCGTGGCATAGAACGTCCTCATAAATTCCTTGCGGGCAAGCCAGTAGCTTGAGACGCTTGGCGCCTTTCAGTATGGACACCTACCACGACAGGTTGAGTCGCTATTCGCAGCGATTGTGCGTGTTCGCATAGTATTTTACAAACGTGGAAGGGAAAAGCCCCAAAATTGGGGCTTTAATTGAGGCTTTTCTTTAAAATACAGTGCACACCATTAAGTGGTGTGCTCTGTATTTTTTCGCAGCTCCATTGATAGCCCACATTCAGAGTTGAACGGGTGCGATTCTTTTTTCTTTCTTTTGTTACGGTGGCTTCGGGTGCTGATACAGCACGTATTCTTGCGTGCCTTTCGGTTATTATCATGCGCCGCGACTTTCAATTGCTACGAGGTGTCCCTCACAAAACGACATGGGCCTTCGGATGTCCTGATTTTCTGATTTGTTGCGCACATGTTATTCGCGATATACGAAAAAAAAAAAACGTTACAGTTGTATCGTGGCATGCCTTTACGGCCACGGGTAGCCGGATCCCCATCGCGCCAGACGGGCATCTACACTTCTGTATGAGTTTTGAAACAAGAGCATCGATCGTGTGAAACCTGGTAGCTTCGTTAAGGGCCCGAGCCAACGTGTGCTTCCGATTGGACTTGGAGCCGCTTTCGTCGAGAAGGTGCTTCAGCATACCCCAGGACTTGCCGTTGCTTACCTGTCCGTCGATGGATTTGCAGAGCTCGTCCCGCTGCTGCTGGCATGGTGCCTTGCAGCGGTCATCGATGACCGTGCTGAGCTCCGAGATCTGCTTTCGGAGTCTGCGACTGAGCCTTTGACCTTTCCATCGGCGGAGCGGGGCGTTTTCGGCCTCGATCAGGGGGGGGGGGGTTGTCTGCTGTCCGTGTTCACTCAACGTCGAGATCGGTTCCCACTTTCTTCAAGCAAACATTTCAGGGTTAAATAAATAAATAAATAAATAAATAAATAAATAAATATTCCATATACTAAACATTCAGCATGGATCAGGCAAACAGAACTGCTCGGAGAATATTCAAAACGAGCGAGAAGTTGCCATCCACGAGCCAACAAAACATTTTGTCATTCGTTCAGTCGGCATTGTGTGGCCGAGGTTCAAAAAGGCGGCGGTTATATAGCTCGAGGCAACTGTGGTTGACACAATAAGGTGCGTGCGAGTCCAGTCGGTTTTCGGAGAGCGCATCGGCTCCTACACTGCAAAATAATTTACGCCCTTAAAAGTGATGAAGTGCGTAAATGTGTCTATAACTCACACCCTGGGGGTGTCCGTTACATAAATCACGCTATATACACATTTACACCCTTTTTCTCTTTTAAGGGTGTAAATTATTTTACAGTGTAGCGGCAGCTAGGGCGCCCGTAGAATTCACAAGGTGGTGCGCAGAAACGTAAATGTTATTTTCCCGCGAGTTAAACTCCCTAAAAATAATTCGACCGAACAATATATATATTTTTTTATAAAATCTGGAAACGAGGTCCCCTTTAAGCACGATCGCCGCTTGCATGCGTAACGGAGAGAGCACGAGAGCAACGGTAGCGGCTGAATGCGTATGACTGAAAGCAACCGAGCCAACGACACGAATAAACTTTCAAAATGCGAGCATCGGCCGAACGTTACCGAAGCGTATCGATCGAACGATTGAATTCGAATGGAGCGGCAGGATCGCGGGCAACCTGTCCTCGTTGGCCACTTTGCGCAATGCTCAAGTTGCATATGCCAACGGAAAGAATAATTACCCGGCAAGAGGGGGTTTAGCCACTGGCGTGGGAGGTTTCAAAACACTGCAGAAAATACGCAAGGAAAATGGCGGAAAGTTTTGAAAGAGTACGAGCCAGAGAACAAGGACAGACAATGGACGAAAACAATGAGAGTCCTACAACTTCATAAACAATAGCAAGTGAAGTAAGAAAAAAAAAGAAATGCTTACGGAAAGGTATGCCGACTGCTGACAGTGCTACGACGAATAGAACGTTTTGCGAGAAACACATCCACAGAATGTTAACGACTACGCAACGTTTAAAGATAGACGTTTTGCAACGTGGCACAGGGCTCTCGCATAAAAAAACTGTGTGCAGTGAATGTAAGGTGCAGAAGAGGCTGACTTGGAGGCCTCCCGAAACTTTTCTGTCAGATAACTGGTACCCGTCCAAACACATGCAAGTGCGCAAGAACGCCCTGAAAGTTATTTTCTTTTTCTTCTGTGTTTCTCCCTACAGTCAAGCCAAGCCAAACGGTGATGCATCTTCGATTCATACTCTGATTCCCATTGACACATAGCAGGCTATGAACGCTAGAAACCCTGCATTTCGATGGGGGCGAAATGCAAGAACGCTCGTGTGTCGAGCATTGGGCGCCCGTTTAAGGAACCCTAGGGGGTCGAAATTGAGCCGGAGACCCTCACCATACGGTGTGCCTCATGGTCATAGCATGGTTTTGGAACGTAAAACTCCAGCATTTGTTAGAGCGCAGCTCCTAGGCGCTCGTTCCTGCTGCGAGCGTCGGCGTCGGCGTCGGCGTAACCGGGCGAACGAGGACAGCGATGGATGAAAGAGTGAACGCGGAGCGTAGCGTTGGGATGAGAGAAGAGAGGAACAAAGCGGAGGAGGAGGGTGTGGCCAAAGCGTGAGCAGAAAAGCGTAGTGCGGCGGCGATGGCTACGAGATGGCGCCAGAGTAGCGCGCGTCGTCTGCGAGGTCTGTCTGCGGCGGCTGCTGTGAATCGCGCCCAAGCGTCACCCACGCGCTGCCTCACGCCAGCTCAGCGAGGCAGTCCGGCAGCGCTTCGCTCCGTTTGGAACGCACTGCACGAAATAGAGTATACGCGAGATGTAGAGACATACAGAGCTGCGCGCAAATTTGCCATTAGGGAGGATCGTAATCGTACGTGCATCTCTTTATCATTAAGGCTAGGGAGGCTTCTCTCAGTTCTCCGATGCGCGACCAAAAACTACCGCGTCACATAAGAAGGAAAGACGTTGGCATGCGTTACGTAACTCAAAGTAACCTTCAGCCTCATAGTTTTATTTCGCAATGTACGACGTCAGTACACGTCAGACGCCGAATCCCATGCGACATGGACAGTTTGAGGCTTCCCATGTAGAGACCGTCGCATCGACGATGGTCTCGGGACCATTCCCCGTATAGGGACAACAACGTCGAAGACTTGGGCCTTCGAGGAAGTCGACGACACTGTAGGCGCCATGGTGTGAGAAGTGGGCCTCCCTGACGCGAAACACGCAGGGACGTTTAGCCGAAACCCTCGTAGTAGTCCGTCAACACGAATGGCAGGAAAAGTCCAGCGTCGGACGTCGCCTCGCAACATGAGGCGCGTTCACACGAGTGCGACAACTGGCGCGTCGCATCGCGTCACGTCAACTTTCCAGCACTTCGCATCCACCCAAACGAGGCTAATGCGCTATGGCAAAGCGCGTCACAATAATGCGCCAGACAGGGTTGGATTGAGACGAGTAAGTCGACTTTCGCAGTGCGTGTATGAACGCGATCGCATCGCATTAGGAATTCTGGGAAAGGGAATTTGCTGCACACCTGCTGGGCTCGTCAAGCTGACTGTTTGGCCTAGTGCTGCACGCGCTTGGAAGCGTTGCTTTGCCTTCGACGTGCGACACCGTTTGCCGCCACCATCGCACCGTGGGTGACGTGCCACATGCAAACGGTGGCGCATCGCATTAACGTACAGCGCTAGAAAAATGCGATACGCTGCTGTGGCATTCTGTCGCATTCATGTAAACGCGGCTGTAGACTGAGGTGTAGACTTCCGTCACCTGCGTGGTGTGAACAGGCTTCCCAAATGACTTCCCGTGCGTTTAGAAAAAAAAAAGTTTATTTCAGCAAGAGACGAAACGAACACTGAGTCACAATCATGGCACAATTACACCACGACGATAACATATACAAAGTACAAAGCATTGCATACACGGCACGTTTTGAAAGTAGTGTCCGAGTCCTCACTCACTAACATGTAACCACATAGACGAACGGAAAGGCACAGTTACACATAAACTAACTGTCACATGTATAAAATGATGTTCCATATATACAGAGTACACAATGGTCATGTACAATGACGACGCGACAGAGACACTATACATAATTTTGAAATGATGTGATATGAGATGTGTATGTGTGTTTAGAGAAAGTTTATTTCAACAAAATACGATACGAACACTGAGTCACAATGACGGGACAATTCCACCAGGACGATAGCATCTACAAAGTACGAAGTAATATTGTATACATGGAACGTTTTGGAAGAAGTATCTGAGTCCACACTCGCCAACATATAACCACATAGACCAACGGAAACGCACGGTTACGTATGAATTAATCGTGGCATTACAGAAAATTATGTTCACTATATACGGTGTACACAATAGTTGTGTACCATGATGAAGTGACTTTACGTAGTTTTGTAGCGATGCTATGAGACGTGTATGTACAAAGATGATCACGCATACGAGAGCACATAGGAATCACGGGCACCTACATACATGTATATTCAGTCAATACTTTTGATGGCCTGGCTACAAGATCCAGGCTGGTCGAAAATTCAGCCATACGCGTCCGTTAGCCACTGACAGGAAACAGCATGACCAGGGTGGAAGGAACTCCTCTGACAGTAGCTCAGAGTAGAGCCTCTCCAGAAGTGTAAACCGAGCGCGGCGACGATGTACCGCGGTAACTGCCTTGTACCGGTTATGCCATCGACGAAAAGTTCCCGTAGCAATCACATCATGGCGCACAGCGACCATGTGAGCGGCGATTAGATGTAATAAAGCGGCTGACTCCAAGGCCACGGAACCTCGCATGCACGTCCGTACACTATACCCTAGCACCGACGCATTGCAGCATCGGCTGCTTTTTATGTTCTTGAAGGGTGCAATCGGGACGAAAAGTACGTGGTCTGGTCTTACGCGCACATTGCTCATAAGAAAGTACTGGAATTGAAATGGGTGATATCAGTGCGTGCGCGAGGAAGTGATGGACTAAAATACAAGCCCTCAACTTATTACCAGTTTTTGGTTTTTCGACCCAGTAAATTTCATAATTAGTTTTTTGTGAAGTCATTAGGATGCCTCAAGTGCACGTATTTGTGGCGTGCACGTATTTCTGTTATTTGAAAATCTAAAAAAATTGCAAATCCTAGCTATAATACACTTAGAAAATGCACAATTTTTGTTCGACAATCTCGTCTCGGAATACACGAACACGGCCGCATGGCGGCGCATGCGAATTGAGCGACGTAAAGTCCCTTGACTTTAGAGCGACGTGAAGACGCGAGCGGCAGCGCGCGCGGGGAGGAACGCTTTGTAGTGTGATCAAACGCATTTTTCTGTTTATACAGCTGTTGTTGAGTGGTGATTTTAAATTTTAGGTAAACATTTACGTGTGCCGACCAAAGTATTGTACAAAAGTTTAAAAGTTGAGTCGCTTCTAAAAAAAGGGAGCATGTTGGTGCAACAAGAACGCGGTCCCGTACTTGTGTAATGCGTTAGCGTCTGTGAAGTGGGATGGCAGTGCGATCTCGTCAGTGGTCGACGCACCGTTGACGCTACTCGTTCTCCAGTACATTGTCGCGACAGGTGTGGTACGTACACGTTTCGCAACGTCACTACAAAAAATATCGTGAAGTATATTTGCCACAGCTGTGTTATGCATTGTATGTGTATTGTACAACATTAAATATCATCTTCAAATTAGTTATTGCAACTATGCGTTTCCATTGAACTATGTGGTTTTATACTAGTGAGTGGGGGGACTCCGAGAGTTGTTCGTAAAAAAAATGCCCTGTATACAATGCTTCGTACTTTGTATTAGTTGTCGTCCTGGTGAAGTTGTGCCGCAATTGGGACTCTGTTCGTATCGTCTTTTGTTGAAATAATATTTTTTCTAAAGAACCGAAAATGAGTTTGCCTTACAAACATTATGGAGCAATTGCGCAGGAGTTATGAGGAAGCTCTAGGTCGGCTGCTCCTATCTAAATACATGTTAAAGGAGAATTCGTTTTTCTCGGCAACCATTGCGTCAAGTTTGACGAGGTTTGTTTGGTGCATTGAAATGAAAACTTAAAGTCTAGTGACCGTTGCTTTCGAATTTTTCATTTATGATGTAAATTGTTTACTAAAAATTGACAAAAATTGAAAATTTTCAGAAAAACGAGACTATGAAGTTTACAACTGTGGAACTCAGCAACGAGAAATGATGATACGATTCTGTGAGGTGCATCTGGTAGTATAACTAAAGCGGACAAAATTTATGTGCTACACATGAATCTCAGAAAATTTGGTAATATGGAAATACCATTTTTGCAGAACCCTTGTAAACAACGTAACAAATTCACGTAAGATATAAAATGACGTATCGAATTTGTCCGCTTTGAATTATCTAATGGATGCCGTTTACAGAACCGCGATATCTGCTTTGATGCAGGGCTATTAATTTGTAAACTTCGTGCTTCTATTCTTTTCAAACTTTCGAATTTTGAAGATCTTTTTAACGAAATTCAGGACCTAAATCGAAATTCCGCTTACAGCAGTCAGCAGAACTTAACTTTCTCTCTCAAATGCAACAGATTTTATTAAAATCGGTCCGCAGGTTATCCCAAAAAAACGTTTTGCGTTTTACGTGTATTTGAATAGGCCGCGTCGGAGTTGGGCCAGAGCTAAAGCTTCCTCGTAAGGCTGTTTCACATAATGCGATATCGGTCCCAGGAGCCTCTGCGACTGCTGCTGATTGGCGCGCTTCTTGGACGCCGGCATATAGGATGGAAGAAGGTGCGTCCAAATTTCGGCGAGAGCTATTTCGAGGGTTGTTCTTGTTTATGGAAGTTATTAGGAAACGTCGGTCGTTCAACCGATCCAGAAACCTGCAACTAATTGAGTGGAGCCGTGGATTGCGCAAGCGGTGCGTACCATTAGCACCGAAACGCGAACAAGGCAGATAAAAACTCCTAGTTCAAATTCGGCGCTGTGCTTTCTATGCGTTTGTTGAAATGCTACGTTTCTGATCAAGCGAGGTACAGCAGAGTTGCATAGGTCTACCCTCCCATACATTTTTTCGATGTCCGTGCCTCAAAACTATCGCGCCCTCTGTGAGGAGGCAAGGCAAATGAGTAAGGCATGTGCTGACACCTGGCGTAGAAAATGGAAGCTAAGAAACCGCCCAATGCATAGACTTGTGCAATAATTGCTAAAGGGAACTCTGGCGCTAATGTATACGGCAACTGAGATTGGGGTGTGGTGTACTCGAATAGGGCAGTACGTGTGTCGTCCGGGTTGCGACAACGTGACTCTTTTTGCGATGACTGCCTGGGGTGATAGAGCACTCCGGTCTACGGCAGCGCCGTCTGTCGCTGCAGCCCGAAGTGATTGCTGGCAAGTGGAAAAAGAATGCTACGTAACGCAGGGCCTCTGGGATCGGCAATTATGGTTGTCGCGGAGGTCATGCGTGTCCGTGCGGAGGTCGCCGATTGCTTGCTGCGGTTTTTAAGGCCGCGTTCGCACATTCTTTACGTGCACGGCAAGCGCTGTGGTTGCAGTAGTCTCTTTTTTTGTGTGCGTGCATCGAGTTTTCTGCACAAAGATTAGAACAACTCCGGGCTTCTTCAGATCGGGCAGCATTGTCTGTATCGTTGCCCTTCGGCGCCCTGTTGCGGAGCGAAACGGTCGAAGATGGCGGCTGTATTCGTCACAGACCATAATTTTTTTCCTTCAGTGAAATCGGGCGACCACTTTTCTGGCTTATGCAACCTAAGAAGATAGAATCCTGTGCAGCCCACCGCGCACAGTACTGGTGCTCATTCTGGCCCTTGCCATGCTCGTGGGGCTCGAAATAATTTGATCGCAGAAACACATCCGTGCTTACCGAACGGAACGAGCAGACGCATGCTTGTTTGTCTTCTGTAATGAAAACGCTGAGCAGACGATCACGAAAACTGCATGATCGGTTGTTGGAAACGCGCGAGCTCAGACGGCGTTATTGATGTATGCCAACAGTTTGTATGATTTACTTTTTGCAAATTATATTAACTTCAATTGGGTTTGGAGAGCGTTTTAGTTTATGAATGCGGAAGGTTTTACAGGACATATTTAAATTTCGCGCGCTAGGCACTCCGGTCGATCGCCGCGTCTGTCGGGTGACGTCATCGCCGAAGCGTCCCCGGTTCTCCCATCGTTTTTGCTATACCGACTACACACTGCCCTATTCCAGTGCACCATAATCGGGGCGGCTAAGCCAGCATGGAAATGTGGAAGGTACACGGATGTGTCTAATCTTCGTCCTTCGGACTTTACACGTGTCTTCCGAATTTGTAAATACGCCATTTTCAACAAGGTACCGCGTAATAAATTATAAATAAACATTATTGAAATAATCCGCTGACGATATTCGAACGCAGCACCTTTGGCACACATGCCCAACATTGAAACCATTACGCCACGGACGCTACTTTTTTCTTTACCTTCAGCTTGGCTACAAGCCTCAAAGGAGTTCGATCACGGATCAAACTCGTTTTATATGGGCTAAAGTATCCGACATTGACACCCATCTTCATCACAGTCGTTACGCTACGGACACATGCATCGATAAGCGGCATAGAGCGTCCTCATAAATTTCTTGTGGGCAAGCCAGTAGCTTGAGACGCTTGGCGCCTTTCAGTATGGACACCTACCTCGACAGGTTGAGCCGCTATTCGCAGCCACTGTGCGTGTTCGCAGAGTATTCTACAGACGCGGAAGGGATAACCTCCAAAAGAAGCAAACTTTTACACTAAGTGGTGTGCTCTGTCTTATTTTTTTTACAACTCCGCTCGTAGCCCGCATTCACAGAGTGGAATGGCTGCGATGTTCTTTTTCTTGTTTTTTTGGTCTCGGTGGCTTCGGGTGCTGATACAGCACGTATACTTTTGCGTGCCTTTCGGATATATTAGCATGCGGCGCGACTTTCAATTGCTACGAGATGCCCTTCACAAGAAGACATGGGCCTACGAATGTCGTCCCAATTTTCTGATTTGTTGCGCACATGTTATTCGCGATATACGAAAAAAAAACATTACACTTGTACTACGGCATGCCTTTACGGCCACGGGTCGCCGGACCCCCATCACGCCGGACGGGCATATACACTTCTGTATGAGTTTTGAGACGAGGTCATCGACCGCGTGAAACCTGGTAGCTTCGTGAAGGGCCCGGGCCAACGTGTGCTTCCGGTTGGACTTGCAGCCGCTTTCGTCGAGAAGGTGCTTCAGCGTACCCCAGGACTTGCGGTTGCTCACCTGTTCCGTCGATGAATTTGCAGAGCTCGCCCCACTGCTGCTGGCATGGCGCCTTGCAACGGCCATCGATGACCGTGTTGAGCTCCGTGATCTGCATTCGGAGTCTGCGACTGAGCCTTTGACCCTTCCATCGGCGGAGCGGGGCGTTTTCAGCCTCGATCAGGGCGGGCGAATCTGCTGTCCGTGTTTACTCAACGTCGAGATCCGTTCCCACTTCCTTCAAGCAGAACTTTTTAACGCGACAGCGTTAAGGAGCTCGTGTCGCAGAAAAGCCGGTGTCGTCGTCGGCGGTGTCGGTGTCGTCGGCGTTGGCCGTGAGCGATAAATCCCAGCAGGCACTTCATGAATAAAAAACAACTTGCAAGATGGGCTGGGTGGGAATCGAACCAGGGTCTCCGGAGTGCGAGACGGAGGCGCTACCACTCAGCCACGAGTTCGATGCTTCAAAGCGGTACAAAAGCGTCTCTAGTGAATGCGGTGTTGCCTTAGAAACGCGCTGTTTCTAAGGCTCAGGCGTGCGTCGCTTGCTCAGGCGCGCATTTCGCTGCCGCGCCGAACGCGGCACTGCTCGACGCGCACCGCGTCCGATGCGAGGCGCGTAGTCGCTGCGCCGTAGCCCACTGTCTTACACCCCTTGGCGGGTCGACGGGAACGCTGTCGCGTTCCACTCTTGAAGGCGAAGCTTAAGCGTCCTCCAATTTTTGTTGGGCTGGTTGGTGCATGTTACTGTAGTACTAAAGCGCCAAACAGACGACACAAGAAGAGACACCATTCTTCTTGTGTCGTCTGTTTGGCGCTTTAGTTCTTCAGTAATCCACTTCATTCAGTCGTTCCTTACTTTTTCGAAGAGAGAAGGAAGGGTTCCTCGTGACGCGAGCCGGGACACCTCCGCGATGGGGACGTAGTATCGGCAAACATTTCAGGGTTAAATAAATAAATAAATAAATAAATAAATAAATAAATAAATAAATAAATAAATAAATAAATAAAAATTAAATAAATAAATAAATAAATAAATAAATAGATGTTCCATATACTAAACATTCAGCACGGATCAGGCAAACAGAACTTCTCGGAGAATATTCAAAACGAGCGAGAAGTGACGATCCACGAGTCAACAAAACAGTCTGTGGTCTATTCAGTCGGCTTTGAGTGGCCTAGGTTCAAGAAGACGGCGGTTATTTAGCTCGAGGCAACTGGGGTTGACACAATAAGGCGCGTGCGAGTCCAGTCGGTTTTTAGACAGCGCAGAAGCTGCTACACTGTAAAATAATTTATTGCCTTAAATGTGAAAAACTGCGTAAATGTGTCTATAACTTACACCCTGAGGGTGTCTGTTATATAAACCACATTATAGACACATTTACAACCTTTTTCTCTTTTAAGGGCATCAATTATTTTTCAGTGTCGGGGCAACTTATGCACGCGTGGAATTCACAAGGTGGTACGCAGAAACGTAAATGTTCTTTTCCCTCGAGTTAAACTTCCTAAAATAATTCGACCGAACAATATCTCTTTTTTTTTAGGAAATGTGAAAACGAGGTCCCCTATAAGCACGACCGGCGCTTGCTGCGTAACGGACGTAGAACGAGGAGACCAATGGTGGCGCCTCAATGCGTACGACTGAAAGCAACCGAGCCAACGACACGAATAAACTTTGAGAATGCGAGCATCGGTCGAACGTTACCGAAGCACATCGATCGAGCGATTGAATTTTAATGAAGCGGTAGAATTTCGGGCAACATGCCTTCGTTGGCCACTTTGCGCAATGCTCAAGTTGCATATGCCAACAGAAAGAATAATTACCCGGCAAGAGGGGGTTTAGCCACTGGCGTGGGTGGTTTCAAGATAGTGCAGAAAATGTGCAAGGAAAATGGCGAAAAGTTTTGAAAGAGCACGCGCCAGAAAACAAGGAAAGACAATGAAAGAAAACAATGGGGGTCTTGCAACTTCATAAATATACCCGCAACTTCGTAATATACCTGTAAGTGAAACAAGAAAGAAAAAGAAATGGTTCAGGAAAGGTATACCGACTGCTGACAGTGCTACGACGAATAGAACGTTTTACAAGAAACACATCCACAGAATGTTAACAACCACGCAACGTTTAAAGATAGACGTTTCGCAACGTGGCAAAAGGAAAAGAAACTTGTGTGCAGTGAATGTAAGGTACAGATGAAGCTGACTTGGAGGCCTCCCGAAGCTTTTCTGTCATATAACTGGTACCCGTCCAAACTTATGCAAGTGCGCAAGAACGCCCTGAAAGTTATTTCCTTTTCCTTCTGTGTTTCTCTCTACAGTCAAGCCAAGCCAAACGGTGATGCAGCTTCCATTCATACTCCGATTCCCATTCACACATAGCAGGCTACGAACGCTAAAAACACGTCAATTCGATGGGGACGAAATGCAAGAACGTTCATGTACCGTGCATTGGGCGCCCGTTTAAGGAACCATAAGGGGTCAAAATTGAACCGGAGTCCCTCACTATACGGTGTGCCTCATGGTCATAGCATGATTTTGGCGGGTAAAACTCCAGGATTTATTAGAGCGCAGCTCCTAGGCGCTCGTTCCTGCGGCGAGCGTCGGCGTCGGCGTAACCGAGCGAACGAGGACAGCGAAGGATGAAAGAGTGAACGCGGAGCACAACGTAGGGACGAGAGAAGAAGGGAACAAAGCTGAGGAGGAGGGTGTGGCGAAAGCGTGAGCAGAAAAGCGTCGTGAGGCGACGATCGCTACGAGATGGCGCCAGAGTAGCGCGCGTCGTCTGCGAGGTCTGTCTGCAACGGCTGCTGTGAATCGCGCCCACGCGTCACCCACGCGCTGCCTCTCGCCATCTCCAGATAAGCGAGGCAGTCGGGCAGCGCTTCGCTCCGTTTGCAACGTACTGCACGGAATAGATTGTACGCGAAATGTAGAGACATACAGAGCTGCGCTCAAATTTCCAATTAGGGAGTATCGTAATGGTGCGTACATCTTTTTATCGTTAAGGCTAGGGAGGCTTGTCTCAGTTCTCCGATGCGCGACCAAAAACTACTGCGTCACATAAGAAAGACGTTGGCATGCGTTACGTAACTCAAAGTAACCTTCAGCCTCGTAGTTTTATTTCACACTGTACGACGTTAGTACTTCAAGGAGGACGCCGGCATCCCATGCGACATGGACAGTTTGAGGCTTCCCATGTCGAGACCGTCGCGTCCACGATGGTCTCGGGACCATTCCCCGTATAGGGACAACAACGTCGAAGACTTGGGCCCTCGAGGGAGTCGACGACACTGTAGGCGCCATGGTGTGGGAAGTGGGCCTCCCTGAAGCGAAACACGCGGGGACGTTTAGCAGAAACCCTCGTAGTAGTCCGTCACCACGAATGGCAGGGAAAGTCCGGATTCGGACGTCGACATGAGGCGCGTTCACACGAGTGCGACAACTATCGCGTCGCATCGCGTCACGTCAACTGTCCAGCACGTCGCATCCACGCAAACGAGTCTAATGCGCTTTAGGAAAGCGCGTCAAATTAATGCGCCAGACAGGGTTGGATTGAGACGAGTAGGTCGACTTTCGCAGTGCGTGTATGAACGCGATCGCATCGCGTTAGGAATTCTGGAAAATGGAATTCGCTGCACACCTGCTGCGCTCGCCAAGCTGACTGTGCGGCGTGGCGCAGGTCGCGCTTGGAAGCGTTGCTTTGCCTTCGACGTGCGACACCGTTTGCCGCCGCCATTGCACCGTTGGTGACGTGCCACATGCAAACGGTGGCGCATCGCATTAACGTACAGCGCTAGAAAAATGCGATACGCTGCTGAGGCATTCTGTCGCATTCATGTAAACGCGGCTGTAGACTGAGGTGTAGACTTCCGTCACCTGCGTGGTGTGAACGGCTTCCCAAATGACTCCCCGTGCGTTTAGAAAAAAAGTTTATTTCAGCAAGCGACGAAACGAACACTGAGTCACAATCATGGCACAATTACACCACGACGATAACATATACAAAGTACGAAGCATTGTTTACACGGCACGTTTTCAAAGTAGTGTCCGAGTCGTCACTCACTACCATGTAACTCCATAGACCCACGGAAAGGCACAGTTACACATAAACTAACTGTCACATGTATAAAATGATGTTCCAAATATACAGAGTACACAATGGTCATGTACAATGACGATGTGACAGATACACTATACATAATTTTGAAGTGATGTTCTAGGATATGTGTATATGTGTTTAAAAAATGTTGATTTCAACAAAAGACGATATGAACACTGAGTCACAATGACGGGACAGTTCCACCAGGACGATAGCATCTACAAAGTACGAAGTAATATTGTATACATGGAACGTTTTGGAAGAAGTATCTGAGTCCACACTCGCCGACATATAACCACATAGACCCACGGAAGCGCACGGTTACGTATGAACTAATCGTCACATTAGAGAAAATTATGTGCATTATATACGGTGTACACAATAGTTGCATACAATGATGAAATGACTTTACGTAGTTTTGTAGCGATGCTATGAGATGTGTATATACAACGATGATCACGCATACGAGAGCACACAGGAATCACGGACACCTACATACATGTATATTCAGTGAATACTTTTGATGGCATGGCTACAAGATCCAGGCTGGTCGAAAATCAAAGCCATACGCGTCCATCAGCCACTGACAGGAAACAGCATGACCAGGGTGGAAGGAACTCCTCTTCCCCAAGAAAGAACAACTGCTCTGACAGTAGCTCAGAGTAGAGCCTCTCCAGAAGTGTAAACAGAGCGCGGCGACGATGTACCGCGGTAACTGCCTCGTACCGGTTATGCCATAGACGTTAAGTTCCCGCAGCAAGCAAATCATGGTGCACAGCGACCATGTGAGCGGAGATTAGATGTAATAAAGCGGCTGACTCCTAGGTCACGGAACCTCGCATACACGACCCTACACATTGCCCTAGCAACGATGCATTGCAGCAGCGGCTGCTTATTAAGTACTTGAAGGGTGCAATGAGGACGAAACGTACGTGGTCTTCTAGATAATAGGAGAGGGCGAACGTTGAAATGGGATAGGTCACTGATTGTGCGAGGAAGTGATGGACTAAAATAAAAGCCCTCAATTTTTTACCGGTTTTTGTTTTTTCTACCAAGTAAATTTCATAATTAGGTTTTTTGTGAAGTCATTAGGATGCATTAAGTGCACGTATTTTTTGCGTGCACGTATTTCTTTTATCTGAAAACCTAAAGAAATTGCAAATCCTAGCTATAACGCACTTAAAAAATTCGCAGTTTTTGTTCGACAATCTCGTCTCGGAATGCACGAGCACGGCCGCATGGCGGCGCATGCGAATTGAGCGACGTGAAGAGGCGAGCTGCAGCGCGCGCAGAGAGGAACGTTTTGTAGTGTGATCAAACGCATTTTTCTGCTTATATAGCTGTTGTTGAACCGTGATCTTGAAGTTTAGGTAAACACTTACGTGTGCCGACCAAACTTTTGTTTAATAGTTTAAAAGTTGAATCGCTTCTGAAAAAAGGGAGCATGTTGGTGCAACAAGAACGCGGTCCAGTACTTGTGTAATGCGTTAGCGTCTGCGAAGTGGTATGGCAGTGCGACCGCTGCTGTAGTTGGCTCATCGTTGGCGCTTACGGTTCTGTGTTTCGTGTACAAAGCAACTGTACTATTTCGTAGTAGATGGTTTGCACGACGTCCTTATAAAATTATGTGAGTATTTCTGTCACAACATTGTTATGCATTGTACTTGTATTGTACAACTTTAATTATTATCTTGAAATTACTTGCAACAATGCGTTTGCAATGATCTATGTGGTCACATATTAGTGAGTGGGGACCCCGAGAGTTCTCTGTAAAAAAGATGTCCTGTACACAATGCTTCGTACTTTGTACTAGTTGTCGTCCTGGTGGAGTTGTGCCGCAATTGTGACGCTGTTCGTATCGTCTTTTGTTGAGATAATATTTTTTCTAAAGAACCGAAAATGAGTTTGCTGTACAAACATTATGGAGCAATTGCGCAGGAGTTATGAGGAAGCTTTAGCTCGGCTGCTCCTATCTAAATACATGTAAAAGGAGAATTCGTTTTTCTCGGCAACCACTGCGTCAAGTTTGACGAGGTTTGGTGCATTGAAATGAAAACTTAGTCTAGTGACCGTTGCTTTCGAATTTTTCATTTATGTCGTCAACTGTTTATTAAAAATTGACAAAAATTGAAAATTTTCAGAAAACGGAACTATGAAGTTTACAACTCTGTATCTCAGCAACGAGAAATGATGATACAATTCTGTGAGTTGCATCTGGTAGTATAACTAAAGCGGACAAAATTTATGTGCTACACATGAATCTAAAGAAAATTGGTAATATAGAAATAGAGTTTTTGCTGAACCCTTCTAAATAACGTAACCAATTCACATAAAAATATAGAATGACGTATCGAATTTGTCCGCTTTGAATGATCTAATGGATGCCGCTTACAGAACCGCGATATCTGCTTTGATGCAGGGCTATAAATTTGTAAACTTCGTGCTTCTATCCTTTTGAAACTTTCTAATTTTGAAGATCTTTTTAACGAAATTCAGGGCCTAAATCGAAATTCCGCTTACAGCAGTCAGCAGAATATAACTTTCTCTCTCAAATGCAACACATTTTATTAAAATCGGTCCACGGGTTATACCACAAAACGTTTTGCGTTTTACGTGTACTTGAATAGGCCGCGTCGGAGTTGGGCCCGAGCTAAAGCTTCCCCTTAAGGCTGTTTCACATGGTGCGATATCGGTCCCAGGCGCCTCCGCGAATGCTGCTGATCGGCGCGCTTCTTGGACGCCAGCATATAGGATGGAAGAAGGTGCGTCCAAATTGCGGCGAGAGCTATTTCGCTGGTTGTTCTTGCTTATGTAGGTTATTACGAAACGTCGGTCGTTCAACCGATCCAGAAACCTGCAACTAATTGAGTGGAGCCGTGGATTGCGCAAGGGGAGCGTACCATTAGCACCGAAACGCGAACAAGGCAGATGAAAACTCCGAGTTCAAATTCGCCGCTGTGATTTCTATGCGTTTGTTGAAATGCTACGTAGCTGATCAAGCGAGGTACAGTAGAGTTGCATAGGTCTACCCTCCCATACATTTTTTTCGATGCCCGTGCCTCAAAACTCCCGCGCCCTCTTTGAGAAGGCAAGGCAAACGAGTAAGGCATGTGCTGACACCTGGCGTAGAAAAATGGAAGCTAAGAAACTATCCAATACATAGCCTCATGCAATAATTGCTAAAGGGAACTCTGGCGCTAATGTCTACGGCAACTGAGATTGGGATATGGTGTACTCGAATAGGGCAGTACGTGTGTCGTCCGGGTGCGACAACGTGACTCTTTTTGCGATGACTGCCTGGGGTGCTAGAGCATTCCGGTCTACGACAGCGCCGTCTGTCGCTGCAGCCCAAAGTCATTGTTTGCAAGTGGAAAAAAGAATTGTGTAACACAGGGCCTCCGGGATCGGCAATTATGGTTGTCGCGGAGGTCATGCGTGTCCGTGCGGAGGTCGCCGATTGCTTGCTGCGGTTTTTCAGGCCGCGTTCGCACATTGTTTACGCGCACGGCAAGCGCTGGGGTTGCAATAGTCTCTTTTTCTGTGTGCGTGCATTGCACAACGATCAAAACAACTCCGGGCTTCTTCAGATCGGGCAACAGTGAGAGTACTGGCTGTATTGTTGCCCTTCGGCGCCCTTTTGCGGAGCGAAACGGTCAAAGATGGTGGCTGTATTCGTCATAGAGCATAATTTTTTTTTTGCTTCGGGGAAACCGGGCGACCCCTTTTCTGGCTTACGCAACTTAAAAAGATAGAATCCTGTGCAGCCCACCACGTACAGTATTGGTGCTCATTCTGGCCCATGTCATACTCGTGTGTCCCGAAATAATTTCATCGATGAAACATATCCGTGCTTACCGAACGGAACGAGCAGACGAGTGCTTGTTTGTCTTCTGCAATGAAAACGCTGAGCAGACGATCAGGAACACTGCATGATCGGTTGTTGGAAATGTGCGAGCTTAGACGGCGTTATTGATGTATGCCAACAGTTTGTATGATTTACTTTTTGCAAATTATATTAACTTCAATTGGTTTTGGAGAACGTTTTAGCTCATAAATGCTGAAGGTCGCGCGCTATGTACGCCCGTCGATCGTAGCGCCTGTCGGGTGACGTCATCGCCGAAGCGTCCCCGGTTCTCCCATCATTTTTGCTATACCGACGACACATTGCCCTATTCCAGTGCACCATAGCCGGAGCGACTCAGGCAGCATGGAAATGTAGAAGTTACACGGATGTGTCTAAACTTCGTCCTTCGGACTTTACAAGTGTCTTCCGAATTTGTAAATACGTGATTTTCAACAAGGTACCGCATAATAAATTATTAAATAAAAATTATTAAAATCATCCGCTGACGAGATTCGAACACAGCACCTTTGGCACACAAGCCCTACATTGAAACCATTACGCCACGGACGCTACTTTTTTCTTTACCTTCAGCTTGGCTACAAGTCTCAAAGGAGTTTGATCGCAGATCACACTGGTTTTATATGTGTTAAAGTATCCTAGATTGACACCCATCTTCATCACAGTCGTTACGCTATGGACGCATGCATCGATAAGCGGCATAGAGCGTCCTCATAAATTTATTGTGGGCAAGCCTGCGGCTTGAGACGCTTGGCGCCTTTCAGTATGGACACCTACCTCGACAGGTTGAGCCGCTATTCGCAGCCACTGTGCGTGTTCGTAGAGCATTCTACAGACGCGGAAGGATAATCTCCAAAAGAAGCAAACTTTTACACTAAGTGGTGTGCTCTGTCTTCTTTGTTTTACAGCTCCGCTCGTAGCCCACATTCACAGAGTTGAATGGCTGCGATGTCATTTTTTTCCTTTTTTTTGGTCGCGGTGGCTTCGGATGCTGATACAGCACGTATACTTTTGCGTGCCTTTCGAATATATTAGCATGCGCCGCGACTTTCAATTGCTACGAGGTGTCCTTCACAAGGAGACATGGGCCTCTGAATGTCGTCCCAATTTTCTGATTTGTTGCGCACATGTTATTCGCGATATACGAAAAAAAAAACGTTACAGTTGTATCGCGGCATGCCTTTACGGCCACGGGTCGCCGTATCCCCATCGCGCCGGACGGGCGTCTACACTTCTGTATGAGTTTTGAAACGAGAGCATCGACCGTGTGAAACCCGATAGCTTCGTGAAAGGCCCGGGCCAACGTGTGCTTCCGGTTGGACTTGGAGCTGCTTTCGTCGAGAAGGTGCTTCAGCGTATCCCAGGACTTGCAGTTGCGCACCTGTCCGTCGATGGATTTGCAGAGCTCGTCCCGCTGCTGCTGGCATGGCGCCTTGCAACGGCCATCGATGACCGTGTTGAGCTCCGAGATCTGCTTTCTGAGTCTGCGATTGTGCCTTTGACCCTTCCATCGGCGGAGCGGGGCGTTTTCGGCCTCGATCAAGGGGGCGAGTCAGCTGGCCGCGTTAACTCAACGTCGAGATCGGTTCCCACTTTCTTCAAGCAGAACTTTTTGTTGGGCCAGTTGGTGCATGTTACCGAAGTACTAAAGCGCCAAACAGACGACACAAGAAGAGACACCATTCTTCTTGTGTCGTCTATTTGGCGCTTTAGTTCTTCAGTAATCCACTTCATTCAGTCGTTCCTTACTTTTTTGAAGAGAGAAGGAAGAGTTCCTCGTGACGCGAGCCGGGACACCTTCGCGATGGTGACGTAGTGTCGGCAAACATTTCAGGGTAAAATAAATCAATAAATAAATAAATATTCCATATACTAAACATTCAGCATGGATCACCCCTATGAAAATGGTCATTGCCTTTATGTTTCCTTTATGTTTTCTTCTTGTGCCCTATGTGACCTTTATGATTCCTTGTCCTTTGTGTGACCTTCGGGACGCCAACTTTGTGTGTACCACATGTTTACTCATCCTAACGTATACCTCGAGGAAGTGACCTTTATTATGCCTCTAGGATGTGTCCTTTATGTTTACGGCAGGATGTTAACTGGGTGTGAACTATGTGTTACCTGAGTGTACACTTGAGTGCACATGTAGGTGACATAGAGTGCACATAACAACTGTCTGTACATATATACAGGCAGATATATCTGTACTTTGTGACAGCCGTTGATACACTCTGCAGAGTCATTGTAAGTACTAAATCTTGACTTATCCTTTCCTTTGCCCCAAGAAAACAACCCTTATTATAATTATTGTAGTATGTGCTCTTTGTGTTTACGGCGGGATGTTACCTAGGTGTGCACTTCAGTACACACGTAGGTAACATAGAGCATGAATCTATATATGGTGCATGCACTCTTTATATGTTACCTACATGTGCACTTGAGGGCACATGTAGGTAACGGAATGTGCGCAGTAAGCATCTTTTGCGAATAGTACAGTTAGAGCTATCTGTACTGTATGTTAGTCACTGGCAGATTCGAGGAAAAGGCACTGCTTGCACCCCTCGCACTAGACATGCCGACCGGCACTACTTGTGGCTATATTGTGCGGAAAATCGAGCATGCCATGAAATTGGATGGTGTATACAGGCAAACAGAACTTCTCGGAGAATATTCAAAACGAGCGAGAAGTGACGATCCACGAGCTAACAAAACAGTCTGTCGATCGTTCGGTCGGCTTTGAGTGGCCGAGGTTCAAGAAGACGGCGGTTATTTAGCTCGAGGCAACTGTGGTTGACACAATAAGGCGCGCGCGAGTCCAGTCGGTCTTTAAAGGGCGCATCAGCTCCTACACTGCAAAATAATTTACGCCCTTAAAAGTGATGAAGTGCGTAAATCCGTTTATAACTGACACGCTGAGGGTGTCCGTTACATAAATCACGTTATAGACACATTTACAACCTTTTTCTCTTTTAAGGGAATAAATTATTTTTCAGTGTGGGGGTAAACTTTGCGCGCGTGGAATTCACAAGGTGGTGCGCAGAAACGCAAATGTTCTTTTCCCGCGAGTTAAACTGCCTAAAATTAATTCGACCGAACAATATCTCTCTCTTTTTTTAGAAAATGTGAAAACGAGGTCCCCTATAAGCACGACCACCGCTTGCATGCGCAACGGTAGCGGCGCAATGCGTACGACTGAAAGCAAATGAGCCAACGTCACGAATAAACTTTCAAAATGCGAGCACCGGCCGAACGTTACCGAAGCGTATCGATAGAACGATTTAATTCGAATGGAGCGGTAGAATCGCGGGCAACCTGCCTTGGTTGGCCACTTTGCGCAATGCTCAAGTTGCATATGCCAACGGAAAGAAAAATTACCCGGAAAGAGGGGATTTAGCCACTGGCGTGGGCGGTTTCAAGATACCGCAGAAAATGTGCGAGGAAAATGGCGGAAAGTTCTGAAAGAGCACGAGCCAGGAAACAAGGAAAGACGCTGAAAGAAAACAATGGGGGTCTTGCAACTTCATAAATATACCTGCAACTTCGTAATATACCTGTAAGTGAATTAAGAAAGAAAAAGAAATTGTTCAGGAAAGCTATCGACTGCTGACAGAGCTACGACGAATAGAATGTTTTACGAGACACGCATCCACAGACTGTTAATCCCCACGCAACGTTAAGAAATAGACGTATCGCAACGGTGCACAATGCTTTTGCATAAAAAAAAAACTGTGTGCAGTGTATGTACGGTACAGAGCAGGCTGACTTGGAGGCCTCCCGAAACCTTTCTGTCAGATATCTGGTACACGCGTCCACACTTATGCAAGTGCGCAAGATCGCCCTGAAAGTTATTTTCTTTTTCTTGTGTGTTTCTCCCTACAGTCAAGCCAAGCCAAACGGTGATGCAGCTTCGATTCATACTCCGATTCCCATTGACACATAGCAGGCTATGTACGCTAGAAACCCCGCATTTCGATGGGGGCGAAATGCAAGAACGCTCATGTGTCGAGCATTGGGCACCCATTTAAGGAACCCTAGGGGGTCAAAATTGAGCCGGAGACCCTCACTATACGGCGTGCCTCACGGTCATAGCATGGTTTTGGCGGGTAAAACTCCAGAATTTATTAGAGCGCAGCCCCTAGGCGCTCGTTCCTGCGGCGAGCGTCGGCGTATCCGAGCGAACGAGGACAGCGAAGGTTGAAAGAGTGAACGCGGAGAGCAGCGTAGGGATGAGAGAAGAGAGGAACAAAGCGGAGGAGGAGGGTGTGGCCAAAGCGTGAGCAGAAAAGCGTAGTGCGGCGACGATCGCTACGAGATGGCGCCAGAGTAGCGCGCGTCGTCTGGAAGGCCTGTCTGCAACGGCTGCTGTGAATCGCGCCCACGCGTCACCCTCGCGCTGCCTCTCGCCATCTCCAGATAAGCGAGGCAGTCGGGCAGCGCTTCGCTCCGTTTGCAACGTACTGCACGAAATAGATTATACGCGAGATGTAGAGACATACGGAGCTGCGCACGAATTTGCCATTAGGGAGTATCGTAATCGTGCGTGCATCTCTTAATCGTTAAGGCTAGGGAGGCTTCTCTCAATTCTCCGATGCGCGACCAAAAGCTACTGCGTCACATCAGAAGGAAAGATGTTGGCATGCGTTACGTAACTCAAAGTAACCTTCAGCCTCATAGTCTTATTTCGCAACGTACGACGTTAGTACTTCAAGGAGGACGCCGACATCCCATGCGACATGGACAGTTTGAGGCTTCCCATGTCGAGACCGTCGCGTCGACGATGGTCTCGGGACCATTCCCCGTATAGGGACAACAACGTCGAAGACTTGGGCCTTCGAGGGAGTCGACGGCACTGTAGGCGCCATGGTGTGAGAAGTGGGCCTCCTTGACGCGAAACACGCAGGGACGTTTAGCAGAAACCCTCGTAGTAGTCCGTCACCACGAATGGCAGCAAAAGTTCGGCGTCGGACGTCGACATGAGGCGCGTTTACACGAGCGCGACAACTGGCGCGTCGCATCGCGTCACGTCAACTGTCCAGCACATCGCATCCACCCAAACGAGGCTAATGCGCTTTAGGAAAGCGCGTCAAATTAATGCGCCAGACAGGGTTGGACTGAGACGAGTAAGTCGACTTTCGCACGGCGTGCATTATCGCGATCGCTTCGCATTAGGAATTCCGGAAATGGAATTTGCAGCACACCTGCTGCACTCGCCAAGCTGCCTGTGTGGCGTGGCGCCGGACGCGCTTGGACGTGTTGCTTTACGTTCGAGGTGCGACAGCGTTTGCCGCCGCCATCGTACCGTGGGTGACGTGCTACATGCAAACGGTGGCGCATCGCATTACACGTAGAGCGCTAGAAAAATGTGATGCGCTGCTGTCGCATTCATGTAAAAGCGGTTGTACACTGAGGTGTAGACTTCCGTCACCTGCGTGGTGTGAACAGGCTTCCCAAATGACTTCCCGTGCGTTTAGAAAAAAGTTTATTTCAACAAGAGATGACACGAACACTGAGTCACAATAATGGCACAATTACACGACGACGATAACATATACAAAGTACAAAGCATTGCATACACGGCACGTTTTCAAAGCAGTGTCCGACTCCTCACTCACTAACATGTAACCACATAGACGAACGGAAAGGCACAGTTACACATAAACTAACTGTCACATGTATAAAATAATGTTCTATATATACAGAGTACACAATGGTCATGTACAACGACGATGTGACAGAGACACTATACATAATTTTGAAATGATGTGATATGAGATGAGTATGTGTGTTCAGAAAAAGTTTATTTCAACAAAAGACGATACGAACACTGAGTCACAATGATGGGACAGTTCCACCAGGACGATAGCATCTACAAAGTACGAAGTAATATTGTATACATGGAACGTTTTGGAAGAAGTATCTGAGTCCACACTCGCCGACATATAACCACATAGACCCACGGAAGCGCACGGTTACGTATGAACTAATCGTCACATTAGAGAAAATTATGTGCATTATATACGGTGTACACAATAGTTGCATACAATGATGAAATGACTTTACGTAGTTTTGTAGCGATGCTATGAGATGTGTATATACAACGATGATCACGCATACGAGAGCACACAGGAATCACGGACACCTACATACATGTATATTCAGTGAATACTTTTGATGGCATGGCTACAAGATCCAGGCTGGTCGAAAATCAAAGCCATACGCGTCCATCAGCCACTGACAGGAAACAGCATGACCAGGGTGGAAGGAACTCCTCTTCCCCAAGAAAGAACAACTGCTCTGACAGGAGCTCAGAGTAGAGCCTCTCCAGAAGTGTAAACAGAGCGCGGCGACGATGTACCGCGGTAACTGCCTCGTACCGGTTATGCCATAGACGTTAAGTTCCCGCAGCAAGCAAATCATGGTGCACAGCGACCATGTGAGCGGAGATTAGATGTAATAAAGCAGCTGACTCCTAGGCCACGGTACCTCGCATGCACGAATCTACACATTGCCCTAGCAACGACGCATTGCAGCAGCGGCTGCTTATTAAGTACTTGAAGGGTGCAATGGGGACGAAACGAACGTGGTCTTATACGCACATAGATTGAAAAGGAAATTTATTCACCCGTAGGCACACTTACAACAGTGGTAGGAACGAAAAGTACAATATGAGGTACATCACATGTAATACATCATACTTGATGTAAACAAAAAAGATTATCAAATGAAATAATAAATGGTGTCTTCTTGACACTGGCTTTGCCACGCACAACAACAACAACAACAAAACTTATTACCACATCCACGCAAAAGCATTATTGTCGGCCTCGAATTTATGAAAGGTACTCGGGGCACATACTGACACAGCCTGAACTCGGGCAACCGAATTGAGCATTATTCTGGCTGTAGAGAGACTTTGCCTCGGGAGACGGTTATGTACCGCGTAGACCAGCGGCGAAGAAACTCGACTTCACCGAGTTTGAACAACTGTTCTTCAAGATGACCCCATATTATCACCCGTAGTTTCCGCAATCTGGGGTACATTGCTCTATTTGTCTGCCGAGATCGTTCTGCGATGTTACGGAAGCACCACAAAATGTAGCTAGCGCTGTAGTAGACGAGACTCGCAAACCGATCTCGGCGCTGTGGTGGCCGCACGATGGATATTCCGAACATTCTTGCAACTAGCTTCCAGAAGGTGCGTGCTACAACGCAGTCCTTTACTACATGCGCGTTGGTCTCTGTTTGTGCCCAATATATGCATTTATCATTCGCTACCATATGCCAGCGTTTAAGCCTGTCTTTTGTAGGTAGAATGCCCCACTGATATTGCAAATGAAAGTCCTTCACTTGAGAGGGCAAATCAGGTGAAAGCACAGCTGTCCATGTCCATACTGCGGTGCTGGCGTTACCGCCGTCGGAAGCAAGTTGCCTGTACTCTGTGGCATAAGCGTTCGACGGTAATGGCCCAGCCAATAAAGGAGCAGTGGCCTACCAGGGTACTCATCATCATCAAGTAGATCACATGTACACTTAGTGCACAACAGTCTACCGAATGAAACTATGCACGGCAAGCTCCATCCTCCACTGGATTTTGGCAGACACAAAAATTGCTGCGCTACGTATTGCGACTTGTTTAGCCAGAACCAAGAGAAAATAAGTGAGTTTACTACTCGAACTGTTGGTGACGGCGAGAGAGCTACCCTTGCAGCAAACCACAGTTTACTGCACAATACGTTCTCAATGAAGAAAGCCCTTTCTGCCAGCGGCAGTGGTGACGCAGTCACTGCTTCTGACTATTCTTTAATGGAGCTGACAATGTCTCGCCACGCGTGAGGTGAAACACCACTTGTACAAATATGTGTTTAGAAAAAGTTTATTTCGACAAGAGACGGTACGAACACTGAGTCATAATCACGGCACAATTCCACGCGGACGATAACATGTAAGACACGAAACACAGCGCGTTGTCAACGCGAGTAGTGTCCGAGTCCTCACGCACCAACATATAAACACGTATACCCACGGAAAGTCACAGTTACACATAAACTAAATGCCACATGTACAAAATGATTTTCAATATATACAGTGTGCACAATGGTTATATACAATGATGATGTGATAGAACTCTTTACACAATTTTGAAGTGATGTGCACGAGATGTGTATATACAAAAATGATCATGTATACGAGAGGACACACACACAGAAATCACGGGCACCTGCATTCTATATGCATTAAATGAATATTTCTGATGGTCTGGCTACAAGAACCAGGCTGGACGAATATTCAGCCATACGCGTCCATTAGCCACCGACAGGAAACGACATGACCACTGTCGAAGGAACTCTTCTTCTCCAAGGAAGAACAACTCCTCCGACAGAAACGACAGTAGCTCAGAGTAGAGCCTCCCCATAAGTGGAAACAGAGCGCGGTGACGACGTCCCATGGCAACTGCCTCGCACCGGTTACGCCATAGACAGAAGGCCCCCGCAGCAATTAAAAGTCGCGCGAAGCGGCCACGTGAGCAGCGACCAGATGTAATAAAGCGGTTAACTCCAAGGCCACGAAATCCAGTATGCACGGCCCTCCAAAATATCCTGGCAACGACGCATTGCAGCAGTACATGTTTGTTGGATTCTTGAAGGGGGCAATTGGGACACTGCGAAGATGGGACAACGCCCCACCGCTCAAGCCTGTCCCGAGTTGGAAGCACTTGCCACCCTAGACGCCACATGAAGTCGCGTAGGTGGCCAGGCAAAAATGACGCCGTTATCGCATCCCACGACACATTATTGGAACGTGCGAGGCGCGCTGGGGGAACTAGAGGAAGCAGTAAGGCTGACATAGTGTCTACTACACGGTTTTGGAGAACGTCTACATCAGGACATACTTGTTGTATGTGTCGATAAAATGCCACGGTCGTACAGTAAAATGTAGGCGCGTTTAGCACTTGTGGGCCGCGATTTAAGTGTACGCTCGGTAACATGTAGCGAATTTTCGTGCCAAGGAAATAGCAAGCGAGTTCACGCGCTGGACACTGATCATGTTGTAACAGACGGAGCAGAAATCGCAGAGCAAGCAGCCGGCAGCGGACAGACACGGATGGGAAGGCGAACCCACCGCGAGAGCGTGGTTGCCCAAGCGCCGCGCGACAGACTAGTTCTGTACGGCCCGACCAGAAGAAGGCACCAAGAAGGGACTGCAAGGACCTCGTAACCCGTAATGGTGGCTGTACGACGTGACAAACGTACCACACTCGGCCGCAAAATACAGACTGCGCTAAGTACCTTCTTTCTGATAGGGGTAAATCATAACCTTGAACATCTTCAATATTTCGCCTTACATCTTCAAGAATTGAGAGCCACACAGAGTCTGATATGCCATTAGAGGTGTAGTCAAGGCCTAAAATGCGAAGAGAATTGCTCTTTTGAAGACGGAAAATGGGACTTAGGCGTGTCTGTGGTGAACCAATGAACAAATAACGACATTTTGAAAAATTTAGCGCAGCACCTGAAATATTTCCGTACTCAGTGAAAATTCGAAGGCTACGGGTTAAGCTATCTTCATTCCTGAGATATAATGTGATGTCATCGGCGAAGGCTGTCACCTTTACAACACCGCTACCAGGCAGTGGGAGACCACATACGTAAGGGTCTCTCACTATTGAGCGCAGAAACGGTTCAAGACTGAGCACAAAAAGTACTGGGGATAGAGGGCACCCTTGTCGAACGCCACGAGTAACGGGAAACGGTGCACTTTCTCGACCATCAAGGAACAATGTACTTCGGATATTTTAATAGGTATTCCTAATAAGTTGAACAAAATTTGACGAGAAGCCGAACGAGGTCAGTACATTAAAAATGTAGTTATGTTCAAGGCGATCGAATGCCTTTTCTTGATCCAGTGAAACTAAGAGACCACGTGCCGACCTGGTCAGCGTGTATGTCATTATGTCACGAGTAACGAACGAAAGACTGTGTATCTCTCTGCCAGGGACTGAGCATGCCTGATGGTGTCCTATTAGGGAAGGCATCAGGCTTCTCAAGCGCCGGGTGAGAACAGCTGTGAAGGTTTTGTAGTCAACGTTGAGAAGCGTGATTGGCCTCCATTCCTCTGGACGAACTGATGACGGATCGTGCTTAGGTATCAGCACAATACGACCGTCCCGAAGTTCTCAAAGCATTGGCTGATAACCGATACGAAAGTGGCACCAATGTCTTCCCAGAACGTTAGATAAAACTCCACGGGTAACCTGTCCGGCCCTGGGGCCGAGCCACGCTTCATTGAAGATAATGCTGCCTTCACTTCCTCGGCTGATGGTCGTGCACAAAGACGGTTAGCTACCTCAGGTGGAACCTGAGGCAGCCCACTAAGCAAAGTATGAAGTCCTTGAGAGCCAGAATCTATTTGCATGGTCGTACGCGCCATGTTTTCAAAATGCGTTACAAAAAGCGAATAATCACGTGTGGGAGGTGGTGTAACAGGAAGTGCTCTTGGGGCCGCAGAACCGAATGCATTCGGCTGTCTAAAAAGCGAGTTTCTTGAAAAGCGCAGAACTTCGGGGTGTGCACACGGATTACGTCTGCATCGCCAAGCAGCAGCTGACAAAGACGACGCCGCGATGAGGCGTTGGAAACGCCTCTGTAGCTCACGCTGCCAGGACCGCATCAAGGGAGTCAGTTGATTGACCCGAAGGGCGATGCGGAGCTTCGTGGCAGTATCCGCCAGTTCCTCTGACATACGTCGTCTGAGTGCACGTCCTTCAACTGAACAGTGTAGACGCCACTGCACCTTAAGCGCATCCCATGACTCTCGGTCAGATCTAGATACAGAGGCGCCCAAAACTCGTGACAAACAAGAGCGCGAGCGTGCGTCATGTAGAACGCGCATGTCCAGACGCCAGGGTTTTACTGATGAGGAAGCAGGGAAGCGAATTTCAAGTATTACTGGTTTGTGATCGGAAATATAAACAGGGGATGAAGGTAACGTTATCACATCAGACTGGGTGACATACTGAGCTAAACTGCTTGGCACATAGGCACGGTCTAACCTGCTTGACGACGCACCGCGTCGCCAGGTCCAGGCAAAGAAAGAACCATGAAAAAGTTGATATGTATCTAGCAACGAAAAATGCTGGACGAGGCGACGGAACTCCCGTGCGTTCCAATCAGGGCGACCCCAGCCCGGGCCCTGCACATCTGCTCGCGTGTCTAAGACGCAGTTAAAATCCCCAACGAGCACCACGTGACGACCGTCAAGGAAATACACGTCCAGGTCACGGAAAAAGTCATTGGACTTAATGGCCTGCGCGGGTCCATATATGCACAAAACCCGTAACCTAAATGAAGATAGTACACAATCAAATGCCAATATTCGCCCAGTCCCATCATAAAAGACATGATGATCTCGCAAGAGAGCTCTGTTGAAAATAATAATACCAACTCCGCTAGATCGTGATGTAGCGAAGGAGAAGAAACAGTCTAGGTTAAAAGTGCGTTTGAAAGTGAGGACATGTCCAATGGTGAAAAAATTTGTTTCTTGTAAACACAGTATGTCACACTGTTTTGCGCGGGCCACGCTAATAATTTCGGCTTGTTTTACAGGACTTCGGAACCCTTGTGCATTTAATGAAATAATTTTCAGGGTGTCAGCCATAATTAATTAAATGTATCACCAAACTGACCTGGTCGTGTTGTTCAAGTCGGCGCCCCGGGAACAAGTCCAGGGGTTAAGCAGTCCACGCGTCACTTCTTCGACCCTCTCGAAGAAGGCCGAGGTTTTTTGGGCCGCTGTAACTCGGCACGGCGATCGGGGCCGCCGTCCGAGCCAGAGGCTGACGCATGAGCGCGCTTTACGTCTCGTGGGGCCGCCATTTCTATGTCGAGTTCATCCAGGCTCGGCGAGAGTCCAACGCTGCTATCAACTCCGAGGCTGAAGCTGTTTTCTGATGAGGATGATGTCGGTAGCGGTAGGACGGCGGGATTGGTTTCATCGTCACCGACAACCTCGGCAGCCGGGGGCCCACCCAGATGCAATGGCTGCGCCGCTGTAGGAGATGCAACTGAGACTGATGAAGCCGCAGCAGACTTCGTGGGTACATCGACTGCGGCGATCGCAGGGCCAGACGCTATATCCGCGTTCAAAACTTTGCTGGGATCAGGAGGAGTGATGGTAACAGCCGAAGTGGAGGCGCTTTCGGCTACAGCACGCGTGTCCCCTGCTTGAAAGGCCAGCGAACATGGCGTGTTGCGATCCGCCACGTCACGGTCTTCTTTTTCAGTAGAGGAGGCCGGCGAACATGGCGCGCTGTGACTTCTCGAGCTGCATGCCTCTTCTTTTTCATTTCTTGACGCTAGTTCATGCGGTGTCAGTGCAATTTCTTTGGTTGTGGCGTCACGCGCAGTCGCAACCGCAGTTGACGCCGGCGGTAAGGGGGGAAAAGCTCCAGTAGCAGCGTCTGAGTATGAACGCCGCACAGGGCACGCGACCGTAGGGTGACTATCCCCGCAACGCCGACAAGGACGGTCACACCCGTCGCTTTCGTGGCCATGGACGCCACAACGGCCACAGAACGCTGCGGTGCACTGTGCACGGTAGTGGTCGCTGGAACCGCACCGACGACACACGCGTTGCAAGCCGCGGTAGTCAAACGTCACACGATGACCAGAGACTCGCAGATAATTGGGGACAGGTGTTGTGGTGCTCATTTCCATACGCACGAAGCGTGTGCCCGTGAGCACGCCACGTCGTCCGCTCATGAGACCAGCGCTGACAGACAGAACCTTGCCGTATGGTGATAGTGCCTGGACGAGGACTTCGTTCGGAACGAAGGACGGCAAAAAGAGGCAGGTTACGTTGGTTACCTGCGGGCCAACGGGAACGACGGGACAACGCTCGCCACCGATGATGAGGCAGCCAGCATCGACGATTAGAGTCATGGAAGCCATGCTCTTGACGGTGACTTGGAAGTTGAGGCCTCCCATGTGCTGAACGCAGTAGACCTCAGAGAGGCCAACTATTGAGGCCGTCGCGTCGACGACGGTCTCGGGACCATTCCCCGTAGGGACAACAACATCGAAGACGTGGGCCTTCGAGGGAGTCCATGACGCTGTAGGCGCCATGGCGTGAGAGGTGGACGTCCCCGACGTGGAACACGCAGGGGCGTCGGTAGAACCGCTTGAAATCGTGCTGGTAGTTACTGTTTAGATGAAACTTTCAAATCCTTCTAGATATGATACCTAGTGTTTCATTGACAAGAAATGGAGAACGTTGAAATGGGATAGGTCACGGAGTGGCGAGGAAGTGATGGACTAAGATAAAAGCCCTCAACTTTTTACCGGTTTTTGTTTTTTCTACCAAGTAAATTTCATAATTAGTTTTTTTGTGAAGTCATTAGGATGCAGTAAGTGCGCGTATTTGTTGCGTGCACGTATTTCTGTTATCTGAAAATCTAAAAAAATTGCAAATCCTAGCTATAACTTACTTAGAAAATGCACAGTTCTTGTTCGACAATCTCGTCTCGGAATACACCAGCACGGCCGCATGGCGGCGCATGCGAATTGAGCGACGTGAAGAGGCGAGCGGCAGCGCGCGCCGAGAGGAACGTTTTGCAGTGTGATCAAACGCGTTTTTCTGTTTATATACCTGTCGTTGAGTTGTGATTTTAAATTTTAGGTAAACATTTACGTGTGCCGACCACAGTTTTGTTTAAAAGTTTCAAACTTGAATCGCTTCTAAAGAAAGGGAGCATGTTGGTGTAACAAGAACGCGGCCCAGCACTTGTGTGATGCGTTAGCGTCTGTGAAGTGGGATGGCAGTGCGACCTGCAAAGAAGTCGACGCGATATTCACGCTCAGCTCGCGACGCTCTGTGTTAACACATTTGCAGAAATTTCTTTCTCTATGGCATTTGTTTGTGCGCCTACGTGCTGTCTCGTGTTCCCCCTCTTCGTGTGTTGTATTATTCGACGCCGTCTTTGTAATCATGCTTTCAATGCGTTTGTTGAAATGCTTCGTTACTGATCAATCGAGTTCCAGCAGAGTTGCATAGGTCTACCCTCCCATACATTATTTCGATGCCCGTGCCTCCTAACTCCCGCGCCCTCTATGAGGAGGCAAGGCAAACGAGTACGGCATGTGCTGACACCTGGCGTAGCAAACTGGAAGTTAAGAATCCACCCAATGCATATTCTCATGCAACAATTGCTAAAGGTAACTCTGGCGCTAATGTATACGGAATCAGAATCAAAAATTTATTATCAGAAGTTGGGTCACAATTACAAGTACTCAGTATGCAGAAGGAGGTCCCATAGTCAAAGACTCTATCGGGACCTCCTGTACAAGAACAGTTATTGTAGTTAACATCTAAAGGCAACAACAGCATATAATAAGGAAGTTTACAAGCAACAAGAAAAGAACAGTTACAGAACAAAATACATGATTGATTACAAAAAATAACAAGGTTTAGCATATCTCATGGTAGCAGCAAAATTGTGCGCGAACAAAATACCAGCAGTTTATTTACAACAACAAAAGAAAAAAAGAGAAGAAAAAAGCGAACAATGACCGACTACAGTAATCCTTGTCGTTAATCTGTGAATAAAAAATTCATTTTTAGTTCTGTTTTAAAATGTGATAAAGATCTTGTGTTTTTTATTGTGAAAGGAAGCGTGTTCCATATTGATATGGAAGAGAATTCTACAGTCTGTTTACCATAGTTAGTACTGATTCTTGGTAAAAGAAAATTGTTATTCAACGCAAATCTGGTGGTACTATGAATCATCAGGTTAGAAGGCGAAAACGGGATCGATGGTAGCTCATTATTCATAAATCTGTAGAAAAAAACACTTAGGTTGTATTTAGCGAGCCCAGATATGGTAAGAATGTTATTCTCGTGTAGCAGGGAAGTGGCATTAGAAAAGCGTGGGCTGTAAGTGATTATTCTCATGGCTCGGTTCTGAACTGTCTGGAGAGATGCAGTGTGAGTATTATAGGTGTTACCCCAACACATTATGCCATAAGTAATGTGAGAGTGGACAAAAGAGTGGTAAAGCGAGAGTAATGTGGCACGTGAGAAGTAAGGGCGTGTTTTAATTAAGATGCGTGTACCATAAGCTATTTTCCATGTGAGCAATATGATTGTGATATTTCAAATTACAATCAAGTAGAATACCAAGAAAAGATGAACACGAACTTGGAGGAAGGCGGTGAGAGCCGAAAGTGATAGTTGGAATGGATGGTATGTTTCGCTGATGAGAAGAGAATACAACAAATTTAGTCTTAGTTGCATTAATAGATAACATGTTAACATTACACCACCTTAGGATATTTTCTAAGTCAGCATTTAACTTATTAACGAGAGATGAGATATCTTTATGAAATGTGAATATAGCGGTGTCATCTGCGTACAGAATGCATTTTGGGGAAGAGAGACAGTTGGGTAAATCATTTATATAAACCAAGAATAGAAGTGGCCCCAGGATAGATCCCTGGGGCACACCAACGTTAGTAATTCGCTGTCTAGAATAAGCGTTGGAAATGGAAACAACTTGAACTCTGTTATATAAGTAGCTTTTTAGTAGTGAGAGGGCAGGCCCACAAATGCCAACAGCTTCGAGCTTCGAAAAAAGGATATTATGATTTATGCTATCAAATGCTTGCGTTAGATCGATAAAAACTGAAGCGGCAAGAAATCCTTCGTCGATTAATTTTTTTAGTTGATCAGTAAGATGAATAAGTGCCATCTCTGTGGAATATCCGTGGCGAAAACCAAACTGGCATGAAGAGATAAGATTCGAAGAGAAGAGATTTCGTTAGCCGTATTTCAATTAGTTTCTCAATAACTTTCCCAAAGAATGGTAGAATGCAAATAGGTCTGTAATTATTTAATAATGAGCTATCGCCTTTCTTAAAAACTGGAATGATTTTGCCACGCTTAAGTTCAGAAGGAAATAAACCAGTCTTGAAAAATAAATTAACAATGAATGAAAGTATATCTGAAATTAAGTGCACAATTAATTTAATGTTAGCAGGGTGGACCTCATCAATTCCAGCGCTTGTCACTTTTAGATTATTTATAACTGCAGTTATTTCTTCCGGCGTTGTAGGAAATAAAAAGAATGAATGAGGTAGACGGTTCATGCTGATGGTCTGTGTAGGGGAAGGTAAAGTGTTAGGAAAGAAAAAACTACTAAAAGCCTCAGCCATATCTGCAGGGGAATTTAGCTCGACTCCATCATTTAAAATTCTAGATACTTGGTTTAGTCGTGTGTTCCTGTTTAAGAAAGAGTTGACAGTCTCCCATTTTTTTTACTGTTATTAGCCGCCTGTAAAATTTTTTGCTCGAAATACAATCGCCTAGCTGATTTTAATTTACAGTTAAGAGTGTTACAGAAGTTTTAATATCGGGCACGTAAATTCATGTTTTAAACGGTTGCTTTTTGGTTTTCCTATATAAGTTATCCCGTTTACGCAAAGCGGTTAATAACTGCTGCGAGATCCATGGATTGTGAGAAAATGCTACAGTTTTTTTACATTTCTTTTTGGAGATGAACTGCCGTAGGTATGATATAATACGTGAAAAAAATGTGCAAAATGCTTTCTGTGGGTCGTTTAGTGATTTAATTTCAGACCAATTTGTGTTAGCAACAGCAGTTATGAAGCCAACTTTGTCCAGAACATCTTTAGTATGTGAAAGTGGCCAAGGTCGTACGTTGGAGTTGAAGCGTAAGAGCAGAGGATAATGATCAGTAATGTCGATGTGCAAAACTCTTGCCTCTGGTGAATGAAGGAGATTAGAAAGAGCATGATCAATAAGTGTACCAGTGCCGTTAGAAACTTCCCGTGTGGGAACGTCAATTAAACAATCATATCCGTAGCTATGGAACAAACTAGTATAGTGAATACATATGGGTGATGTTTCATCTAGTAAATTAATATTTATATCACCCATTATAACAACATTACTTTCTAGTGATATAGTGTATAAGATATGATCAAGATTAGTACAGAAATCATTAACTGATGATAAAGGAGAACGGTAAATGCAGCCAAATATGAAATCCTAGTTGTCCTGAGCAAGAAAGCAGTTACTGAATTCAATCCAAACAGATTCGCAATTAGTAATGGTTAAGGATAGGTCATGTCTTCTTCGATACGCAATATTAGGAGAAACAAATATAGACCGTGACAGCTCTTTAATCTATTGCAGTATTCCGATTTATAGTTAGGGAAGCAATATAAATTTTTGTCGTCAGATAACCAAGTTTTAGTAATGGCAATTAGCGAAAACGAACTAGTTAGCGATGCCAGGAAATTATCGATTGAGTCAAAGTGTTTACGAAGACTCCTCGTACGACTCCTCGTATGATAGAACGTGCATTCTAGGTGAACTCCCACAGCATGATTTTGTTACGGAAGGATGAAAGAAGACGGAGAAAGAAGATCGGAGACGCTGGCTGCTGCGTGTTGTTGGTGGTCAGCCGTCTTAACTACTCTGACTCGTCTTGTACATATATTGTAAATACAGTCTTTCTGTACTCCAAACATCCCCGTCACATATTATTGATTAACAGGGGTCTGAGGTATGGTGCATACTCAAGTTTCAAAGACAACCATACAATTAATGTTCAATCCCATGATCTTAGAAGCAGTAGTTGTATCTATTGTGACAAAGAACAGCTTAGTGTTCAACAATACATTCGAAGTCATCAGTGTCAAATATAGCAGAGCGGGTACCGTTAAACAAGCCTGAGGGAGAGAGAGATGAAAGTGAGAGAAAGGCAGGGAGGTTAACCAGAGGTAAAGCCTCCGGTTTGCTACCCTGCACTAGGGGAAGGGAAAGGGGAAGTAAAGACGGAAGGAAGAGCGGGGACAAAAAAGAAAGGCGTGAAAAAAAAAAGGACGGCATCATTACAGTTTTTCTAATAGGTCACGACCACGTAAAGAGGCGCTGAAGTGTGTTAAGTGCCTAAAGGGACGCAAAGAAGCACCTCTTGACAACTACTGGACTAGTTCGGATTACGAGCGTACGGATACAATTGAAATACGGAGAGCAGAATGGTTGATACAGCGTCAACATAATTTAAATTTGAGAGCCTAGTTACATGTATATATAGGTGATGGTAGGTAATTTTAAAAACACTTCATATATCAAGATTACAGAAGGCTTCATCAGAGAAAAATTGAAGTACACAGACAATCTGCACGATAACCTTTCGTATTGTTAACTCTGAAAAAGAGCAAAGAAATGTGTCGTCACTTTTCCCGGTTTGAATAGTTAAACAGCTGCTGCTGACAAAATTCGTGCAATTGCTCTTGCGACGGAGCTAAAAGTGCAAAAACTTGAAGTTTCAGTAATTTGCGACACAGTGATCTTAGTCTACTGGTGATAACATATGGGGCAGAAACTTGGGGACTAACAGAGCTGCTCGAGAACAGGTTAAGGACCAGGCAAAGGGCGATCGAATGAAAAGTGTTAGGCGTAATGTTAAGAGACAGGAAGCGAGCGGTGTGGATTAAAGAGCAAGCGGGTATAGCCCATATATATTATAATTGACATTAAGGGAGAAAAATGGAGCTGGGTAGGCCATGTAATGCGTAAAGTAGATCTCCGGTGTACCATAAGAGTTACAGAATGGGTGCCAAGGGAAGAAAAGTGCAGTCAACGGCGGCAGAAAATTAGTTGGGGTGGTGAAATTAGGAAGTTTGCAGGCGCTAGTTGGAATCGGTTGGCGCAGGACAGGGGTGATCGGAGATTGCAGGGAGCAGCCTTCATCCTGCAGTGGACATAAAATAGGCTGATGATGATGATGATTACAGTATATCTTTGCAAGGTATCCTTAGCCACAGTCCATCTCTTTGGAACGTTATTGCCTGGACACCAGTTTCTGAAAATTAGGTGAGCGATTGCCTTATAGAAGTGTTTATCATGTATGACCATGTCTAAGCTGGGCCCTGGGTAACAATTAAACTGCGCTGAATAATATATTCAAAAGTTCAAGTACAGTATAAGATATTTTAAGGAGCGCGTTACCACCTCCTACAACAGTACCGAATCTCATTACCCAACGGATCCAACAATGCAAAATTGCAATCTTCTTGGACAAATTAAAACTTGCTGCTTCCTAACGACAGAGGCAAATTATTATTTTTTTCCTTTTCAGCGGCGCATTACAGCAACTACAAATGTAAAGCCGCGCCATTCTCCGCGTCGCAGCCGTAACCGAACGCATGCTCGTGAGTCGCGGCAATTTGTCGGACGCATAACTCCACCCCGACGTCGTTTTAATTTATCAAAGCGCAAACGGGGTCAAGAGGGGCAAAGACTCCCTTTTATAGATGGCGTCCCGATCGACGTCAGCGCCGAACCACACCCCTCGTGACGAAGGTAGTGGAGGTGGTGGTGGAAGCAGTATGAAAAAAGAAAGAAAGAGTCAAAGCTAAGATAACGAAAAAAGGGCTGAGCGGAAAAAAAAAGAAAGAAAAGCAGGCGTTAGGGGCTGGCGAAGCCAGCCGAAGCCATATTAAGAAAGAAAAAGACGAAATAGACAGAAGAAGACGGAACAAGCCGTAGCGATGCGAAAATGAAGGGAAAAAAAGGAGAACACAGGCTAGAGAAAACAGAAGCCAGATGAAGCTTGCCAAAGCCGGAGAGAAAGCACTAAAGAGAACAGGCGATGCAAAAACACAGTAGCAGACGACGCAGGTCGAAGCGCAAACAAGGCATAGAAAAAAAAACAAGAAAAGGAGTGGATGAACGCAGCATAAGAGCGCCGATGAGGGAGAAAAGGATACAGTAAGAACAGAAGCAGATGAAGGAATCCGGGCGGGCTCGCCAGGCGCCCGAGCTGCCTTAGCAGACGACGTCCAGCCCGGCGCCGGGGAGCAGACGAAACATCTGGCGTTCAGCTCCCGCACGAAGCCGCCATGACACGGGCAGGTGGGCAAAGGTTTCGGTTTCAATTCTTCATATCTGTGTCTGTGTGCGGCCTGTGGGGGCTTTTGTGAACGGCTTTGTGCGGTGATTGATGGCAAACTTTAATTGAGCACCTGCTTCCGAAAGCCGCGCGCGCCCCCTTTTTGCGCAACACGAAGTTACAGACGAGAGAATGACAGAATGAGAGCGGTTTTCGGCATCGAACTATGTTGTTTTTTTGTTGCGGCTTTAGTTGACCGCTCCCCTTCTCGCGCGGTCAGAACACCGCGACGAGACATGTAATTAACCAATTAGCTTCCACCTGGGTAAGTGTTGTGTTCGAATCTCATGCGGCGTTGTTAATGATGGAGATTATAACATATGCCTATTGCGACAAAAACTCTGTGCAAATACAGAATATTGAGACAAACTATGCTGCGGTGTCTGAAATGCAGCCTTTGTGATGACAGCATCGGCTTGATTTTATGCTTCATACGAAGCTTGGTAGTGTACTGAGTGCGTGCCCTAATTTCGAAAGGCAAGGCATTCGCTTGGTGATGTATACAACATGGGACGGCATAGGAATAATAGACACAGCCTGCATAATCTGCCGGCGATCAAACCATGGTAATATAAATGTTTTTAATGCAACGGCTTCCAAATACGCAGCAGTTGCTTTCGTTTATGCTAAAATGGGCTAATCGTTCCCTTCGTGATGCGAAAGATTGTGCTTTCAAAATCAAGAGACTCCAAAAGTGTTGCAAACTGCTAGCAATTTGCAATTATGATTACTTGGAGTTGAAATTTCCGTATATTGAAACATCAAAACTGACAAGATGAAACAGCCTTACAAATTTCAAGAAAAAAAAGTACATATACCGCTCGGCTTCCACGATGAGTTCTTGCCATGGCAAAGTGCCCATGATTTGCCCATGATTGAAAGTTTGACGCAATATTCATAGAAACCGCTTTTGAAAAAGCAGACGGCAAGTTTTACCATTGCCAGAGTATCTTGGAGTATGTCGCATTGAGTACTATCGGCGTGCTTTCCATTTTTGACACGTCGCATTAATTAAGCTTCAAGCAGACGAATTTACTTCTCTGCTTCATACCAGAAGTTCTGCAGCATACCGAGAAATTCACACAAAGCTAGATCTAAATGTCTAGAACTGAAAGTACGGCGAAGTATTCAATGCAACATTTCAAGCTTTGGCGCTTTGCGTTAGGCAAAGTTCGAGCAGACTTCCCGTGTTGGTTAATACCAGAATTTCCGTTTCATACCGATAATCTGGTTCATACCAAAAAGTTAACGCGAAGGGCAATATACCCAAAGATAAAAGTGTGTACAATCACTCGCTGTAGCGTTTTTGCAGTTTTGGACGCTTTGCATTAGGCAAACTTCACTCAAACTTCCCGCCTAGTTCATACCAGAAGTCTATGTTCCACGCCTGAATTCTGCTTCGCACAAGAAGTTCATGCGAAGGGCAACGTGTCCGGTACGGAAAGCATGCTGGCAGTAGTTACCAAGACATACTTTCAGTTCTGAGCACATTGCCCTTGGTACGAACTTCTCGTCTCCTTTATTCAAAAGCCGACTCAATAAGCGAAAAATAATATAGTCCCTTATCAAGTGGATCAGTTGTCCGCAAGCAGAAAGCATGATTCTTTTTTCGTCGCAGTGGAATGCCTGTGGCTTTTGTAAAGAGAAACGCGGTAACCGCTTCGGTCCAGACTTTGCCGTCCCGACTTGTGGCTGCTCCTTCGGAGAAGCAATATCGCCAGCAGTTGTCGGGCAAACTTGGTGAAAAAAAAAACCGACAAGAACAATAGGAACACGTATAACAAGATCTGGGGGGGGGGGTGCGCAGATCACGTGACCTAAGCTATCGAAAGTTAAACTCCAGCTGTTTGCTCCCTAGCCTCGAAGAAAAAGGAAAAGTGAGCGAAAAGAGAACGCCGAGGAAAAAAAAAAGAGGGAGCGGAGACCAAGGGATCAGCCTTGGAGACGAGCGGGTCGATAGTGCCAAACGAGGATCAGCGCTGTTTACAGTTAGATGGCGGGAACGTGTGTACGCTAAGCGGCTCTTGAACGCAGATGCATACATTGAAACACGTACGCACATACATACATACATACATACATACATACATACATACATACATACATACATACATACATACATACATACATACATACATACATACATACATACATACATACATACATACACAAACACACACACACACACATACATACATACATACATACATACATACATACATACATACATACATACATACATACATACATACATACATACATACATACATACATACATACATACATACATACATACATACATACATACATACATACATACATACATACATACATACATACATACATACATACATACATACATACATACATACATACATACATACATACATACATACATAAACCCGCCGTGGTTGCTCAGTGGCTATGGTGTTGGGCTGCTGAGCACGAGGTCGCGGGATTGAATCCCGCGGCCACGGCGGCCGCATTTCGATGGGGGCGAAATGCGAAAACACCCGTGTGCTTAGATTTAGGTGCACGTTAAAGAACCCCAGGTGGTCGAAATTTCCGGAGTCCTCGACTACGGCGTGCCTCATAATCAGGAAGTGGTTTTGGCAAGTAAAACCCCATAATTAATGAATTAATTAATGCATACATAAATGAGGCTCGTGCTTAACACAAATACCCTACTCGACTTATGTGGATAATTTTGTAACTGGCAAATACTTTTGTGAGCCAGTAATACTCCCACATAATTACTTTCTTGCAGCAACACCTACCCATGGTTTGAGTTCCTCCCCCCACCAAGTTGCCCAATTTATTTACTTTCGCGACTAGGCGACTCGGTAAGGTGCATTTAACTTTGCGAATCAGTAATTAGTGCTGTGACATAATTACTCTCTCGCAGTTGCCTGTACTCCTTCGGCGAATTACTTGTCGGTCACTTGAACATTGGTCGGTGAGAATCGTTAAGGAGGAGAAAGCGGCAACAAGATGGCAGAAGCACTCTACGTTCGAGAGCTTCGAAGAAATCCTTTGTTTTTTTCGTCATACCCTGTGACGTCTACGCGGACGTAATTGGAAATGCATTAGCCGCTTTGGTATCCACGAAAGCTTACCCTTACAGTCCTGTTATAATCAATTCGTAAAAGCAACAATTGCGTTATGACCTTGATTTTTCGGCATACGTAAAAGCCGGCTTCCACATATTTCACGCTTATTTTCGCCCAACGAAAGTTTATCGGAGAAGTACCGAAGCAAGCTCTTCGACCCGAACTTCGAAAATCGAACACTTTCTTTTTGGCAGCGGGCACATTTCATTTGTGCAGTGCTGGACAGGATGATTTGTGTTGTAACTTGAAAGTAATTCACAAGTATAACTGGTTTCGTTTTTTTTTCAATAATTCGTATTTTCCGCGAGCGCATTTATCCTAGTACGCTCTCCAGTTGGTCGTCGCGTTGCCCGGCCATCCTGATATCGCTTCGTTATCAAAGTGTGTACTCTCAGCGTTGCGTTGTTTTTTTTTCTTTCCTTTTATACTGTACATATTGCCGCTGTTTGAAGTTGCTGCGCCGCTGCTACTGCTGGTGACCTCTTCAGGAGGAAGCTTTAGCTCGGGCCCGACTCCGACGTGGTTTATTCAAATACATGCAAAACTCAAAAACGTTTTCTGAGATAACCCATTGACCGATTTAATGAAATTCGCTGCATTTGAAGGAGAAAGTGAAATTCTAGTGACTGCTGGAAGCGGTATTTCGATTTATGGTCTTAATCTTGTTTAAAAGATTTTCAAGAATTCGTATAAGTGAAAAAAGAAATAGAAGCACGCAGTTAAAAAAATAATTTCGATGTATCAAGAACAGATATCGCGGTTCTGTAAACGGCACCCATTAGATCATTGAAAGCGGACAAATTCAATATGCCATTTTATGTCTTACGCGAATTTGTTGCGTTGCGTACAAGGGTTCTGCAAAAGCTGTATTTTCATATTAAACATTTTTTGCAGATTCATGTGTAACATGTCAATTTCGTCCGCTTTAGATGGACTATTATAGGCAATTCACAGAATCGTGATATCATTTCTCATTGCTGAGTTACAGAGTTGTAAACTTGATGGTTTCGTTTGCTGAATCATCTGCTTTTGCTAATTTTTAATAAAACATTGACGACCTACATCAAAAATCCGAAATTCGCAAACTTAACTTGTTTTTTTTCTTCTTTTAAATGCAACAAACCTCGTTAAATTTGGTGCAGTGGTCGCCAAGAAAAACGAATTCTCTTTTTACATGTATTTAGATCGGAGCACCCGAGCTAAAGCTTCTTGAGTTGCCACTGGCACCCACTGATATGCATTGCCTGAGAATCGAGCAGCACGGGCAAGATGCATTATGCGAGCGAAATTCCGCAGCTCAATAAGTAGACTGAGAAGAAAAAAAAAATTGGAGGACGATTAAGCTTTGCCTTTAAGAGTGGAACGCAATAGCGTTCAAAGACCCCTTATTGCTTTTCATGCTTCCCAGCAACTGCGGCTTACGTAACCGTAAGGTTTATCGGGAAACGCTGGCTGCAAACGCTATGCACGAAAGCGAGCTTTCTGGTAGAAACGCGGCCTCTTGCGTGGGTGTATCTTGTGTTATTGTTTCGCACTTTTAATACTTCAGTTCGAGAAGAGCTAACATAAAGGATATGCATGTCGGCGTTTTTTTTTTTTCCCATTGCATTTGTTCTTGGGGTGCCGTTCTCAAAATTCCGAGCAATAACTTTGTAAAGAATGAAAGACAAGGTATGAGCAACTTTGGTGGTAGAGAAGTAAGCGTGGTTCGGAATTTGGATCGAAATTCTTTTTTGCCGAAGCGACGTACAACGCCGACGCAAGACGCCGACGCCGGATTTTCTGCGACAAAGACAAAAATGCAACATTGGCGCAGACACACGAATACAACTGCAAAAGTACAAGCATAAAGGTACAAAATTACAAGTTGGTGTAGATATTGCGTCCGTGCTGCCTAAAAACAACGGAAGCTGAAGGTTGTGAAAAGGGAAGCGGGCCCTCCCTGACACCGTTGTCGAGGACCGAGGGGCCTCAAGCCCCTCCTGCTCCGCCCCCCTCGCCTGCACGGGAGTTGTGTTAGTGCACAGATCTGTTTAAACTTCGACCCTGTAGCTTGAAGCGGCCTCTGTGAAGATGTAAATGCGTAAGTTCCAACAAAACATTGCGTTATAGATGCAACAATTTGCATTTATGGTCCTGTCCTATCGTCTCCGCATTGCTAGCCTCCCAACCTTCCTTCTTACGCTTTTTTTTACCCTTATCTCAATCAAGCACCGTATATAACAGCCGCAGCACGCATATGGTACCGCACCAGTCATCCACTTCAAGTTGCCCGCCCGCCATGGCACACTACTACGTTTTCTGCTTCGTTATTATTTTAGAGCAGTGACAGACTGGAACTGCCTGCCGTATGAAATATCGTCTCCATCGCTTCATCATCTGATTTCCAAAAACGCGTAACTGATCATCTGCAGTGTTCAATAATACTTTGCTGTTTGTTTTTCTCATTTGAAATGTAATCCCACCCGTTATGTGACACCCACTGAAATGGGGGCCCTTAAGGAAATAAAACTGAAAACTGAACTAAATTTGCAGCGATCATGAAGGTATAGGCAAAGTCTTGTCTCCTTTCGCGTTCAGAATAGTAGGATTGCCTCGAAATTCAGCCCGACGGGTGCAGGTGGCAGATTATTGAATAAAGACGCAAGAAGACAAGCGCGAAGAACAGACAAATGAGCGTACTATATCACTCGTGACAGCTGAGCCATCGGCGAGCGGTTGTCTGCAGATATTTAGGCTTCTGGTTATCTTATCTGCGCTTTACGCCCATTAACTTTACTCCTGGGCTGCTTTATAACCGGGAGCTTCTATAGCTTCCCCATTTCCACTTTCGTTCTTGGGATGGAGGGCATTGCATCCACTCCAAATACGTTCGACTTTCCTTACTTTCATGCAGCTCCTTCCTCCCTTTTTTCTCTTCCGGCAAGTTTCTCACTGCATCTAACACACTGTACCCAGCCATTTAATCCTGTAGAGTAAGTGTTGTTGTAGATTGACTGGCTGGGTGGGTGGATCACCGGCTGGCTGGGTGTGCCATTCTGTATGACTGACTGGTTTTCCTGCTTCACTTACTCATGAAGCTGCTCACTTCAGATCTTGGCCGCCTGGCACCTCGACTCACTGTCGAATTTATCGATCGATTGATTGATTGATTGACTGGTTGACTGACTGACTGATTGCTTTCTAGCTTGATTGGTTCATTGAATGAGTAATTGATTGATTGATTGACTGATCGATCGATCAATTGATCGATTGATTGCTTGATTGGTTGGTTGATTGATTGGTTGATTGATCGATCGATTGATCGATTGATTGCTTGATTGGTTGATTGATTGATGGGTTGATTGATTGATCGATCGATTGATTGATTGATTGCTTGATTGGTTCATTGAATGAGTAATTGATTGATTGATCGATCGATCGATTGATTGATTGATTGATTGATTGATTGATTGATTGATTGATTGATTGATTGATTGATTGATTGATTGATTGATTGATTGATTGATTGGTGTGGAAGAACAACAAGTGCGCCGTGAGAGATGCCGTGTGCCTCTGGCGGAAGCTTACGATTATCTTTGGCCCCACCCGGAGGGCTCACCAAAATGCACCTAAACCTGCGCGGTCAAGCATTCCCGCATTGCGACCCCACTGCGTCATCAATCAAAGCCGCGACGTCGCCTTGTGTATCCTGGAAAGAATCTATTGGTCGATCCGCACCCCATCGCGTACTGCGAAGGGTGGTCCGCCCAACCCACTCCCTGGCTAATTTCGCGACCGGATGGGAATGCCGTCGGATTTCCGGCGTGCCACAGCTGCCGGAACGTGGGGGAGCCCGATATACACCGCTGAACGACACGTTCGGTGGTACCGCATTTCTCCGTCTATAGCTCGTAGCACGTGGGTTATCCGTGGGAGCGAGCTATGTGTAGTTGTGAGGTCTGTGTCCGATGTATATGGTCTATGTATTTTAGGTGTCGCTACGGTGGAGCGATTGCTGGCAGCTACTGCAAGGCTAATCCCACCAGTAGCCTACAACCACTCAACTCAACTCAACTCAACTTGTACTCCAAATGAAAGACGTTTCACTTCAAATAACAGTCCGCGTGCTGCGTGTAATTCCGGGAGGACTATCTTCTGTTGAAGTGAAGTTGTAGACAAGGTATTCCTGTAAAATGGCATATTGAGCGGAAGACCAGTTTGCGTTACGATATGACTGAATATATAACCCATTTCTGTTATAGATAAGCCGAAAAATACTGAGGCTAATTTCGGTTGAAGGTAAGGTTAAGACTAACTTTTGCTGCAAATAAACCGCAGACACGAAGTTCTATTGAAGACCCAGCCTGCGCTGTCATAAAGCTACCTCCATTCTGCGACAGATGCGGTAAACCGTTTTATTTTTTTGTTACGAATTGTTTGATCCCACGAACTGTACTCGCATTTTTATTCCGTATTTTCCTTTCTATATGCCGCATCATCTGCCTAGTCCTGAGAAGACTAGACAGATGCAGACAAAGCGTCCAACGTTCAACAAATCCACGCTGTGCGAAAATTAATTTCTGTTGTACTAGTCAGGCTTTGTAATGTTTTTTTTTTCCTCTTTTCTTATTTGCTGTTATGAAGCATTCTTTTTCTCCCTTACTCAACCGTATCATGAGCAGTATAAAAAAAGCGGTGCGGTGGTATAAGCAACGACGTTCACATTTCCACCACATAGTATTGTTGCACTTGGCATCCACACACGTATTAGACAACCTAAAAAAAAATAAAACAAATTATGCCATATGTTTATCCCGCGCACCTCTGCGGTAGCAACAAACATCGAAATTTCGGCATTCACACGTGAACAGTCGTCAGACTATAGCGACGAATGTGCGGTAAGTTGAAGGCATGTGAGCACGTAGGCTGCCAAATTGAAGCATCGCTTGGATTCCAGCCAGCCAATGATCGCGAAAATGCCATCGACCTGATTGCCGTGTCCTACGTAACCCAATTAGTGTAGCAGTTATAGGTTCGAGGTTGTCTGCCGAACTATTCAAATCTGAAAACTCGCATGTTTTCCAGGCTTTAATCAGAAGTTTGTGGTATCATACTCGGCGTAGCATATATTATTATTATTATTATTATTATTATTATTATTATTATTATTATTATTATTATTATTATTATTATTATTATTACGACACCGCCAATATCTGAAGCGCTTGCGTGTGACGAGTGTAAAAACCTACATTCATCGGGACGATTACGGCTAGTCGTTACGCAAGTAAATATATCCATGTAGCTGGAAAACAAGGTTTCACGTCAAGAAAAAAAAAACAAAACATTGAAGAACCCGTTCCCTTTTGTTTCTCGCCATGGGGAGTATTACTTGTACAACATTATAACAGAAATTACAATTAACGACGTTTTATTTGACCTACATAACCCAATTAGTGCAGCAATTATAAGTTCGAGGTTGCTCTGCCGAACTATTTAAATCTGAAAACTCGCATGTTTCCCAGGCTTTAATCAGAAGTTCGAGGTATCATACTCTGCGTAGCATATATATAATAGCACTATTATTATTATTATTATTATTATTATTATTATTATTATTATTATTATTATTATTATTATTATTATTATTATTATTATTATTATTCGGGTCTGTGTACGGTGAACGGTACAGTGACGGAGTTAGCGAGATTTCCAATCACCCTTCCCTGGACTCTAGTCTATCGGTCTCAGGGGAATTTGTTTTTAAGAGCTTCGGACGCTGAAAACAGTCTTTTTCGTGTGGTCCTGGTGACATTCTGCCTGCCTTGATTAAGACGTACGGGACCCGCCGTGGTTGCTCAGTGGCTATGGTGTTGGGCTGCTGAGCACGAGGTCGCGGGATCGAATCCCGGCCACGGCGGTCGCATTTCGATGGAGGCGAAATGTGAAAACACCCGTGTACTTAGATTTAGGTGCACGTTAAAGAACCCCAGGTGGTCGAAATTTCCGGAGTCCTCCACTACGGCGTGCCTCATAATCAGAACGTGGTTTTGGCACGTAAAACCCCAGAATTTAAATTTTAAGACGTACGGGTCCCTGCTAGTTCCAGTGCTTACTTGCATTTTTTAATTCCGTTTTAAAGACGAACACATTCCGAAATTCTTGGAAAACAGCGCGGTTCGTTCGCGTCTTTAAGTCAGGGAGTAACTACAGGTATATTTCTCTCCTATTCGCAGCATTCAAATTATTCGAGTCAAGGCTGCCTTCAATAATTTCATCCTTTATTAAAAATACTATCATTCCTTCGCAGCATGGTTTCATATCGGGACGCTCCACAACTACCGACCTTGCTAGCTTCATGATGCATGCCTCTCAAGCAGTGTATAAGAAAGGATAGCTGGGTGCCATTTATTTTGACCTCAGTAAGGCGTTTGATGTCGTATGCCACAAAATACTCCTTCAAAAGTTGACACAACTTGATCTGCATCACTCTGTCACAGCGCTGATAAGAAGCTATCCTACGCGACCGGTACTGCTACGTTAGCGTAAATGGTCAGTCGTGAGAACTTTATGCTCTTACAAGTGAAGTTCCTCAAGGGTCTGTCCTCGGCCCTCTTGTTTTCTCGCTGTTTATTAAAGACGTTTCGGCAGTCATTCGAAACCCCACAGTTTTGTAATATGCTGACGACGCGAAACTTTTCAAAGCGGTAAAAAAGAAATGTTAATGATTGCGCCGCTCTTCAGAAGGACGTTGCGAATTTTGCGTCGTGGTGCGCTGGAAACAAGCTGGTCGTAAACGCATCAAAAAAAAACGAAAACTGTAAGCTTCACAGCGGAAGACTAACAGGACCTTATTTCCCTAAGAGCTTAGGGAACAAAGGACCTCGGAGTGCACTTCGATAGCTTTCTGTGTTACTCGCCCCACGCTCAACAGACGAGGCATAGTTCACTTCGAACGCTTGACACACTGTGTCTTGGGACGAGAGACTTCAAGCACCCCGGGCCATTTGTAACTTTATATAAGAGCGTATACGACCTCCGGTTCTTCAGTACGCCTCCTTAGTTTGGGGCGGCACTTGTAGGTCACATTGTGAACTTCTCGAAAGTGCGCAGAAAAAGTTCACATCTATATCTAAACATCGATTCTGTCAAAAGCCTTCCACTTCGATCCATAGTGCTAACACAGACTCTCACGTTACCTAAGTGATGTCACTAAGTGATCACTTAGTGATCACTTAGTGATCACTTAGTGTCACTCAGTGATGTTACCTACCCTCTCCTGTAGAAGCAACCAATCAGAGGTTCTTTTTCTCCACAAATTAATACACGAAAAAAAATTGCTGCTCGCACTTGCTTTGTAATGTGCGCTTTTACATTCCGCAGACAGGCACAGGGTAACAGCGCGCCTTCCAGCCTTCAGATTTTCGTGACCCTCTCGCTAGAGTGCAGGCGACGTATAACGCCCATTCAGAGTGCTTGGATATCTCCATGCCCAATTTTACGCATAATATTTGGCCGAAAGGAGTTGCAGAGGAATTTCACTAACAAGAACTCTCATATCTGCTGCGTGTTCCGTCATTCAGTAATCCTTTTCTATTTCTCCACTCTTGCTTTGCATTCTCTTCGTGTACACATTTTATGACCTCGTAAAATCTGTATCCGCGAAATTATTATTTGTTCATGTGTGCGCGCCTGTGTATGGGTGTATGTGTGTGTGAGCGTGCGCTGTTTTTTCTGTGGATTGTTTTGCCTTGTGCACCAGCACCAAGACCCTCGAGGTTGTTCCTGGGCACTAATAAACACCTTTGATTATTTATTTATATATCATTATTTATAAAATCATGCTCTACGAGTAATTCTCTTTTACGCCTGCATCCTGGTTTCCTGTTTTCCCTATTTGTTTCTCTATGCCACATTGTTTTGTCCTCGCATTTGTCTTCTCTGTACTTTTTGTCTCGCGTATTATTTTTTAACTGCATCAGTACGAAGGCTCCGTCGCTGCTCCTGGACACTATAATAAACATTTGATTGATTGCCTTATCCGTACGTAAAAAAAAACAATCAAGGAGAGGACAAGGAGAGCTAGCTGACAACTGCCACCAGGAGGGGCACTAGGCCTGCCGGCGTTTTATACTAAAAAAAAAGTACATAGAAAAAGAAGAGTGAGTGAAGAACAGGAGAGAGATTAAAAGGGTGGAGCATAGTGGGTGAAGGATATTCGTGAAAAACGACGCCCTCAGACAAAAAACAAATACGCGCTGCAATGCACGTTGCAATGCCTAAGGGCGTTGGGTGCTGTGTTTCTTTTTGACCCTATAGGGATCATTCGCAGCTCCGCAGCAATTCAACTGGTCACTGGCCAATGAAAGTCACGGAAGGCTGAGCGGTTCGCAGTGGACCAGTGCTCGTGTTCTTAGTGCTAAATAGAAGAAGCAGGGCTGTAGCTCTAAACGCTAGCGCTAAAGAAACGCGAGTTCGAAACCAGTGTTTCTGCTTTCTCTTGTGTCCCCTTTGATGTCCTTGCGCAGTTTATCAAACTTCGTAGCATGTTTTACCAACACGCCCAGTCGTACACACTTCTCGAAAAATGGTGTGGCCGTGACTATAGCCACCAACGTGTTCAGACGAACTGTCTTGCGTGGCGCCACGAACAATGCGTGGCGCTATACTGTCAGTTTCGGCGCAGCAGACGCTGGACATGCGACCCGCCACCGTTCGGCGAGTGTCGTGAACAGGCGAGGTTAACACTCTGCCAGCGTAGGTGGAAAAATAGTGTAAGGCAGAGAAGAAGCTGCCGTGGTCGGTCGGTCGGACGGACGGACGGACGGACGGACGGACAGACAGACAGACAGACAGACAGACAGACAGACAGACAGACAGACAGACAGACAGACAGACAGACAGACAGACAGACAGACAGACAGACAGACAGACAGACAGACAGGGTTTGTATAGTTTCGATTTCAGTTTATTATTCATTCATAACAATTTGTTACAAGAAATAGTATACAGACAAGGGTCCCAAAGATTAGATAGATAGATAGATAGATAGATAGATAGATAGATAGATAGATAGATAGATAGATAGATAGATAGATAGATAGATAGATAGATAGATAGATAGATAGATAGATAGATAGATAGATAGATAGATAGATAGATAGATAGATAGATAGATAGATAGATAGATAGATAGATAGATAGATAGATAGATAGATAGATAGATAGATAGATAGATAGATATATAGATAGATAGATAGATATACACGTTACACGCGGGAAATCAACATCCTCGCTTCTCGTTTTACGCACGGGAATTACCTAGCGGTATGCCCCGACTGTCCTCCATTTCATGTTTACTCTGCTTTTCTCCCAAGAAGCTATGCTTCCTAATTAATCAGCTTTGCCGCCCAAATTTATGAGGGCGTTCTCTAATTGGTTTCACGGCGCCGCTCCAGCTACTGCCTTATTAAGGGGATTTGTCCCTGCATAACTGCTCCTCGTTCAGCTTAGCGGGCGATGACATGCTCCGCCACTGATCTGATTTCCGGTCGCCGATGGTACGCATGTATCACCGGGCGGCATATTAGCAAGGATGAGGAGGAGGAGGAGAAGGAGGAGACAAACGAGAGAAAAGACAAGGAGGTTAGTCTGTGTAAGTACCGGCTGGCTACCCTGTGCTGGGGAAAGGGGTAAAGGGAATAAAAGGAGAGAGAAGAAGAGGAAAAAAAAGGAAATTAGTGGGGACGTCGGCCAGAAAGTCTCCGTAATTATCCTGGCGGTCCTGGGAAACGTGCGGACAAACATCATACATATGTATACATGGCGAAGTAGAAAGTGTGCTCTAGATTGCTTCCTTTTTTTTTTTCACAAGCACAGGGCTAGTGCTTCAGTTGCGTTCATCAGCCTCATCACGGCCGGAGGATCAACCGACGAATTACAGACCCTTTATGAAGAGCAAAAAAGAAAAAAAAAGGAGTGTAGAGCTTGTGATGGAATTAAGCACGAAATTTTGCTCTTGTGCTCTTGATGTTCAATCCTAATCTTAAACATTGTGCCTAAGCGACGGCTTTTAAGGGAAACAGAAGTAACGTACACCGGCCTCCGCTAAATCTCCCCCCCCCCCCTATTTTTTTCCCTCTTCCGAATTGCCTCTGCGTCGCCCTTATGACCATAAAACACAAAATATAATAAGAACGATTGCAGTTTCAATTCATCCTTGCTTCTAGCGAACAAATTTACTTGCCCCGAAAGTAAGAAAAATTGATACTAAATGTAATCATTGATCTGATTTGACTATTACCGCTTTCGGTGGCTTCCGTTCTAACAGCCATCGCAAAATGTTCTTTGCGGCTCTTACAGGGAGTGATGAAGCTCGGAGGCCTACATTTGTTGCAATGAGGATATTTAGGTTGGCACTTCTAATAATAATAATAATATTTGGGGTTTTACGTGCCAAAACCACTTTCTGATTATGAGGCACGCCGTAGTGGAGGACTCCGGAAATTCAGACCACCTGGGGTTCTTTAACGTGCACCTGAATCTAAGCACACGGGTGTTTTCGCATTTCGCCCCCATTTAAATGCGGCCGCCGTGGCCGGGATTCGATCCCGCGACCTCGTGCTCAGCAGCCCAACACCATAGCCACTGAGCAACCACGGCGGGTATTTGGCACTTCTCGTATGCGTGTATGCTTTACTTCCACAAAACAAATAATACAGCATTGTGGAGGGAAAATGAAAAAAGAAAGCTCCTCGTGACAGCTTGACCAGCCCCAGTACCCGCCCCAATACCCGCATTGCGTAGTTGAGTGCAGAACAGAGCCATTAGCCAGGACACGCGTAGCGGTAGCATAGGTGTCATGTAAGTCAATTGGTCTTGGTTGCGCTGTTCCCAGTGGAGTCTCCAGTGGCACGAGAAGCATCGATGGCGACTGTCATCCTCCTCTCCCCGCCGCTAGAGCCCGCAGGCGCACCAGGGAGAGAGGGTGGCGAGAGAGGGGGAGGGCTGTCCTCCCCTACAGCTACACCCCAGCGCCAAAACGTTCAGGCGCCGAGCCATGCTCCCTAAAGGATTGCGGGAAATTGCGGCTCTTTCCTCAGCACTATCGCTCTCTCTCTCTCACTCACTAATCCTTCAGACGCTCCAAAGCCTTCGCGTGTCTAGAAGCACGTGCGTCTCAAAGCGCTCCAACAGTTGGCGTGCACCCGCCGTGGTTGCTCAGTGGCTATGGTGATGGGCTGCTGAGCACGAGGTCGCGGGATCGAATCCCGGCCACGGCGGCCGCATTTCGATGGGGGCGAAATGCGAAAACACCCGTGTGCTTAGATTTAGGTGCACGTTAAGGAACCCCGGGTGGTCGAAATTTCCGGAGTCCTCCACTACGGCGTGCCTCATAATCAGAAAGTGGTTTTGGCACGTAAAACCCCAAATATTATTATACAGTTGGCGTGCGGAGACGAAGGCGCCCCACAACTCGACTGCACCAGAACACGTGACCTGCGCCACTGCATGCAATTTTGTACTGGTGGTGAAATCACGGTTTAACCACGAAAACGGGCGAAAGTACCAAGGAAAGTCAATCTACTAAAAGAAAAAAAAAAGGAATCAGTGGCAATTGAGCAGTAAATGCCAGAGAAATGCATTAGCACTACGTCGCATTTAGCGGAGTTCGATAGTTGACAGAACTCACGCCTTGCACGTATACGTGGGACGACGATCAACAGAACTGCACGCACCTCGCCTTCAGTTCTTACGGCTTTTAATGGAACCGCCTCACGAAAGTCTCGCTTCGCACAGACTCCAACGTGCTCGTCGGACCTGCGTAATGTCTGTCTCCTTAGCACGCAACCTCAGGTTGTTCAAACATAAGCTCCACGAAATTCCAGTCACCTCCGCCCTCCGCGCTAAGTATGTTGAGCGCGCAGCCGCCAGCGAGCTTTTGCGGCGAGCGAGAGAGAGAGAGAGAGAGAGAGAGAGAGCACACACGACAGAACGGTTAAGGTGGCCGAGAGAGAGAGAGAGAAAGAGAACAGAACTATTAAGGTGGCCGCGTCGCATAGACTCCACAGACGACGCGCTTCGTCGAGGTTAAGGAGAAAGGATGCGCAGAATTGGGGAGCGGGGGAGGAGGACATGGAAGACGGGCAGCTCCTCCGCCAATATGCTCGCTTAATAAAAGGGCCGCTTCGGCGCCCCGAAACCAAGTCCACCGCTTTGCTAGCTCTTCATCGGACGAAATGAAGAAGCTATATACCACTCGGAGAGCTAGCTCTTTCGACACACACACGCCCGCGCACACCCAGCCCTCTGCTAACCTTCTCCTCCCCCTCGAAAGGCCAACTCCCTCGCCTCTTGACTCCCGAGCAGCAGGAACACGCGAACATGTCTCTCCTGCTATGTGATGATGTGCTTGTTCGCCGCCATGCCTGGTATATACGTTCGGTCATCGATCCTTCCTTCGCCCGTCTTCTGTCGGCGCTTGTTATCCCTTTCGCGAACCGTTATAAGTCGCACGACGCTCCCTGCCCCCGCACTTTCCCTCTCGTCCCCTAATGCACCTCCTCTCCGAATCTCGGTCGTTCCTTTCATCTCCTCCTCCTCCTCCCTTTCTATCTCCCTGTTCCCACACACGCAGTCCCCGCTTGGTGCCCGACTTAGGCTCCGTCTCTCGCTAATTCCGTGCAGTGAAGCGGAACTTACGAGTCGCGTCAACCCTCCGATCGGAAGTGGGAACCGCCGATGCGTATATAGAAAGGATGACAATCGTAGCTACAAAATCTTGCTGCTGGAAGACTCACATTTGTAGTGATTGTATTTAAGCGCTGTCGCCGTGTCTCGTGCTTTTTTTTCTTCTTTTGTTAGCGCTGAAGACAAAAGCGTAGTTCGTCGCATCATGAGCCCTCCATCCTTCCCTGATCATATTGTTCCATTGTGTCCCGAACGATGGGATTATCCGTGGACAGCGCTAGTATTTACCAGCAAGCACTACTGGCGCTAGTATTTAGCGCTGTCTCCTCGTTTCCTCTTGATTAAAGAAACACGAATATTCATCCAGTACGAGCCGATAATCCTTCCACGACGCTTAGGTTCATCTTCTCTTCCCAAACGCTGGGATTAGCGGCGAACTGGGGCGAACGTTTAATCTGGCATTCGCGTTCCTCTATCGTTAGCATTAGGCAATGTCTGCTTGCTTCGTCTCTTTAGCAGTATAAGAACAGGAGACTTCGTCCAGTATGAGGCGCTAATTCTTCTGTGACGCTTACATTCAGCTTCAAAGTCGCGAGCACCGGGATTAGCCAGGGGTGGACTCCGGCGAGCATTCAATTTAGAACTCGCGTTTCTTTAGCGCTATAGCATTCGGAGTTACAGCCGTGCTTAGTCTACTGAGCACTGAGAACACGAGTGTTCGTCCAGTGCGAGGCGTTTGGCCTTCCGTGACATTTACGTTCCGATACGCATCGCGGACAGTGGGATTAACGACGGACAGGTGTCGAGCGCTTCTTCTGGGTACACCTCCTTCCTGGTCAGCTGACGAGACGTGTAAACCTACTAATCCTACAGCGAGCGCTCAGTGAGGATTTGTGCGGCTTATCGGATCCCTGCCTCCTCTGCCTGTCTCGTCCTTCCTCGTTGCCCGCTAATTGGTAGCAGCTGCGTACCCGCGGAAACGCCTACGTATCTGCGTTCGCGTTTAACTATTCACTCCAACGCCTGCCTAGAAGGTCGCTCTCGAAGACTTCGTTTCCTGCGCTTGGACATCCGTCGCAGAAGCTCGGATGTCCAAGGCGCTCTGCTGTTTGACCACTAGGTCGGGGCTTTGCTTTCCGGCCCCCAAAAGCTGCATTCGAAACCATCCGGATCGTGAAAACACGCCTGCTTTTAGGATTGAGGTTCCCAACGAAAAGACTGCAGGTGGAAAAAATAATAATGAAAAGCTCTCCGTTACATTGGCTATCATAGTCCAGCCGCACCTTTTTGACGTCAGACAGTTTTCATTCATTCATTCATTCATTCATTCATTCATTCATTCATTCATTCATTCATTTGCTTCGTGCTGGGAAAAAATGCACTCAACAAGCAAGCTTACATTTCTGGTAACTATATGCCCTAAATTTAGCCCTCATCTATTATTAACGCTACACTTCAAACAAACAAACAAACAGGCACCCACACGCACACGCACACGCGCACGCACACACACACACACACACACACACACACACACACGCACACGCACACGCACGCACGCACACGCACACGCACACGCACACACACACAGACAGAGCTCTGCTACCCCATGCACATTAAGGTCGTTGTTACTACGAATAAAGCCCCTAGGGCTGTAAGCAGCCTAAGAACTGATGACCTTACTAACTTCTTTTGTGTAGACAGCCGTCTATACACATTCGAAATACGACCCCTGTGAAAGCCTACCGGTTTTATTAGACTAAAACACACAGGCATCTTGGTAATTTTCTTCCCCTCTACGTAGTTTGCATAATAAGCGTAGTCAAAATAGCACGTCTATAAGTCGCCAATAGAGTAAAAAAAAGCAAGTCATCTGCGCATGTACTTTGGAGGACACAGCAGGCAGTAATGCGTAGCGTGGGAGGACGATGTAGCGAGCAATCCAAAGAGGTTGTCTGTTCTTGGGGAGATGACGGTGTCCACTTTGGGAGCACGCTCCTGTCGCAGCAAATAAGTTGACAGCAGGCAAAATCGCTGGTCTCTATTCCTCCTTTCTTTCTTTCTTTCTTTCTTTCTTTCTTTCTTTCTTTCTTTCTTTCTTTGTTTCTTTCTTTCTTTCTTTCTTTAAGTGCGCGTGGAGTTACAGACGTACACTCGTTTGGTGCTTTCGCATGATGACTCCTAGAGCTGCATGGCAATGCGGCAGAATATGAATAATGCCCGCGAATGCGTTCTTCCTATATACTATGCTACGCTAAGCTAACGTGAATGGGGGGGGGGGGCGGGGGGGGGAGGGTCGGCACGCTCGACCTGTTTTTTCCATTTGCGCCGGCGCGTCGAGTGGTAATCTCGCTGACGTTGTTTGCCCCCCCCCCCCCCCCCAGTCTGGGTCGTTATTCTGGAACACATTTACGCCCCAAACATAAATATCAAATCGAAATAGCTCGGACGCTGTGTCCGTCAGTGTGCCCGTCAAATGGGCGGAACCGACCGACACGTTCCGGCTACAGACGCGAGCGCCCTAAATTAGGTTAGGTTAGTTCGGGGAAACCTAACGTAGAGCGGTTACACGAACTCGGGCGGACTTGTTGATGGTTTGTAGGCGTCAACGTCGACACTACACAAACACGCCCGCGATGCGTTCCCCACGGCTTATCCCTACATAGGGAAAAGCTGCGAATAAAGTCCGACGCCGACTACAGGTAAAAAAAAATAATAATAACGTGGCGCGAGTGAAGCTCCGCGATACGTAGGCTAAACGGAAGAAATAGAGAGTTTTAGTTTAGGGGACGCAAGAGGCTTGCGTACGCAAGAACTAGGGGCGACGGTAGTGCGCATGCGCAAACCCAAATGGGGAGGCCTGCGCATGCGCAGTACCGCGGCCCCTAATTCTTGCGTACGCAAGTCGCTTGCGTCCCCTAAACTAAGAGTCTGTAATAACTCGAACTAAGGTTATACCGGCCGCGCTGGTTCAATGGCTGTGACGTTCCGCTGAGGAGTTACGAGGTTGCAGGTTCGGTTGCCAGGAACGGCTGCCACATTCCGATGGAGGCGTAATAAATAATATTAAAAAAAACGTTCTTGTACCTTACGTTGAATACACCATAAGGGGAGCCAGATGGACAAAACTGAGCTCTCCACTGTGGTTTTCCTGAAAGTTTTGTTGCTCGAGGACGCTATTCAAGAAATCAATCGACCACTTAGTTAACCAACTAATGAGGTAATAGTTCACTTGAGTGAAACACAAAGTCCGGGCTTTCTGTTATGGTGGTTGGTTCACGTTACGCCCGGGTCGGCTTACGTCAGGCCTCATTTGGAAAAGCAAGACGAGCCAATAATACATGCGCTTCAAGATCACCGCAGTAGGAATATCCGAGTGCTTGTTGCATACAAAACAAGAAATAGACTGAGTAGCTGTATGGCTCATCCGGGTCAAACACGGTGGACGCTTCGACAGCGCTCACTGCTCAGTTCGCGTCATTCTGGCACTTGGCACTTCCTTTTTTTTATTTCCCTTGCTGCTTTCCTCCCCACCTTCTTCCCATTGCCTCTCCGTAACTTCCGGTTGAGATATCGCGCTCTCTCCACAACGTACACACGCAGGGACGTGTTGGCGTTCCCCATTTTCCCCACGCCCTTCCCCCGCGCACTTCTTGTATCCCCAATCTCCCGCAAAAGATCCCTGTATATACCGCTCCCATTTTTTCGTTCACTTCTGGGAGATTACACAAGAAACAACTGCGAATATTCGCTTCCCTCTAGCTCGGTGGTGTGCTTCGAGCTTCCCATTCGCGTTGTCTCTCGTGCATAGCGCTTAGGTTCTCGTATCATTTAGAGCTCGCCTTCTGTCTCTCCGCTTTAGTTTTTTTCCGCCACCGTCCGCCAGAGCTGTAAGTTATCCCCAATCTCCCGCTGCCGTCCCGACACTTTATTTCCCACTTGGCTTCTTACGGGAATTGCAGCTCGTTCGCTACCTCCCTCCAACTCGTTTACGTGTGTCTATATGTATGTATATATTTTTTTCCTGCAACTCCCTATAATCTTTCCCCGTACAGCGCGTTTTCGGCGGCATTCTCTGTCTACTTATCCCGCTTTTTTGTCCCGTTCTGAATTACCTTCCTTCCCGATTCTCCTTTGCCTCGAGGTTCTCGCTTTTTCCCTGCGTTACACACGTCCTACTCTCCCCATAATCCCTCGAATCCCGTCGCACTTCGATACCCGTCCCCACCACCTTCCCTCATCTCACTTTGTTTATTTCGCTTCACTGCACGCAACTTAATTCTAGTCCGGCTCTTTCGCTGCCACCGAAGGTACGAAAAAAAAAGCGATGCCTTTTGATGCTGCGTCTTGATTCATTTGCCTTTATTAGCACGTTTAGGAAGCGGTTGTTCGCTTCTCGATTTCTTCCTCTCTCTCTCTCTCTCTCAATCTCGTTAATTCCTGCACGACGTCTGCAGCACGGTAATTTCGTAGACCCACTACATCAAATGTATACGGGAAAGTAAGAACTACAGCAGTGCTCGACTTACTGTTTGAAACAAATCGGGCTTCATTCCGATAATTCACAACCACGTATGGCTTCGAAGAGTCCTGCACAATTTTTCCTAGCGGTCTATTTGCGGTATTTTGATGAAGCGTCTTTCATAACGTACAGGACAATGACAGAAACTTGCTAATAGTAGGATGCGTAGAATTACTAATATTAATGCTGAAAAGTGGGTGCCTGCTATTCGTAAACTATTTGAAAAGCGTTCATTATTCGATTGAAGTTGATTCCCTTTTGCCACCCTTCGATTCGCATTGGATGCTTCGATTCGCATTGGATTCGCATTGGAGCTTTTAGCTCTTGAGCCTTTCCAGGACCTATTATTTCTGGAAAAATAAAAATTGAATTGAATTGAATTGAAATGCTGCCTCGAATAATTACTATTCTTGCGCACCTAGTTTATTCTAAAGCTTTATTCCTATCTCAAGTGTGTGGTTTATTATTCTGACGATCGCTATCAGTGCTTTGCAGTATTGATGAACTGAATTTCTTTTTTGCCGGTTTCCTGGTCGCGCTTTGAAAAGTGAGTGTTCGCCTGGATATGAGAAAGGGAAAGAAGGCCAACCTTTCCCTTACTGCGAAATGGGGGTAAGCGAAGTTTTTGCTGCGTGCACCTGACCTTCGTCTCGGCTAAGTAACCCACAGGTAACGTTGCCGAATTGCTTTGACCTCCCGCTACCTCAGCTCGGGATCTCGTTGCTGCCGGGTTGCCTGGGCTCGGGCGGCTCTAAACGGCTGGATCGGCGCGCCGACGGCGAGCCCTCTCACGGGCGAGTTCTCGCCGCCGCTCGTCGAACGCTGCCCGTTCCTCGGGGGAACGCACAACGCGTGGCCGTTCCCGTCCGTCTTCCGAGACCGAACTGAACGGAAATGAAGCCGGCGCAGCGCGCGCGATACCCTTTCCTGCCCTTTCTCTCCCCGGCTGAGGCGAAACGGCTCTGATTGGTTGCGCGAGTGGCGTGAGCGCGCGCCTATGCAGCTGGAATCATAGATAGTGACTCACGCTCCGGTGCTGGTGCAGCTGCCAGCTCATCCAACCGCCCTTTCCCGCAGCTGCTCTGCTCTGGGAGCAGCTGGGATTTGGCGTGACCATATCGCCACCGATACTTGTGAGACAATGCAAGCTTCGCTTGAAAAAAAGAGAGAGAATGTCGTCACTGTTTTCTGTCAAGGTAGTGAACATCGAGTATGCAAGCACTTATGCGCCGATAGGTAAAACAGGAAAGCACCTACCGCAGGGGCTACTTATCCTAAGCGAACGACCGCTCACCTAATTCTCCGTGACGTCACACGTTTCCGAGGGTTGCGGTTACTTCTCGCTAATTGAGAAGAGACTAAACTCAATAGGCGATTATAAGCAAATGCTGCTGCTCACCGATCAATTTATGAGAACTCTTTCCTAAGAACCCATACAAAGTACGATATCACTCCGTGACGTTCCACTGACGTCATCATTTTTTCCGGCAATAATTAACGTTTATTCACGTGATACTTTTTAAAATGCTATCCGCTAGTGCTATCCAGGACTGTGAAATATTATTTGCGTCATGGCAGACACACTGCTGTAGGTTAGCACAGTTCCTGTCTCGCCTACTTTCGGGCCTCTTAAAAAAAAAACTGCATACTTCTCTTGCGCGAACGGCGACTATGACCGGCGACAACTTTTTGTGGCAGCGCAGTCAAAGTTACGGAGTCGAAGCTTGCATTTCTTTTCCTGCGCATCTTCACGTAGCCCGCGAATGCAAGCAACTGGAAGCTACGTAGCGTAAAACAGATGGTACCAATTCTTGTTTTGATTTTCTTGTTGAAAATTTGTTTAATATGCGTACAACAACTGATATTTGAGTAAGAAAGTCAAACTTAGTTTGGAGTAGCACTGGTCCCGTCTGGTTTTCCTTCTTGGTCCCTCGTTTCCTTTTGGCGCTTTAAGTCAGGTATGTATTCCATAAAAAAATAAAAAACTGCATTTCTTTTCCTGCGCATCTTCACGTAGTCCGCGAATGCAAGCAACTGGAAGCTACGTAGCGTAAAACAGATGGTACCAATTCTTGTTTTGATTTTCTTGTTGAAAATTTGTTTAATATGCGTACAACAACTGATATTTGAGTAAGAAAGTCAAACTTAGTTTGGAGTAGCACTGGTCCCGTCTGGTTTTCCTTCTTGGTCCCTCGTTTCCTTTTGGCGCTTTAAGTCAGGTATGTATTCCATAAAAAAATAAAGATTGCTTAGGAAAAGGATTTCCGTTCCTTGCTTTTTCGAGTTTTGGCTTTCTAAGAAGTGTTCACGTCTCGTTTTCCTGGTTCTGTAAACCACCTGCAAAGCGTCGGCACTATTTGGCGTAGTAACACAAGAACAATCACAGCTTCGGCTTACGGGCGAAGCAATGAATGCGTTAGCAAAATGTAAAAATGTTACGCGAATTGTAAGACTCGTACCAGTAGTGGTAATATGAATTGAAGTAAGCGTAAGCTGACTAAGTAATAACGAGCTGTTGTGCTAGGGGTCCTCTGTTTGAATCATGCCATCGGACAAATTCATTCATGTTTAATAATGAAAGCCAGCGTCTTAAGCGAATTTACCAGAACTTTTCCGTGTCGGGTATCTTTCATACCCCTTTCGTGGGCCGATCCCGGAGGTAGTACACAGGCGCGGCAATGAAGTTAAACCATTTTAAGGTGTACGAGCTCAATCATTCTGGCCCACTTCAATAATAAACTCTGAGAACATTCAACATAAAAGGCATGCGCTGTTGTTGTTTTGTTTCGTGGCATTTGTCTTTTCTTTTGTGCTGCCATTCTCAAAATTCTGAGGAATAATGCTGTCAAGAATGTAAGACCTGGTGTGAGCAACTTTAGTGCGATAGAATGGTGCGGCAATATAAACCGCACATACCGCATGTAATACAGCAGGGCGTGGCATATAGCACAGGTACACCTAAATATATGCGTGACCTCATGGCGACGCGGCGACGGCAAGAATTCGCTTGGAGTGTCCGTATAATTGCAATCGCAGTGAAAGAGAAGCTCCGCACATGCGGCAGTGCTCAGCCGTGCAGCCACAGAAAGTTGTCCTCGGGTGTAGCCAAGGAGGTTCACAAAAGGAAAAAAAACCTCCTTGGGTATACTACATACTGAAGAGATGGCACGATAACATTGAGAACATGAACTGCAAACACTGCGGGGCAAAGGCGGACATGATCCACATAATATGGACATGTCCTAGATACAATAAACTAGATAGGGATAGACAATCCTGGGAGACTTTAATGACCAGCCCGAAGGAAGATGGTCAAAGACAAGTCATCCGCATGGGCCTGGACACCGCTGAGCTCCAAGGAGCATCAGCCAGCTGAAAAGGGAGGAGCAATTCGAAGAGACAGAAAGACTCTTGACTCTTCCGGGCTCTTTTTGCGGGTGCAAATAAACGTTATTTCTCTCTCTCTCTCCTTGGGTATAGCTCGTCGAGGTGACTGGCACGCGGGTCACGTGACACGTGCGCACGTGCCAGTTTCCGTTAGGCCCACCTTACGCACGTGTCACGTCACTCACGCGCTATAAATAGCCGCCTGCTGTCGTCACACACATGCACACGCTCGCGCTACCAAACACGACTGCTCGCTTTTACACACAAACACGAGAACGGTTTCATTTACGCTAACGCTTCGCAGAAAACCCCGAACGATGCTGGATAGCTGCGGCTACCTGCAAGGTATTCTCACGGCGCGTGCGATCAGCATAACGTCTTTCTTTTGTCTTTTCTCTTTCCACGCTGTCTCTCCTTCAAATCCACAGCGATTAACAGGGATCTTCACGACGCGAAATCCCGATGGCCACCCTCTCTCCGCCGAACTTCTTTCTTTCTATGTCGCCCCGGTTGCGCCGTGAAAAATCACGTTCCTTGTTCCCGGGAGCGAACGCCCACATCAGGACACACCTGCGTCTTGATGCGGGCGCACAGGATATGTAAGTTAAAGCGAGGATATATAAGCCTTTCGGTTTCCCTCTTTCATTTTCTTTTTCTTGGGAGGCCGTAATGGAGGCGGGCTTATTCCGTGTGTCGTTTGGGCACGTGAAAAATTGGTGGTGCTCGCTTCGTTAAGAGGACGGCTTTGCTTTCTTGTTATTGTTATTCGTTCTCTCCCTCTACTTCATCTTCAGCCTCCTCTTATTTATCTATTTATTCATTTATTGCTGAGAACTTTCGGGGCAGAAATTATGCATCATTCCTTTTCTTCGGCTACGGACGCCATCTTCGCTGTCTCTGTTGCATTTAACCTCTTAGGTTGCCGACTTTTTCTTTCTTTCTTTCTTTCTTTCTTTCTTTCTTTCTTTCTTTCTTTCTTTCTTTCTTTCTTTCTTTCTTTCTTTCTTTCTTTCTTTCTTTCTTTCTTTTTGGCTAAATGAAAAACAAATTGAATTTACATTTGCATCAAGTACTCGTGTGTAAGTTTAGGCCATAAGAACCTATAATCGATGAAGCGAAGAAAATCCACAGGGAAAAATTAGCTGTACTTTTTTTCCTTGAAGGACACTCTTAATTATTGACGACCGCTAAATTTGCCGCACACTTCATATTATTATCAAATAAAGCGAAAAGGAAATGCGACCGAAGCAAAAAAAAAAAAAACTCATGTTGCTGCATGTGGGAGTCGAATCCCAGACTTACGCACGACATTGCTTGACTCCCACTTGCGTCAAGTTGTCTTTCATCTTTCGTTTCGTTTCTCCTTTTTAACTAAATATTAGAAGTTTCAAAAGAAAAGTCAGCAGATTCCACGCCCCGAGGTAATCGATGCTATGCAACGCAGTGTGCAGGGGGCCTACGAAGTTAACAAAACGACCATCAGCTCGCCAAGACGTGGGCGGCTGTTTCATGACCTACATGACACGCATGTCACGACATTCATGTCGTGACCTATGATTTATGTTTGTCATACACTCTTGTCATGCTACGCCAATTTTGGTAAATATCAAGACGTGGGCGATCGTTTGATGGCCTATACATGGCACGCAGGTCATGACATTCATGCCGTGGCCTATTATTTATTTTTATTTTATTTTATTTATTTAGCATTGTTTCAGAGACACTGAAGGTCTTGGATGGCAAGGCTAAAGGGAGAACATTGTCGGCCTGACTAAGGCCTTGTCACGAATGCATTGCTCAATGCTAAAGTACAACCCGCATATACTGCATGTAATATAGCAGGGCATCATACATGTAGTATGTTCGTCGTACATTCTTGTTTGCACGCTGAACGAATTCTTGTTTGCATTAATTATTTGCACGCTGAACAAAATTTATAAAGATGGGGTTAAACCAGATGTGAAAATGAAATGGCTTTGTGGAGTGAAATTATTTATGCAATGACTTTATCTCCCGTAATGTTTTCGAAATTTATCATGGTGCTTCGGCAAAGAGTCATTCGTTGGCAACTTGATCAGCGACATCTCTTACATCGAGCAGCCAACAGCGGCCAGAACACGCACTCAACAATTAAAACAAAGAGACTTAATCAAGGAAGCAGAGGTATCAACCTAATTACGAAGTTTTTAGGTTAATATTTTTACCAAAGGGTATGAATAGAACACAAACGAAAAACACCAACGCCAGCGGGCTCAAAATGTAATAGCACTGACCAAAGCACATTTCGGAATGCCATACCAGCAAAACACTACAGTGCATTAGAGTGGAAGCAACAACAAACAAACAGAGTATATAAATAGCATCTCAGAAAGAAAATCGGGCAACACTTTGGTATATGAAGAATTAAAAACACTGATAGGTGAAATTATAATGATCATTTGAAAATGAAGACTCAACATCAACTTTTAGTGACGAGAGGTTATTAAGCAACGCAAATTAAGCAAATCAGAAGCACGGAAGCTCGAGCCAGTTTGCGTGGCTGCACATCAATGCCTACACAGAGCGAAAAACAAAACAACAACAAAAAACAAGCACATAGGACAAGGAAGGACAGGATGAACGCTGACTTCAAACTGAAATTTATTATGTGCAGGAGTGAATAAAAGAGAAGAAAAAAACTTATCACGCACATACGCGCATATGCACGGACAAAGGTTTCCGGGGGCGTTAAACACCGGATTTCTGAAGCGGATTAACTTCACTCCTGAGCAGAGCCAGCGGCGATTGGCTAACGCACGCGCCGCCGTTTCTCTTGATTAGGAAAGCTTGCGCTAATCTCTTTAGTTAGTTGATCGTCGTGCTTAACAACAACTTTGACCACCGATTCGCGCCAGCGGGCGCAGCTGATCTCTCGCCTTCCTTTTTTTCACTTTGCAGTACGTATAAATAAAATTTCACTTTGAAGTCAGCGATCGTTCTGTCCTTTACCACGCCCTGTGACCCTGCTTGTTCGCGCTGGGCAGCTTTAGTACGAACGAGATTGACCCCCTCCCCCTCCTGTATTCTCAAACCATAGAGTTTCTCACTATAACACCTAGAGGGTAATCTGGCGCCACCGTCTATGCGAGTTTCTTAAGGGGGCACCGTGCCGTCATGGGAATGACGGTATATGTGTCTGCGAGGCTCGTGTTGGCTGGTGTTGTAAGAGGCTTCGTCTAAAACGTGGATATGGCTACGCAAATAACGCGTTCTCAAAGTGAAATCTTCATAAAATGTTTCCATTCACGCATATTACATCTTTACTCACCCACGATGCATGACCAAGCGAAGAAAAGCAAGAACAGACGACCAACTGTTGCAAAGCGAGCGCGAACCTTGTCGTCTGTCCTCCAACTTTAGCGGCCCGCTGATACTTTTTACGTAACATGTAGTCGTACACACAATAACAAGTTCTCATAGTTAAACAAAACATGTTTTCGCGTAATAATAAAGCTAAAGCAGCTTTTCACGTGCTGTTCTAGTAGAAAATGAATCATTGTGACAGACGGAACGGTACTTGCCAAGCGCGTCTTCAAGGTGTCCTGTCTCTACGAGAACGATGCCAATCCGAAGTCACAACATACCGGCATTCCCATGCATACCACAGCGCAGCAGCGCCAGATTTCCCTAGTGAGAAACTCTATGTCTCAAACGATCCGCGGCTCCAAGCTGGATGGATGGATGTTATGCGCGTCCCCTTTGGAACGGGGTGGTGGGTTGCGCCACCAAGCTCTTGCTATTATACTGCCTAACGTCCTAACTAAGTTAGAAAAGAAAAAAGAAACTAATATGAACTCCCACAACCAAATTTTCTGAACACCTATCGCGAACTTTGCTTTTGTACGTCTTTGTTTTTTGTCGTTTCCCTACTTTTCTTCCACCAATCTTACTTAATCGCCTCTTACTAATCTCTATTGCGCACATGTTTACTTTTGAAGCTAAACATTTCGACAGAATTGCCTGTCTGCTTGGGAAATTGATTAGGACTCGAGACTGACTGCAACCAAATAACTGAATTTTATTAGCCCGACGTTTCGGAGCCCATTCGGCTCCTTCTTCAGGGGGTTGTTCTTCGGGGGGTGGCGGTCGAAGAAACGTCGGGCTAATAAAATTCTGTTATTTGGGTGGAGTGAGTCTCAAGTCCTAATGTTTACTTTTCCACTGCTCTCGCTGAAACCGCTTCAAGGAGGCCAGTGGTGGGCAGACCGCTGGGTAGACGTCTTCACGTTCTAATAAAACCTGCTCCATCGTTTCCCTGGCTTTACAGCAGCCAGCACATGCTTCTTCTTCCCTCTTATATCTCGCTTTATAGGTGCGTGTTCTAAGGCGTCCCGACCTCGCTTCGAAAAGTAATGAGCTTCCCTTTGAGTTATCACAAATTGCTTCTTCCCTGATTTCGTTTTTTCCTCTTAAGAAGTTAGTTACTCATGCCAGCTCTTCCACTGAACGCAGCGCCGCTCTTCGACTTTAGATGACACTACGCTTCTAAAGAACTGCGGCGAAGCGACGACGAAGCGCAGTGACTACTTCTGCCGCACGGAGGCGCTGCAGGCCACATTCTCGAGTCGAGGTGGAGAGAGTAAAACATCTTTATTAATAATATTTGAATGGCGAGAGCAGTGTGGGAGGAACCCTCAGTCCAGGGTCCCTAAGACGGTTCCGGCGATGTTTCGAGCCCGTTGTATCACAGCTCGGAGGACCTCGGGAGGTCCGTCGCGGAGGGCATCGTCCCACAGCTCTTTGTTGCGTAGGGGTTAAAGGAGAGTTGGCAAGGGAGGAAACAGGTTTGCAGTGCACTCAGTCGTGACGTGAGAGATTGTGGGCGAGCTGCCACAGCCAGGGCAACGATCTGCATAACAGTGTGGGTAGAGTTTATTGAGAGAGACAAGATTCGGAAAAGTTGCGATTTGTAACTGGCGTAATGCCACTGCTTCCTCCCGCGAGAAGGACGGCGGTGGTGCGGCGTGGGTGCGACGAATGCGTCTATAATGACGGAGTACGGAGTCTTCCTTGACTGGAGGAACACTCTGGAATTCCAGAATATGGATCGATGTGTAGGATATAGTAGCGGCACGCTCAACAAAAGCGAGAGCCGACGTACGAGGAGATTTGTTTCGCGTAGGTCCAACTTAGTAAGCGGAACGCATGTGCAATTTTTTTTGTGGCACTCAGTTAGCGGAACCTATGGGCAACTAAGAGTGATAATAGGGCAGTGATATCAGATGTACGCGCCCTTCACATCGCTTCACTTATAAGTTTCAGCTGTAAGAAGAGATATCACAGTATACTATACGAAATGGCCTTCGATACATCCCAGTTTTTCTTACTCTTTGAACGCACGCTACAATAAAAGTGTAGAACTGCGTTTCGGCGAACCAGCCACTTTTAGCGGAAATCGCGTTCCACTTACCTGTAACTATTATCCGGAACATCGTTTCACACGTCTCTGTACCTGGAACCATGTTGATGCGAGACATGCTTGGGCGAGCACGGGGTCCACCATTTCTTGCAGACGTTGCAAAGTCGACGGATGCGATGCATTCTCCACCAAGAGCCATCGCGCATCGTCGTCATGTTGGTCGGTCCGTCTCGTTACATCTGCGAGAGCATTTTTTTTTCACGTATCGTCGCTCTACCAGGGCACCTAAAATATGCAGGTACAAAGTACGACACTCTCACGACGTAGTGGCACCGAACATATACGCCCTGGACGTTTTCCCGCTTTGCTCATTGACGTTGCCCGCTAAAATTAACGAGCAAGAAAGGCATTGGTTGCGATATTGAATAGCAAGAGTGAATTAAAATCTAAGCCCGCAGATTTGCAACACTTTTCCTCTGTACGTAAGAACAATTTTAGAAGTGAATGTTGCCATAATTACACGAAAATTTTTATGTATTTGTCTTAAGGCGTATTGCGCTGCCTTTTATCTGAAAACTCAAAAATAGACTTTCCGCTAGTAGAATAACTTAAAAACGTGCTTTGTGTTCCGGTGCAGTAGACCGATAAGGCCCGTGGCCGGAACTTTCTTGGGGGCGCGCACTCTCACTGCAGTCATTGCGCGAGTGATATAATACTGTGAATACTGTGAATGCTGTGAATACGTCCAATACTGTGAATCACGAATCTAGCGCCATTATTAGGCGAACTTGCGCCAAAATATAAAAAAATAAAAAGCAAGTAACACTCAGAGAGGACAACGACAGCGGCGAGCACAATCTTCGGTCGTCGAAATCTCATCTACGTGTGAAGTGCGTCGGCTATTTATAGATCACTCGCCGGGCATTCCAGCATGATCGCTGGTGCTCGAGTACGTTCTATACGTTCTTGAAGGTACGCCGTCATCCGCGTCACGCCCATGACCTGATTGGGTGAGAAAGTTTCGCTGTATAATTGCCGACAGCATTCGGGAAATTCCACCGCGCGTAAGCTGGTCTTGCGACGAGAGATAGCTTAGTAACAGTGGACCATCATCGTCATCCTCCTCTTCTTCTTCTTCTTCTTCTTCTTCTTCTTCTTCTTCTTCTTCTTCTTCTTCTTCTTCTTCATCATCATCATCATCATCATCATCATCATCATCATCATCATCAACAACAACAACAACAACAACAACAACAACAGCAACAACAACCTGGCTACGCCCACTGCAGGGCAAATGCCTCTCCCATACTTCTCCAACTACCACGGTCATGTGCTAATTGTGGCCATGTTGACCCTGCAAACTTCTTAATGTCATCCGCCCGCCCTAACTTTCTGCCGCCCCCTGCTGCGCTTCCCTTTTCTTGGAATCCAGTCCGTATCCCTTAGTGACCATCGGTTATCTTCCCTCCTCATTACATGACCTGCCCATGCCCATATCTTTTTCTCGATTTCAACTAAGATGTCATTAACTCGCGTTTGTTCCCTCGCCCAATCTGCTCTCTTCTTATCCCTTAAAGTTACACCCATCATTCTTATTTCCATAGCTCGTTGCGTCGTCCTCAATTTAAGTAGAACCGTTTTCGTAAGCCTCCAGATTTGTGCCCCGTAGGCAAGTGCTGGTAAGACACAGCTCTTATACACTTTTCTATTGAGGGATAGTGGCAACCTGCTGTTCATGATCTAAGAATGTCTGCAAAATGCACCCCAGCCCATTCTTATTCTTCCGATTATTTCATTCTCATGATCCGGATCCGCGGTCACTACCTGCCCTAAGTAGATGTATTCCCTTACCACTTCCAGCGCCTGGCTACCTATCGTAAACTGCTGTTCTCTTCCGAGACTGTTAAACATTACATTAGTTTTCTGCAGTAACAGTGGCTGTAGCCGGTGAAAACGGTCACCCGAAATGTCTGCGATAAGCGATGCTCTCGGGTCAATGCGAAGTTTTGAATCTATGTCCGTTCCTGACTTGGCGCATTCCAATTACCGAGAGCCGCTCTAGCCTGTGTCATCGCAAGCAGCTGCTGCGTTTAAAAATACGTTGATACAGGAGCCGAAACAGTCGGAATAATTGGCAACGGACGCGTTTTCCTCCCCTCTACATCTTCAGACGAATGCGAAACGAGAGACAAAAAAAAAAGTGCTTTGGTTTTGGCAAACCCGGAAGACAGTTTCATTACTTTAATTACCTTGTTACGCGCTCCAAGAATTCCCATATAAAGCACCTACTTTACAATAAAAAATGGAAAAGAAATGATAGCCCATGGCAAAATAAAAAAAAAAAGTTCGCGCGATCTAACGTACGGAAGGAACCAAACACGACTTATTCACTCGCTCTCTTTGTTTTTTCTTCTTCAATTAACAAATGGAAAGAAAATTAAGTTTAGTCGGTACAGAAGCGCACGCGCAAATTCCAACGTCAACACTGGAAAATACCCGCACCTCTCGACTTTTTTCTTCTTCTTGTCTTTCTTTCATCTCAGTTTTTTTTTTCTCCAATTAGCGAATGGATCGAATTCCCAGACCACGTGTAACGACTACAAGGCTTTCATCCTTGAGTCCCTCGGCACGGCATGGCTTGGCTAGGCTCGGCACGGCTGAGAGCGTCTTTCCACTGTCCGCTGCACTCTCGGTTAAACTAACCGCGAGCCCAAGATGAGACGCAGCGCATCTCCCGAAATGCAAATGAGGCACTCGCTCCACGTGGCTTCGCTCTACCGATGGCAGCGGATCGCTTTTCAGCGGCATAGGAGACAAAGAAAAAAAAAACGCGAGACGTTAGAAACAAATGTTTGCGAATGTTTGCTCCAAGGTAGCCCCTTGAGTTGAAACAGAGAAGATGTTTTCTCGTCCTGCGACGTCGATGACGCTTGTTCCTTGAACGAATCGATAGACTTCTCTGTTCGCACGGTGCAATGGCACCGGGATGTCTCGCGTACCATTAACACTGTGCGTGTGCGCGCGCGTGCGTATGTATTTGAATTTAATTGAATTCTGGGGTTTTACGTGACAAAACCGCGATTTGAATGTGGGGCACGCCGTAGCGGTGGACTCCAGAATGATTTTCACCACCAGGGGATCGTTAACGTGCCCTGCAAGTGCATGGGACACATGCATTTTTGCATTTCGCCCCTATCGAAATGCGGACGCCGCGGCCTCGATTGTCTCCCGCCACCTCGTGCTTAGCAGCGCCAACACCATAGCCGCCAATCCACCGCGGTAGGTGCGCATGTATGTATGTATGTATGTATGTATGTATGTATGTATGTATGTATGTATGTATGTATGTATGTATGTATGTATGCGTGTATGCGTGTATGTATGTATGTATGTATGTATGTATGTATGTATGTATGTATGTATGTATGTATGTATGTATGTATGTATGTATGTATGTATGTATGTATGTATGTATGTATGTATGTATGTATGCATGCATGCATGTATGTATGTATGTATGTATGTATGTATGTATGTATGTATGTATGTATGTATGTATGTATGTATGTATGTAAGTATGTATGTATGTATGTATGTATGTATGTATGTATGTATGTATGTATGTATGTATGTATGTATGTATGTATGTATGTATGTATGTATGTATGCGTAAAGTCTTCTGTTTTTGAATGGTTTAACATATGCTTTGCTTAGATAAACGAATGCTCAAATTTCTGTAGATGCAGACAGCGTTAACGGGTGACAGTACGGAGAAGCCGAAGTATTTTTTGCCGATACATTTCAGCTGTTGACGAACGTAAACAAGAAAGATGCAGAGTTAGCGAAAATTCAATAATGCGGGGCTAGCAAACCAGCAAACAGACTTTGCGAGCGAAACATGATTGTCTCCTGGAGTACTGGCTCTATTGGTCGACTGTTCAAGATGGCTACTCGCATTTTCTAAAAAATTTTAAATTGAACAAATCGAGAAATTTACAATCGTTCACGAAACTGTGTAAATGATGCCGAGGATACCGACTAAAGGCGGCTGTCGGGAGTGTTGAAGCATATTCAAGCATCGAAAGCAATTCAAGTACAAAATACTTTGATTTTATTTTAAAAAAGATTCCTGCTGCTATCATCACTCAGATTGAAAAAAAATATATACTTCAATAACTCTTCACTTAAACCACGATTCAGAACAGCTGCTCAGACATTCCATTAGTGTAAACGCACCAAATGTGCTAATACATTAATAATGGCCACAAGCCAGGCCGTTCTTTATTAATTCTTCCGCCAGGCCACCTTTCGAAGTATCCATATTGTTTGCTTAGCTACGATGGCGTTTATTATTTTTCATAGTTGATCAGCAGTTCCCGAGAGGAAACAACTTGCTTGTCCGACGTTTCTCAACACGACCTCCCAGGAGGGAAAGCGCATTACAATATCCTTTCTCGACAAACACATTCTCTTGCCGTAAAGCGTACGGAAGGCAAAGTCATAAGATTAATGCAAAATCGATAGCCGCGCAGTGATTCTCCCTTCGTTCTCCGACATCAAGAGTGGCGAGCTATTCTGCCCGCTCTAACGAGGCTACATTCACTGCTTGATTTTAGTGTAAATGCTAATGAACGACTCGAGCTAGATTTCGAGACCTCCATCAATATCGACCCAAGAACGTAGTACCACGTAAGCACGTTTTGGAGTCTGAAATATACCAGCGTCGCATTAAAAAAAGCTCAGTAGGTTACTGCCTTTCGGCTAAAGTGGTAAGAGAGTACCCAGCGAACTGGTTTGAACTATTTATGTAAATGGTGGTCTGACATCATGCGTCAAGAGATGACGTCCAGAGTATACGTAGTGAGGTTTGTCTTCGGTGGAGCCCAGCCTGGCCAAAATATTTTCAGCGTGACACTTGGAGCCAACGCTGTTTACACATCTTAACTTGACCTGATGTCAGGATACGCTTAACCCTGTGTTTTAACCAGATATTTAAAAAAAACTCTTCAAATTATTTACGTGGTATGAAACATGAGGTTCTAAGAAGTGGTTTACGAGAAATTTCACATATCCGCACAAAGCCGCATGCATATTTTTTTAAAGATGGACGTATTTTTTCCACTGACACTAAATGGTTTTTCATAAAGCGGGAGGCGTATGTGTCCCATTGACCCACTAGGGTCTCGATGCAAAATTATTTCTGACCACTTCCCCTCGTGAACCAAAACTCGTGAAATGCCTTGTGTCGTATAAGTAAATGAGGTGCTTAGAAGTATTTTGCAACTAATTACACTTGTGTACGACAAGCCGTTTAGTTTTTGAAAAAAAATGTTGGACGCATTTGACCCCCTGACACTACAGGACTTTTTTTCAAGAAGTGGGACTCGGTTTTCTCTGTGACCTTCGAGGGTCTCAGTGAAAAATATTTAACAGCTTGCTTCCTAAAACACATCGAACCACGACGGACAAAAAGTGGCACAGCAGAGGCCATAAACAAAAACGTTTGTGCGTACTTCTCGCCCTTGCACCGCGAACACCAACAGCATCAGCGCCACTATTGCACGTGCCTACTTCTGCACTTGCATTCTCAAGGACAAGTATTGTGCAATTACTCTCGCCTCAAGATACAGAAGTGGGTGGTTATTGCGAGCTAGAAGTGTACATTGAAATGCAGGAAGGAGAAATAACCTGTCAGGCACCTTGAGAACTTTTTTTTCTGGCGAACAAATGTGGGCCAAATTCAGGAAGCGATCTAACAGTGAAACCAAATTTTCTAAATGTTGCACGCTTGTCGAAAATTAGTACCAATTCCCCAAACTATTCTTGCACGAAGCGTTAAAAGTATCAGGTAGAAGGCACACCAAACAACGAAACAGCACCCCTTGGCCTCTAAGAAGTGTTTTCACGAACCTATTCAAGTGGGTCAGTTAGTATGTCCCATTGTCTTAAATATTACGAATAAACGTTCAACCTGTTTGGGAGTTGAGTTGTGTTCAATGTTGGGTGACGATCTCATCTGCACGCAAACAATGTTGAGCATGCCGACAGTTAGCCGTTCGTGAGAAGCAGCTTGAACAAACATTTTCAGCACGCCAGTAGAATTACCCGCTTGAATTCGCACATTGACACGATTCCAGATACGGTCCTCAACCGTTGGGTATGTCAGAAAGTTAAGTACACCTTACCCAGACGTTTTGAATGTTCCACGTTGGCATCCGTCCATAAACGATGCTGACCATGCGGGTCAGTTAGTCTTTATGTGCAGCACGCTGCTTGACAAAACATATTCAGCGTGCCACTTGCAGCCAACAGTTGTACAGCACCTTTACAAGACGTCAAGATATACTTGCAAGATGTTCAACTGTTTTATAGTCATGTACGCCTCACCTTTACGTCTGCGATATTCCGCAAAAAAGATATGTTGAGCATGTGCAGCAGTAAGCTTTGCGCTAGTTCTGTGTAGATGTGCTTGGCCAAATATCTTCCAACGGGCCAGTTTGAGGGTGCAGTTGGCGCACCACACCTTGAATGCACAGGATATGCTTACTAAACGTTGAGCATGTCAAGTATAGGTTACCGTGACATGACACATGGATGATGTTGAGCACGTCTTCTCTGCGATGACGCTTGAACAAACATGTTTAGCGTGTCAGTTCTAGTCACCCGCTGGAACCCGCACTCAACAAGGTGCCAACGTGTGCTTTAAAAAATGCTGAAATGTTATATAATTGTTTGCGCCTCACTTTGACGTCTTCCATGTTCGCCGTTCACATAATTTGACAGACGATATTTGAACACATGCAGCGGTTAGCCTTGCTTGCAGGGCAGCTTAACCAAACGTTTTCAGCATGCCGGTTCGAGTCAAGCATTTTGACCGGATGTGAGGATATGCTTATCAAACGCCAAGCATGTCAAGGACATAAATACACGTTACGTTGACATTTGAATGTTCGACGTTGATCATGACGATGTCGACCTCTTAGGGAAATTAGTCTTGTCTCAAGTGCAACTTGAACAAACATGTACAGCATGTCAATTAAGAGACGTAGCACTAGGAACAGGAAGGCTCTAGTGCGGATTAGAGAGCAAACAGTCGTAACTGTTAGCCTTGTAGATATCGAAACGAATAAGTATGGTCGAGCAGGTCTTATACTGGCGTAGAACAGATGACCGGTGGTTTATTATATAGATTACTCGAATGGATGCCAGTGAGATGGAAACGCAGCCTAAGGTGGCAGAGAATTAGGCAGGGTTATAAGGGTAAGAAGTTTGTAGATGCAAGAGGACAGAGTTCGATGATGGATGAGCGTGATGATGTAGCCGAGCATCAGGTTGCTGTACTCACGGTCTGCAATTTTAATTCTCGCCCGAGCCACTAAATTTTTCAAGCATGGAGTGGCGCCTGTACCCGGCAAGAAAATCTGCCGAGAGCCCCACTGGTGCTACGATGTACTAAACATGAAACCAACCACATTAGGAAGGCTTGTTTATTTCAAGATAGACAATCCTTCGACATAACATGAATAGACTTCCCTGGCGAAGTAGTGGCCACTGCCTCCGTTATGCATCTTCGAGTAGTGAATAAGAAGTTGTCCTGAATGTCTACCAAATGTACGCAGAAATATTTTAGAGTGCCTATAACTCACAGAAATTCCAGAGAAAAAAAATTTAATTATGGAGTTTTACGTGCCAAAACCACTTTCTGATTATGAGGCACGCCGTAGTGGGGGACTACGGAAATTTGGACCACCTGAGGTTGTTTAACGTGCCCCTGAATCTAAGTGCACGGGTGTTTTCGCATTTCGCCTCCATCGAAATGCGGCCGCCGTGGCCGGGATACGACCCCGCCACCTCGTGCTTAGCAGCCTAACACTAAGCAACCAAGGCGGGTCAGAAATTCCCGAGACAACCTATGTACCCATTTATGTAAACAATTAATGCGCTGTTTGTAACACCACCTCCAGATTGTCTACAAACAAACTTTTAAAAAAGCCATGAAAGCAATAAATAATACGTCTCTAGAATGCCTGAATGCAGTCTAATAAGCCAATCCATCGGTTTGTGCATGCACTGCCATTTCTCTAGCAGCTGTGCATCCTTCTTCACCTGAGACCTCGACCTACATATGGTAAACAAAGGTATACAATGCGCGTGCCGCGCCTCAATAAAGCATGCCTTTCCTTCCACGATTGGCCGCTAAGCGGCGCCACTGCTGCTAGCGCTCTCTCTCGCTGCCAGCGGGCGCACCGCTCAGAGGGGGAACGCTAGCACCGCGGCAAGATTTATGTTGTTGATTCGCGCGTCCGTCGGAAACGGCAAATGAATGTAGTGCCCCGACCCGCAGCAGCTCGTGCGAGGCGGGCAGCCTTGAAGCGGCGAGTAGTCGATCATCAGCTCGCGCAAGCGTCCACGATGCAGCGGCGGGTCGCCGCGTCTAGGCAACCGCAGCGATCACCGGCGACCAATATAGGCTGGCCGCCGCTCGATCAATGCCACTCACATTGGCCCCCAAGCCGGCCGGACGCAGGGCCAGTCGCCAGTCGCGCTTTAAACGCTCGCGGAGGGAGACAATGCCCGCACGGCGCGCTTTTGTCGCCGGATTGTTTCGTAATACCTCCCTGCCCGCACCATCCTCCCAGGACTCGTTCGCCGAGAAACGGCTCGCGTCAGGTGCTCTTTCTCCCCTTTTGTTGGCCGCGAACGTCTGCGCGGACGACGCCGCCGTCGTCGTCTGCTAGCTCTCGCCGGGTGCGCGTCGTCTGCTTCGGGCGTGCTGCGCATAGTGATACGCCGTCTGTCTCTGAACTGAGAGTTCGTCTGCTTCAAGCGCGCTGCGCACGGAGCGAAACGCCGTGTCCTCCAGACCGGAGTTCGTTCGCCACAAATGCACCGTGGATTGAGTGAAACGCCGTCTACCGTGGACCGGAGTCCGTGTGCTGCAAATGCACAGTGCATTGAATGAGCTTGTCTACTTGGATCGAGGTACCGTGAAAAGAGCTCGTGTCGTCTAACCAGGGTGGTATCTTCTGGTTCAGGTGCTGCAAAACCGAGTGAAAGTTGTGTGCTCACAAAAGGAAACGGATGCCACCTCCCTTCTCTCGACGCGAACTCGGTGGACCTTCTACGTCATTGACGAAAGTTCTGGAACAGCTGGTGCGCGGAGAGCATCCGACGTCTTCAATATGCGGGAGTTCGTCTGCTTCACGTGCTGCGCAGTGAATTAACGACGTCTGCTATAAACGGGAGCTCCTCTGCTTTTACTGGCATGCACTGAGTGCATCACCCTCGTCGGCGCTCCACTGAAGTTCGTCTGCTTCAGGTCCCGTGCAGCTAATGTCTGTGACACATAATGGCTCGTTTTTACCTGCTTCTGGCGAGGATGTAGTAATAATTATGCGTAGTTCGATTTTAGGTGTCAGCTGGTTGGGATCGCTTGTTGCGGCTCCGTTGACAACGGATACGTTGTTTCTTCGGGACGCCTTGTTTCAGCCCTCTTTGAGTCCGGAATGACAGTGCGTAGTACTGTCATTATGTCGTAGTACTGCACATAATTTTCTTCTTTTTTTCTCTACTCAGAAACTTATAATGACAGCGTATCACCTGTCTACCCCGCAGGTCTGTTTGTGATGAGACGTACCGGCTGACTGTACCTGTATTATGTTTTGTAGTTGCCGTATGGTCTATACCGCGATTCTATAAGACTTCACGCATGAAGTCATGAGCCACAGCATTTATTACTCTTCGCCTCCTGGCTAAGAAATATTAGAGTGAGTTTGTACGGCTGTTCTTAAAGCACACTAATACAGCTCGGGATTAACGCCTTGTGGTACAAGGCGCAGTTCTTTTGTTTCAAAGCTCGGCGTCCGCTAGTGAAGCAAATTCGTCTGCTTGCGGTGCCGCGCATCGGACAACAGCGTGCTTTAGAACATTACTTCCCTATAATATTGCATTCCGCAGCAATGCAAAACGTCCGATGTCAGCGTTAGTTAGCGCGCTTCGGGTGCCGCCTGTATAACCTGTTCACTGCACTGTTACCCTTTGTGCATCGTCGCTCGTGAAACTGAATCCTAGCAGTCTGGCCTTCACTTTCATGCTACTGGCCGTTGAGCATTTGACATTTCTTTGGCATGCATTTGACATTTCGTTGACATTTCTCGTCTTATGAATCAAAGCTTCTGTTTCTGACGCGAGTTAGTCTGCTCCGGTACGCGTAGTATCGCGTAATTCTTCTGCTTCCTTGCGTCGTCTGTTCTAGATCTGTTGTTGTCGTCTGCTAGGAGTCTATCTGCACTGAATGCTTCAAGTCATGATCGTTGAGAAAGAGTCTCACTGCCTGGAACTGTATACTTTCAGCGGTGAACGTATCAACCACCACCTGCTTTTTTGAAGCCAACAACTGCCGCTTTTCTAAGCGCGTTCCGACAGGTGCGCTCACGCAGCGCGTAAGTACGAGATTCAGTCGCCTTCAAGTGCACATACTGCGTTGTTTGCGTCACCTCGTCAGCCGCTGTGGTGTGCCGTGAGCTTCGCCCGTCTGGTGTTTTCTTGTAACGGCACTAGGCTACCAGTCCTGCAGACTCCTGAGCTGAAACGTTCTCATGATGCCGACCATCCCATCTGGCGTGTAATGACGTGGCGATGTAGCCAGAAACGCGCTGCTGCTATCACATTTGGTTGAACGGGCGATCCTGGACAGTCGGACATACCTATCAATCCTTAGGTACGTTTTGATAGAAGCTGTCACCATCTTCGCTTTCTCGCGCACCTCTCCGGACGTTTATGTGAGAGACGGCAGCTTGACTCGATCACGGTGCTTTCTGGAAGACACGCCGAAGGACTGCTATCTCTGATCCTCTGATCCTACGTCGTGGAACCACGCCGTTGCCCCGCACTGTGAGTACAACGAGCTATACAAGACTACGTCACAAAACACCACACAAGAGTGCTTGGATCGGCTCCGTGACCGTAATTACGTTTCCCGTCTTCTTTGCGGACCACTGCACCCTGTATGGCATACGGTCGGCTTGGATGAATTCGCTTCCCAATTCTGCTCGTATACTTTCAATGCGTCGGGGAGTCGGGGGGCCAAACGGCCAGCTGCAGCCGCCGAAGACGTCGCATCGAATCAGGAGATGTGGGAAGCGAAAAAGTGGGGACTACGCAACGTACACCCGATGAGCGACCGGTCAAACAAATCTGCACGCGCTGGTTCTTAATCAGCCGGCGATCGCTGGGTTTCAGCGTGTGACACAGACTGCCCGAGAAAGCCGAAGCATTCAGCGAGCGGACCATTAAGAAGCACAAGTGCGGAAGACAAGGACGTAACAAGCAGGTATGACTTAAATTATGGGGTTTTACGTGCCAAAACCACTTTCTGATTACGAGGCACGCCGTAGTGGAGGACTCCGAAAATTTCGACCACCAGGGGTTCTTTAACGTGCACCTAAATCTAAGTTCACGGGTGTTTTCGTATTTCGCCCCCCATCGAAATGCGGCCGCCGTGGCTGGGATTCGATCCCGCGACCTCGTGCTCAGCAGCCCAACACCGTAGCCACTGAGCAACCACGCCGGGTAAGCAGGTATGACTTCTGATCTCAAAAGAATAAGTTTTCGTGAGCGTAGCTTGAGTACTTTGTTTTACTTGAAGCAGGGAGGTGTGGTCGTCTACGTATGGTCAGCTCTTAGGAAAGCGATGCCGCAAGTATATGATGAGATTACACGTATATGCGCGTACTTTCAAGCTCCCTAAGGTATGTAACGAAAACACACGGCTAGCCTGATGCCTGTTGAATCGCAACTGCAATGTTTCATTTAGTCGCAATGCGAACGCAAGGATCTTTTTCTGCTTGTTCAGGCGAATTCGGCGACGCCGGTATCTGCGTGGGTATTTAGGGCGTGCGAATTTCGACGATATTTGGCACTTTGCATTTTATTTTACACGGAAGTTCTTTCTGTTCGCATGCTCATTTCTTTCGCCTACGAACGTCGGACTTGACCATTACTGAATAGAGGTACGTGATTAGGCTTGGACATATTCGCTTTTGTCCGTTTCTTTTTTCTGTCCTCCTTACGCGATTGTTTCGTCCTTTTACAATTGAATATTGCGCCCAAAACCAAAGATGTATTTCAGTTTTTGGTTACTTACTTAGAAGCAAGCTAATACAACATCACGGCTCTGAAGAAATCGTACCTACCAAAAACTTTTCACAATTAGTGCGGTTCAAAACGAAATTTGTCAATATTGAGACACATGCCTTACGTTTTGTGAGGAAAGCCAGAACCACGCCTGCATTGGTGGTGTCGACCTGTGTTGCTAATGAGAACGAAAAAAAAAAACCTTCACCGCAAAAGCAATGCCTCGAGCATCCAGCAGAGAGAGTCTGCAAGTGCTCCACCCCCTCCCTCTCTCCATCTCATCTTTATATTCCACTTTTCCCGTGCCCCACGGTAGGATGGCCAACCAGACGCATTTCTGGTTAACATCCCTGCCTTCTCTCTTTCTTTCCGCCTCCTCCCCTACAAGTACTGCCATTCTTCAACATAAAGTTCATCGACTTCAATCTAAACGTTACATGCTTTATTAGGAAACCCGTAATGGTACCTGTATAACTTGTGAGGACACGCAACTTTAACTGTAAACATAGCCTCGAATTGCTTGCTACGAGTTTCAGCCACTACCTACACTGTACATTCCTCGTCGCAAAGGAAGGTGTAACATAGGCCTCGAAAGGATGCGCACGGCTTGCTGACACATATGAGCATTCACATTTTTTCATACTGTGCATATGCGTTCTCTATTCATCAGGCACGTTCTTTAGATATCACCTTGATTCAAAATTTAGTTCCATCCTGCGTAACTGAGAGAGTCCTTACCTTAATACCTAGCATAATGCAATGCCACATCTTTAGGGAAAGTCAACAGTGATGCGTCAAGGTCACGTCCAACAAAGCCTGTACCGCTCCGCATCAGCTCCACGTACTTAACGCCTATAACGTAATGAGATGTGCATAGCCGGAACACTTGGGGAGGCGAACGAAGCAAGCCTCCAACCCGAACGAGCCAACATCCTTCTCCCCTTGGTTCGATAAATAAACATCCGCGCCCGAAATATGCCGGTTCCGTTCGTCTCGCTTGTGCCAATAAAACGTGCAAGACCGGCCGAGTACGATCCGTGCTCTTCTGTTTTCTTCGAGGAGCGGGAAGCCCCCCGCTTCGATTTCGAGTTGCGCCGATCGGTAGCTTACTTTGCAAGCGGTCCCGAGCTCGGTTAAGCTGACTCGAGAGATATAAGCAGTGTATAGTGGTTTAAGGTTCCACATATCCCTTCGCCCTGTCGCATGAGACCGCCGGACATATGTCTACGAGTTTCAAGGGTACATATATAAGGTTTACGTATATAAGGCCTTGTATAAAGTGAATCTGCAGGTGCTAACCGGGCTGATGGCTTGGCGTGCCGTTCCATGGTGTTGGGTGAGAAATAAGGTACACGCAGGGATAACAGAGACGCGCTTCTTGAGATATATGCGAGTTTTAAAGGAGCTTTGTGAGTATGGTCAAAAGCGTGGCAGTTTGGGCGAGTTGGTATGTCATGACTGTTTTAGGCTTGTAGCGCAGCTCGGAAGAGCAAAAAAGGAAGGAGGTAGGGGTAATCAAAGGGAACGGAAAACAGAGTGTTTTCCGTTCCCTTTGATTACCCTACCTCCTTCCTTTTTTGCTCTTCCGAGCTGCGCTACAAGCCTAAAACAGTTTGTGAGTATGGTTCGTGTCTGTCCGCGTGTCAGTGTGTTTATGTGCATACGTACAAGTCAGACAATGAGGTTTGCCAGGCACGGTATTGTTTACATCGTCACTAAAGCAAATGCTACGATAACGACTGGCCGTAGCGGCGCTGTGACGTGGGGCAATAAATTGACCAGCACAGTACTCTAAACAGCGCGTTCGCCGGTGAACTCTGTGACACCCAGGCAACAATGCTAGTCAGGCTACACGTTAACTTGACTCGCCACACTCGTGTAACGGTTGACGCGTACGTTATTGCTCCGGAAAAAGTTCTTATGTTTAGCTTTACGCACACGTTAAATAATGCCGGCTAGCCAAATTAATGTGGAGCCCCTCACTACGACGTCTGCGTCACCTATGTGTGGCTTTGGTAAGTTAAACAATCATTTATTCGGTCAATTCGTCAGTCAGTCAGTCAGCCGGTCATCAAGTGGTCAGTCAGTCAGTCAGTCAGTCAGTCAGTCAGTCAGTCAGTCAGTCAGTCAGTCAGTCAGTCAGTCAGTCGGACGGTCAGGCGATCAGTCGGTCAGTCAGGCAGTCGGTCAGGTGATCAGTCAGACAGCCAGTCAGTCGGTCAGTCGGTCGGTCAGGCGGTCAGTCAGTCAGGCGGTCAGTCGGTCAGTCAGGCGGTCAGTCAGTCAGGCGGTCAGTCAGGCAGTCGGTCAGGTGGTCAGGCGGTCAGTCAGTCAGTCAGTCAGTAGTCAGTCAGTCAATTAGTCAACCATTTAAGAAGTTAGTCATTAAATCGGTCACTCAGTCGCACGGTCAGTCAATCACTTGTTCAACAAGCCAGTTAACTGACGGGACCACTTCCTTTGGCCGCAGGCAACATGCTGTCATGGATGATAAGCCGCAAGCGGGAGCTCGACCTGCAGGAGCAGGCCATGCGCCGCGAGCAGGAGGCCAACGCCCTCGAGTACGAGATGAAGAGGCGGGCACTGCAGCGAGACCTGCAGGACCGGAGGCGGTTGGCCGCTACTCGAGGCACTGTGCTCTGCATCGTGGGCTGCGGACTGGCGCTGGGCGCTCTGGGCGTGGCGCTCACCACGGTCGGCGTGTTGCTCCGCGGAGGGCCCTGGAAGGCGCCCTGCATCGTGGCTGGACCGACGTGCATCGTCATGGGCTTCCTCGTGCTACTGCTCTCGGTGGAGACCATCATCAAGTGCCGGCGAGCGCAACGCTTCCAGCAGTCAGACTCCAAGGAGACCCTCCTGGAGCGCGCCCTTCACAAGGCGACCGGAAAGACCACCAAGGACACGAACGTGGACGACGCCACGACGCCCAGCAAGTCCAGGAGGGTCGCGCCCGGTGCCAGCGGTAGCGGTGGTGCCGCGGGTGAGGCCCCTGGTGCTGCGGCCACGGTCGCGAACTCGCTGCTCCTGGACCCCCAGAGACTCGTCGAACCCTTGCAGGTTGAAGAAAGTGTCGCGGACACCTAGCCCAGGGCACCGTCCGGCTGGTGACGGTTGATTGTGCTTCGTGGCATGCCCACTGGAGCGCCTGTCTGAGGTCCTTTCGACGCGCATGGCAAGGAGCTGTGGACAGTGGTCGTCATACATAGCTGAGACGTCCTCGTGCTCCTCGAGTGCCCTCGAGACATGTCGAAGACTATTATGGATCCCAGGTCTACGAGAAATTGTGGTGGTGATTCGTTTGTCGTGACTTCTTGAACGGCGGGACTTAGCGAAGCCATTTCGAACAGAACCTAGCAATGCGGGCGCTAGTCCCACTGCCCACCGAAGACGTCCACAGACTTGTGGTGATTTTTGAAAGTCGTAACGAGTGCTCTGTGTACGTCACCACAGAACAACGTCGACGGTGATCACTGTCAGTGTCTCATGACTCCTTTACTCAGGAGTACCGGATACGTCTGTGGAAGCCACAAGTGTGCAGTGACGCCGGCTTCAGATGTGGTGGCACATATCTTTGGCAAAGATTATACTGCTAGTGGCCCTGTGCCTTGTTCATCGGCGTAAGCTTCAACCAGTTTTCTTAAGATGCCTGCCGTTTGGATATTTGGGCAACGATCCCTCTCTGTGAGTGGTAAGCATTGTGAAGTGCGACAAGCGTCCATAGAGTGTAGTGTTGCGGCGAGCGTTATGGTGTCTCCACAAGCGATACTCGTCATGATACTTCATGATACCTCTGACGTCCTCCTTCACAGCGTACTTTGATATAAACGTGACGACATCGTATGGACGAACGTCGACGCTGTGGATATAGAAATAGGGAGCATCCTACCGCTTTAATGCCACGTGGTCACCAGAAGATGCGAAGTAACCATATTCGCCGCACTTGCATGCATGCCTACAGTACCAACTTGTGTGGAGTAACAGGTAATGCGTCAGGAGAAAAAAGATATTTCTACTTTTTGGATGCATGACCAGTAGCCGGCTTCGTAATACCTGCCGAGTTTATCAGCAAATTCTTGACGACCGTTCACGAACACGACGCTAAAATCACATTGCGAGTAGTAGTTATCCCTCGTCTTGATACTTCGTCAAAAGAAAGTCTCGTGGGACTTCTCGAGACAGTCGAATCAAAAACGAGGTGTGGCTATAGGAGATGCTTGTAACGGCCGCAGACTTGTTGGTAATCAGAAAATACGATAAAGTTTAGTGTGGAAGAAGAATCAGTATAGATCATCATCTAACTGCCGGGAAGCTTTGCGTGGAATGTTTGTCGAAGACTACATGCTGACATTTTCGCATGGCCGACGTGCGTACCTGGGAATCTCGAGGCACACGGAAACGCGTCGTGCTAGTTCCAAGACGCGAAGTCCCGCGTCCAGCGAGTTATCGCATGATACGAACTGCGGCGCTCCTAGTAAGGATAACGGTGCGTCCCACGGGGCCGGTAAGTCGCGGTTCTTCAAAAAGTATGGTTCATGGCGAAAACCGTCGAGCGTGTTGAGCCTCACTGAAACTTTCGTCGGGGTGCGCATAATGATGCCGACACAGATCCCCCAGAGTTCTGCGTCAGGTATAACATGCGCAAAGGTACGGTTTTTATAATGCCAGCTTTATTTCTCACCTGACGACTGCAGGGGAGCATATATCACACTACCTGCAGCGTCACTAACGTTCGGAAAGCCCACTAAAGAACACCAACGTGTGGAACACACATCTTTGTTCACCTAAGCGTTCGCCACAATTGCGTCACGCCTCTAAGCCAAACCTCACACGTTTTTAAGGCGCTGAAAGTAAACAAGAGTAGGTGCCTAGGGTTCCTAGCAACAACGTCTCTGTGCTGGTTGGAGACGCCCCTTGTGAACCAATATGGCGGTGAATGGGGAAAAAAATGAGAGCGTGTAAAAATGACGGAGTACCTAGACCTCGTACTTAAGGTAGTGCCTCATCTGCGTCCGCGATCGGAGAAAGTCTCTCGCAGTGACTGCAGGGCTACGACCAAGTTTTCACTTCTTGTGAATCGCGCCACTTACACCATGGGATCAAAACTCTAACCGCGGTACTCGCGAGCCGTACGAATGTACTGTATATATCGGCGTTGAAGGCTTAACTGTGCGCTCTTTCGTCATGTCTTTCTCGTCTCTGTTATCATGCTTCCGCTAATCAGTCATTATCTGCGAAGTGTACACCACGCAGCTTGTCCTTTTTCAAACACGTGTCACTGTTGTATGTACCTGTTCCGAAGGAAAATAAGTGTGCCGACGTTTTTTTGTGTCCATCACGAGCTTAAAACCGAGCGAAAAACAAGATGCCGTATCGACCAACGCAATGGCCTTATACCTGCGTAGCGGAGCTTGGTTGGACGGAAAGCTTCAATCAAGAATAACGTGACCTAACCACGAGAGGTTCCTTGCACCATCATCAAGGTCCAGTCGGGAGCCGGTAGCTAGATTCTTAACAAATAATACGTTGCGTTTCATATACGGAAATATGATGTTCTCTTGAAATGATGAGTGAACCCATGGTTCTCACGCAAAAATGTTAAGAATAAAGGTCTGTGGCCATTGCCTACGTCCATACGGTATTTGAAGGCCCAGCCCAGGCGTGACTAGCCGCGGCAAACAGCAATCAAGGCCAATAAAATTTAAGTCTCACCAAGTAGACAGCTCATTTTGCGCATGTAATACCGCGATCACAATAGACAAGAGCAAATGCCTTAAAAGCTGCGTCTGCGAAGCTTATGACTCTAAAGACACCTCCGCTTACATGTGTGGCGCATCTCTAAACAAATGAACCGTTGACGTCGATGACGATTGTGGACCTTACGGGGTTAACTTTCATTGACCGATGGTCTGGCTTCTGACGCCACAGCCAAGTCCTGGTAATTAAGTTTGTTGGGGATTTGGGGTCACTCGCCCCTAACTTAATTTTTTTTCAGAACACGGTGACCGGAAATTAAAAGTTGTGGGATTTACTACTTGGTGGCGCCGGCGTCACCGTACGCGCGTGGACGACACTGGAGGTTATCAAGAAGGCTTCAAACGGGCAGCAAGAATGTTTATGCATCTGTAGCGGCGAAAAATAAGGAGAGAACTGGCCAGTGAGTCTATACAGTACATACAGTGTGACAAAAGAGAGCGCAAAGGTTTCAGCGAGATAGAAGCGCTAGCACTAGCTAGAGATGATAACGAAACACACAACAGTATAAAACTATAACGTACATATGAAGAGAGATAAAGAAAGAGGCATGCTATGATAACTAGATGGGCAGCGCACTTCTTTATCAGGCCAGGGCAGGCTGTTTTAGATCGCGAAGTGATAACAGGAGGTTTATCCCTAGAAGTTGGCCTGTGCGTAGCATGCAGAAATAGTGAGGGAACAATTACACATCGCTTGTTGTTAGAATGTCAGAGTCTGCATCCATGAAGCCCCATGGTTCAAAAACAGCAATAGAAAGACTTTTTGAGCATGAGAAAGAAGAACCAGAGTGTAGACGAATAAAAATTGGCACATAGTTGCAGCGTAACGTGATAATTGTAGACAACAGGGGATGCAAATTGCAGCACACAGTACCTTGACAAGTGCATTGCGTAACAACTTGAATAGCATACTGGAGTGCTGTGTAACATACCACCGCCCCATTTCAAAACACAAGTTCCCTCATGATCATCATCGTTATCAACGTAGTTTGCAGAGAACTTAGAACTCTACACATTGTCTAAACAGTATCCATTCTATGGACAATCAAGCCCGTGTTATGCCCACGTACGTTCAACGAGCTTGACTTCTGCACACTGAAGAAGTGAAGGAACTGGCCCGAATGAATTTCATTTTGGCGTCACTTGCCTCAGCGGAAGTTACCTCATGAATCAGCGTGCAGGACGGATCGAGTATGGCGTGGCAGTCAGTGTTAGCAGCTCGCGACCTTCAAGTACCGCTTATTATTCTAGAAAAAAAAAAGAAGTGAAGCAGCTGTTTGCTAGCTTTCACGGGTGACCTTGATTAGTTGTGCTGTTGCTGCTACATCGTGCCTGGGCTTCCGTGACGAGCCTTAAGTTCCGTGTGCAGACGCAATGTTTTCTTTGCGGAGTGCGGGGGGCGGTGGGGGGCATGTTGACGCATTCGTGATATATGCATCGTACGAGGGTGGGTGTGTGTTCCGTCCTGTGTATCGATCTATCTATCGTGCTTTCGCATTTCCGTCCTCCTCCTTTCCTCTTTTTTTTCTCCCGCTGGTCCCTTTCTTGCTTTTTCTTTGTCTCTAAAAGCACTCAACACATCGTCCAGTATTCTGCACATTCTGACTAAAGGAACAGAGAGAGAAAAAAAACTTAAGTCCTGTCAGATACAAAACGTTGTTTTATAATCGAACCTCTGTATCGCAGAAGAGCACCAAAAGTTTCATTCATTAAGCAGAACGCAATGACAATGAGCGCAGACAGACTAAGCCTGCCTTGCCTCCCCTTTGTACGTTTGAAGCTAATGCTGTGCAGTCTTGAGCAAAAGTTCCAAAGCCACTTAACGACCGAAGCAATCGGCCGTCATGACCGAGTTGCAGTGGACGTCCGTAGCTCGGGAGAGTCGGGAGCACCTTCTCTCTGACGCTCGGTGCCTTTATACCGCCGGAAAAATATACCAGGCCCACGGATATGCTTTACTACAAAGTATGCGTGATGTCCACAGACGTCCGGTGCACATAGACAGCCAATGCATATTTACTTAAACAACCGTAATCGTGATTAGCCATCTTTGTAGACAGAATTGAATATATTTCCTGAATGTTTTCGCTACAGACAGTCCATATTCGAAAAAGTAAGTGTACTGGAAGGCCGTCCAACGCTGGCGTACTCTAAAAACTGCTTACATAAGATGTAAGGCATGATGCTGTTTTTGTGAAAATTTTAGAGGCCATTGAGTACTGAAATTTACATGTCGTCAGCCTGCCTGCTAGGGTGCCTGTGGTTACCCGTTATCTTGACTGACCACCTTATAAATATGTAAACAGCGTACAGATTGTCTGTATACTTCAAGGGAAATATTTTGCCAGTTTAAGGAGTTCTCTTTTCGACGAAAGAAGGTCTTGAGAACGCTCACATACAATAGTATTTGAAAAGCCTATTTTCTGTATTGCAACATTGTAAAATATTAACATTGCATAGCCTCCCGAGTTGAGTTGAGTTGAGTGGTTGTAGGGTACTGGTGGGATTAGCCTTGCAGTTGCTGCCGGCAATCGCTCCACCGTAGCGACACTTAAAATAAATAAGTCACATAAATCAGACACACACCTCACAATTACCAATAGTCTCTCCTACGGTCACCATGTGGAGACCAAATCCGTGTCCTGCAGGTAACTTAAAAGGCGAGAAACCTCCTTCCTACACAACTGGTTCCCGTGCGGGAAAGGACCTAATGTAGGCTACTTTTCCCTGTTAAGCTTTTCCATTGGCTATACAAATTCTGCAGAGTGCATATAGTCGTAGATCACTGTCACCAACAAGTCAATCTTTTTTGGTCTAACAGTAGTTCACGAACTTTCATGTAGGTTGATTGCAGGAACGGTATGGACACAGCCGACAGCAGCGTGAAGCCATAAGTTAACAAGCACTCTGATGACATTCTGTAGACTTTGTAGTAAAACACACTTTCTAAGACTGTCCAGATATATCTTTCAAGGTGGCCCACAGATCTCCAAACACGTGTTTCCACCATAAAATCTATATACTTATTAATCGAAAAAAATGCGTGGGTAGATAAGTTTGTAAGTTCCCTCTCTGTACAGGCTTCATAGTAAAGCATCTGCAGACTTTCTAAAGACTGACCAAATATCATTCGTTTCACTCAAACTGAGCCGCTCTATGGTACAGTAATAAACAATATACTATATCGATACAAGATACCATATATTGATGGAAGCCTGTCGTATAGTAAATCAAGTAATGAGCGCCACCTTCAGTTCGCGTGCTGAAGTCAGCATGCCCTGATGAGGCCAAGTCACCTGAGCAAGGGCTACCAGACATGTCGTGTGCCTGGGCAAGTCCACAGAACGTGGTGACCATCGGCGTCTTGTGCCAGGGCCCATAGTCACAGATTACTCTTTTCTGTTTTGGTAACTCTAAGCTACGTTAAACCAGCTGTGCGAAATCACCTGGTGGCAGACCTCATCGATAGTGGAGTGGCCTCAGAATTTTCGACCAAGACTGCACAAATGAGAGTGTGATTATTTTAGCGAACCTCACCAGTGTACCTAATGCACGTGCATTCATCGCACTCATCGTACTCACACACTGGCGGCTTGGCGCATTTGTGTATTTTATAAACAAGAACAAAATATCCTCGACGCTGCTTTTCTATCACAAGTACTTTGTCAAAAGCCAAATAAACGTATTTCTCGTTCGGAACGTTGCCTCTGTCTTCTTTTTTTATGTATTTCAGTGACACTACACCAGAGAGCGCGTTTATCACAATGATGACAAGAATCACACGTTTATAAATGTTACAAAGGACACCGGAACTGGCTGCAGATGCTGGAAGAGAAAGCACGCCAGTATCCACCGGCACTTTTTTTGGCGGCGAAAATACTGAAATAGTGGTTATTGAATATTGCATTTCTTTATTTATGCCGAATTTTATTAAATTTTGTTTCCTGGATTCACTTGCGGCATCACACAACTTGTTGGTCTTACTAAGACACAGTGTTTCCGAGCTTCGAGTGTTATAGTTAGCGAATACGATTTTGTAGGGGAAAGATAGCTAGAAATAGTTTCTTTAACAGGAAGACCTTGAACTGCCGTGTTGGCAATATAAACACGTTTTCTAAACGCGTGAGTGAATTCAAGGAGCAGACACGCACAAACACAAAAAAGGAAACTCACGTGTAGTTCAAAACTGTCGGGTAGCAACTGATCGGGGTCTCGAGTAACGATCACTACTTAAAATGCCTTTCAAGAATATGAGGATAATGGGCTACCGTGTGCAGCAACAACTACTACAAATAATTATACTAGTGATTTAACTGGCAGTCTTAAAGTAATGTTCTTTTTTCAAGCTTGAAGCACATAATAAAAGGCTTCTTTTGAATAATGAGCGTTGCCTGCGATGTCCCACCACACTTATTATTCACGTACCTGCAACTATAGATGCAGCGCCCTGATAAAAAAAAAGAAGAAGACATGCGACAGAAACGGAAATCTATTTCGATCCCTAACACTGACATATAGAACACGTAGGAGCGTGATACCCGCAGTCACGTTGACCACCTCGCGTTTTCGATTCCCAGGAAACCGCGTGTCTCTCCCGACACCACCCCCGCAACAACACACCCGCCTATAAATGTAACCCTAATAAATGTCCACGAAAGACAGATACATCAGGCAACGGACGCTTTTTTATTTCAGATGCGTTTTCCTCTCTCTCTCTCTCTCTCTCTCTCTCTCTTTCTCTTTTTTATTGACGGCTCATTGTATAACGTGCGGTGAGACCGCAACGAGACAACACGTGACGCCTTTCTCGCCGATCCCGCAGCAACGGCGACAATCGAAAGGTTGCCACAAAACCGTCACGTGTCACTGCACAAAAAGACATCAGAAACGTACCCAACACGTAGAAGGCCTGTTTCAGGGTCTTCGGGGGAGCGGGGAGGGGAGGGGGGGGGGACGAAAAAAAAGGTCCAATATATCGACTTCACCCTCTAGACGCGTTGCACGGGCTTTTTTTCGCGCATATCAGCCTGCGTCGAGTGCGCTGACTGGGGCGCCTTCTAGCGGCTTCAATGACAGTTCTTTGTTTCGTTATGGTCTCCTCCTACTTGGCCTGCTCCGCCTGCTCCACTGTTTGTTTTTCTTTCCGTCTGCTTTACAGTATTTTTTTTTCGTCTGTTCACCGTTAGCAATAAGCAGAAGGCTGATGCCACTCGACACCTCGCGGGGCCTGCTCGCGACAGTCTTGTTTTTACCGCTATCATAGTTTTTCGTTTCGTCTGTTCCTGTTGCTTCTGCCCCGACGCATTTATTTTTTTTTTTCTATTCGTCTGCAGACGTGTTATTTTAGCCTCCTTCTGAGTTGTTTTTTTTTTCTTACGTTTGGCCACCGCTAGGAGTAAGCATAAGACGAACAGGGAGCAGAAGACAGCAGACGACAATAAGCAGAAGACTAGGCACCTTCTGAGACGATGCTTGTGGCTGTATATATTTGCACGCGCGTGTATCTGTAAACTTTATCGAGAGCAGCGCAGACTTCGAAGTAATTATCCGGACGCGCTCAAACGAACAGCGAGCTTCGGCCTTCCCATCATCGACCGCTAGCGTATAGGTCTCGGAAAACGACTTTTTAGAGGCGACCCCTCAAACGTTTGTTTACTTGGCAACAAACGGGGCGGCTTTTTATAATGCCCGGTAGCCAACTAGCGGTGTCTGCGTTTCGAAGAAGAAAAAAATGAGCGAGATAAATACAAACCGGCACGCAAGGGATAAGCACGAGACGGAACATATTTGTGCTGTCGCTAACGGCATCGTTTTATAACGGTCGCCGCCAGTCGAGATAAGAGCACGTCTCTCCGTAGCAGAGATTAGAAGCGAGGTCGAACACAAGCGTATTGAGAAATTAAACGCCGCTTAAACAGCGAGTGCTGTACACGCCAGCATATGCACTGACACCGCGATCGATAGCACGACTGTGCAATTGTGTCGTCGTCAGAAAAAAAGAAGAGGACGTCTATGTGTGTTCATGGCGTTTCGATTTTCCGAACCGCGCGCTGTGTCCAACAGTGTGCCGTACGCGGCAAAGGTTGGTTACGTTTGCCTGTAAAACTCGATCAGATCTGTAAGCTCGCCCTGCATGCAGCTCAAGTGTGACGGCAAGTGCCCTTGATTACACTAGTCTCTCTATCTATAAACTTACGTGTCCCAAATACCTGCGGGTCATAAGTAAAACGGTAAAGATGCCAAAGCAAGCGGCGTGGTTTCTTGCTTTTGAGGTCACTGAACCACAGTTGATGCAGTAGGCTGTTTTTATCGCCTGCAAAGGTACACTGTGGCCATTTTCGAGCTATACTCTATACTGTGAGCTAACATACACCCTTAAGGGTGTACAAGGGTGTTATCTGGTCTGTAACTCACGCCCTCGCACGCGTAATGGTGTAAGAGCCTTAGTTATACACTCTTAAACAAAATTACACCCCTTAGGTCGTATCTTGCCACGCAACAATAGTCATCATCTGTCTTGCCCGCACTTCCTTTCTTTACCGCTGCGAGCCCGATACTACCAAGTCGCGGACGACAAGCGCGTTATCAGCATGACAGAGCATTATCGACAGGAAAGTAGCGAGCGCAGCGTTTTCAAGAAAGGAAACGCAAGCAAGACAGGTGGCGATTATCGTTGTGTGGCAAGATACGACCCAAAGGGTGTACATTTGTTTAAGAGTTTGACGTAGTAGTTCTGTGGAAACCCGCAGAACTACTAAGAGTGTAGACCTACTAGAGAACTACTAAGAGTGTAGACTAAGAGTGCAGACTGATTTACACTCTCATGCACCGTTATGCATCATTACGGGCGTAGATTAGCTTAGAGTGCACACTTTCGGTTAGCCATCGCTTTCATTAGATATTTACTAGAAGCCGGTATGCTGGGACGCAAACGCTTGACTTTTCAGTCGGCAAGAATGTTCCGCGTTTCAGAGTCATCGATGGTGCGCGCGTAGTCACACACAGAGAACGCTAAAGAAAACGTGTTTTAGAGCAGTTTTACTACGACATTATCGGCCGGACCATATGTTAAAGCACGCAGCTAATCAGCTGATTCCTATCACAGAGGTGCACGCCGTGTACTAGCTACCACGCTCAAAGTTCACAATCTGACGGTGTGGTAAAGGTGCCGCTGTATGCAGTTTCGCTATGCGAAAACAAAATGTGCTTTAGTACAGCGGGACTGTATACCATCCAGACCGTCAATAAGCCACACATTGTTCTTTGTGCATGGGACACTTGTCATTCATTCATTCATTCATTCATTCATTCATTCATTCATTCATTCATTCATTCATTCATTCATTCATTCATTCATTCATTCATTCACTGATTACGCGAATAATTACACGAAATAATAAGTGCGTGTTGTTTAGAGCCATGTTGAGAAATCACTATAATTTTTGAGTCCCTGACATCAATTATTTAATTAAGAATGATTGTCAACAGTTTTATTGTTATAATTGTCAAGATGTCAATTAGGCGGTCGTAGAGAATGGTGTACGCGTATGCAAGCCAGCTGTCCTTATGAAAGGCTCTTGTGGATTGCATCAGACCGGAACGATTGCTTCAAAAGCAACAGCTGAACGGCGAACTCCTTCCGATTTTTTTTTAAGCGCGTCAGGTGGGAATGTGCGATTCGGGGAAGGCACAAATCTCCCATAACATTTCGGCAAGCTGAAGTAGGGTTCGTGAAACGAAAACAGCCGAGTTACCATCCACCAAAGTGACGAACGAGCGGAAACGAAGACGTGGTTCATCGTCGCTCCCACAAATGGCGTATCAACGGAAGTGACGAAATGCGGGACATGAGCGGCTTTGAATAGATTCTGGTGCCCTATCTTACGCGGTATTGGTGAGGGCTCCTTGTTGCCGATTCACATTCCATCTTAGTACGTACGAAAATTGCGTTGGCTATAGTTTCCAAATCGGAGATAGGGCTCGAAGAAAGGTCTTCTAAAGAACCCAGGTGTCTTCGACCATATCCACGAGCAAGTATAGGGCTGGCAATATCGATGAACGATTCATCGATTGATCGATTAAATGTATCCCGCAATCCGACTAGTTTTTTCATCGACGTCCACCTTTCGCTCAATCGACTTAACCGATTAGACCTGTTCGATAAATCGTTTCCGAGAGTTTGACAGGATTGGCGCGAAAAAAAAAAATTTGAAATCGTATACTGGAATGGCGGCACGTGAGTAGTGACTCTGCAGCTGTGGTAGAGCGATTGTTGTCTACTGTTTTTCATGAGTGATGGCATACAGAGCGCCTTCTCCCACACCGCACACACCACCACCCCGCCCGAAGCCGGAGGCATGAAATACGTCCGCAATTCAAGTCGTGCTACGGCAAACCCAGTCGTTGATCGTCGTGCCACTTCCAGTCCACAGAAGACGTGGCGCAGCATGGTTTGGAGCATGTAATATGACATGGCGATGGAGTTCCTGTCGATTCCAGCAAATCTATAGCGCCCGGGCAGCTATTCTCGCATGCTGGTTGCGTGGCCATTCAAAGATGGCGTCGGTTTCGCCCAAGCATCCCAGCCCATTGACATTCCTTCGCTCTGCAGAAAAAGAACGCGTCGTTTAAAATCCTAAACCAGTAATTTTCGTTTTCCCTGTGCATACTGCATATATCAGTTGGACTTCACCTTTCACTTTTGAATTTTTTTTCTTATTTCTTGTTTAACTGTACTGTGCAGGGATTCGCTGGGGCCATGTATTTTCATTCAGCGCTAAGTGCCCTTTTATAAGATATATTGTTTCTTTCGAAACGCCACTAATGCCAACTATGTATAGCATCTAATAAGCTAAATATTATCCTTTATCAAGAGTTTATACACATTTATTTCAAACAGGGTTCCAGCTCTCAAAGGTTAAAATAAGGTCCTACAAAAGTTGATAATTATGTTTCAACCGTTTTAAAACTACCCGGCAAGAATTTAGATTCATCAATTATTCGATGAAAAAACCCTGCATCTAAAGCGATTAATCGATTAAAGGCTTAAATGATGAATGATTAATCGTTAATCAAACAAAAAAATTAATCGACAATCCCTACGAGCAAGCTTCATTTATGTGTTATCCCGGGCACCTCGTTTTGCTTTCTGCGAGTGATTTCACTGATGCAATTATCGTTGTTACAATATTATCAATATCACAAGATGTTCTTGTTGTATCAGAAAATTAGATAAGAGGAAGTTTTACCTCAGCGTATCCTATCTAGGTGCACGGGAATGGAGAGTTCGGTTTTCGTGTCCTACATATTTTGCGTCAAACTTTGTTGAGATCTCTTGCATTTAAAAGTAAAAGTTATAATATACTGCCTGCAGGTAGTACATTTCATATTTAGGCCCATCGAACTTAAAAAAAAACGTTCTTGAAGATCGTAATTATTCGAAAAATAGAAAAAATAAAGAATTGAAGGATCAAGCTTGCAACTCGTAACCTCGGCAACAAAAACTGATATCACAATTCATAAATTGTATTTAAGCATCTATCACGGTCACAGTAAGATGTCTCATGCACAGCTCTGAAATGTGCCACTACTTTCTGAGCAGGGCTGTTACAAAACATTTGTAAACGCTGTAAGAAATTCGCGTAAGCTGTAAACTAATATGTAACGCTTGTCCGGTTCAGATGCTTTACAAGCATGATATTACAAAGCAATGACATTTGTTCTGGCGCATAGTTCTGGATTTGTAAGTTTCGTACTTCAGTATTTCTTTTACTTACCAATTTCGGCAACGTTGGAAAAAAAAACGAAATTTTGCTTCCTATGGTTACCAGAATTTTACCTTTCGCTCTCAATTGCAGCAAGTCTCGGGCAAATCGGTGAAGCGGTCCTTTAAAGAAAGCATTTCTGTCTTTCACACGTATTTTAACACGGAGATCACGAGTTCCGGCTAAAGCTTCCTCTTGAATGTCGCTCGCCTTTCTACAGGCCCGAGTTCGCCCAGTAAATAGTCGGCTACCTTTAGTTACCCTTTCTGATTGCACTTCTCCATCTTGACCATCGTCTAAACCACTGGCGTATCGCGAGATCAGGTTAGATCGCTCGTCGTGGTCTTTACCGGAAATCCGGGCGAACCACGGCATGCACCGCTGCTGTTGCTCTCTCACATACCACCGTTCCGTCGTTCGCTAATCGGACGGAAAAACGAAGCTACCGGCATCGCAACGATACCTTAACCCCGCACTACCTGCAAAGAACACGGTTTGGCCAAGCGGGGCCATACAGCGATCGAGCCTCAAGATTACAAGACACGGCGGGCAGTGTACGAGCCGTCTGCGGATGTCCACGTATGTCGACACAGAGCGCGCGCGGTCCTAAGCTGCAATTTGGAACCACTTTTTTTTTGCGGGGCCGGCCAGCTATAGGCTACAGACTTGGCTCGGCTCGGGAATGCACTTAGGGCGCGGGGACACACGCACATGCTAGGCACTCTATACACGCACGATGCATGCGAGGCGTGTGTCGCGAGGGGGGATTTCGTTGCGCGAACCAATGGGTACGATGATGCAGTGCACGCCAGGCCCTCTTTCTCGTCGAATAAGCGACGGGACGGCAGAGCGAGAGAGCCTTCTTGCACCGTCCCTGTCGTGGGAAAGGACACAGGTGGCGCGCGACCCGATGTCTCGTACGAGTCGTGGACACTCCTTTCGTTTTGTGTCTTTCTCGCCTCCCTAACCCCTCACCTTTTTTTTTTTGTTATGTACGTGCATGTGTGTGTGCGTGTGAGTGTGTGTGCACAGACTCGCCCTGTCCCGTACTGTGAACCGCACAGCATTGAGCATAACATTCAGTTATGGTGGCTAGAATCATAATTCGGTCGTCAAGTATCGGGCGTGAGCGCCACCACTGGATCGGCTGGCGCTGCCGTCGGCGTGACGTTGTATGAGGCGTCACGTGGGCACAGCTGCCGCGCTGACCCAGCGCCGCCTGGAGTGCGAGTCGACCAGTCTCGGCTCCGTTGGCTGGCCACGTCGGCGGCGTTGGCAGTACATAGCAGCCAAACTGAGAATGAATGTTTTCTTTTTTTTTAACCACGCCTTGCGAGCTTTAGCGGCGGCACCGTGGTTCTGAGCGCAGCTATGAGAAAAAAATAATAATAAAGAAACAGACGTCGAAGGTATCACTGAGCTATTGGGTCGTTGCGAAGGGGTATCGCTACTTTCAGTTCTTTCGTTGCCAGCATTTCGGGACATGTGAACGTTACGCCATCTTTAGCGCCTATTGAATGCAAATATCTCGCGAAAACGATGCTATCTCAGCATTTCTCCTAAGTAGGTACGGCTGCAACGGTACTAGGTTGAAGGTTCGCAATTTCAATAAGTGAATAAATCGAATAGTTCATTGGCGACTCATTTTAACTTAGCAACATAGAAACTCCGATGTGTCGTGAAAGTGCTGCGTAAATATTCATGTACTACACCCTAACAGGCCTAATATCCTTATCTTTTCCGCGTGATATCTAGAAAAATGGTTCGAAACAACAAAAACAATGAAAAGAAAAAAATAAGCAACCAAACACATAGCTAGTAGCGACGGCAGCGAAACACAAAATATCCCGCACTGCCGTACATAAACACACACACGCAGTTACTAGTCGCGAGTCCGCGCAATCACTGCATTGAGTAACGATTGGATTCGGTTGTACAGAACTGGTACAACACGAGTTCATTTCCAGTCTTATGCTCTCAACAACTGCTTCTGCCGCGCAAGAAAGTGGTATAGCTGACCACGTTGCGACATGCGCACAAAATGTCCGTTTATAGTATTTCCTGAAGGAGACATCCTCTGCAAAGCGCTCCATGCCTTCAATTATTCCAGGACCATTCATTTGGTATTGATCACGAAAAAATGATAAACTTCTATCACTTTGAAAACACTAAAATATGTGTCCAGCAAGGCGCCTGCGGGTTTTCACTCGAGCTCCGGTCACCAAGCTATGCGGAGCGCACCCGGTATCCCTCACAATACGTCTCCGCACCGCTTCCGGTAGATGGCGCCACCGTGCGTGCTCGCCACCAATGCGGTCTAAGCTTCTGCGTATGCGTGCATGTTAAAGGGGCACCAAAGAGGACGCTTAAGTTAGGTTAAGTCAGTAAAGCGTTAGCGATAGGAAAAGTGAAAACAAACTAAATTTCGTGGTTCAACATCCCAAATCAACAACGCACATGCTATGAGGAACGCAGTGTAGTGTGGGGTCCTGGGGCTAAATTTGGACACTTGGGCTTCTTGAACACTCTTTTAAATATAAGTAAACGAGCTTCATTTTTGCGTTGCGCCCTTATCAACATCCAACTTTCTAGGCCAGGATTCGAACTTCCGACCTCGTGTTCAGCAGCACATCGCCACAGTTGAAGAGCCATGGAGCAGGTGACTGAGGTATTAGCAAAAAGAAAAGATAATCTTTAAGATGATGAAAGCAACCTTGCCAAGCCGGGAAAGACGCCACCGTGGAATTCCCGTATCCCGTACTTGTGCTCGTGTGACGTCATTGATTTATACAGCATGCATTCTCAGTTCTAGTAAGCTGTTCAACAACTCGACAACAACAAGAGGCTAATTAAATGTTGCTATTAAAAGGAACGCAATACATGGACTGAGAGGTTTGGGGAGCTCTTCCCCAGCTAAACATGTAAAAATATCCGTTTTTTAAAAGCTTGTCTTGGCACACAGCGGACGTTGCTATCGCGGCAAGAAATCCAAGAAAGGAAAAGTTTGACCATCATTAAAAACCAGTTAGAAAGCAGTTGGGGCCAACAACCGCCATATCGATATCTCGATATCTATTTATTTGTCACCACCATGCGAAGTAACAGACAGCCATGAGGGCAAACAGCGGTTTGTTTCCGAGAATCAACCAATGACAAAGGATCCGCAAAACAATTACTCAAACAGAGAAAGTAAAGATGAGAAATCATAAACGCACGTAGACCAAGATTCCAAACAATTAGGCGTAGGTCATCGTATTGCAAGAGTTCTTTCTTTTTGTTTCCATCAAAGCTGCAACTCGGATCAGTTGGTTATACATTGTTTCGCACAAACGTTCTGTTTTACTCAAAACAGACACACTAACGACTCCCGAGCGGGACAGAGGGCGAACGAACTATCAACCAACATAACATTTCTTTTTCTTTCCATCAAAGCTGCAATTGGGATCGGTCGGTTGAACATTGTTTCGTATAAACGTTCTGTTTTACTTTCACTCCCCTTCCCTCTTCCCCAGTGCAGAGTAGCAGACTAGAGCGCACTAGCTCAGGTCGACCTCTCTGTCTTTCCTATCAATAAATTCTGTTCATTCATTCAAAACAGACACGCTAACGACTTCAGAGCGGGACAGAGTGCGAACCAACTATCAGCCAACATAACATTCATTGCTAGTTAGTTTTTAATAAACCACACAGACAACTAGAACAGCTGTCCAAGCTCTGAGTGACATGCTATTCATACCGCACTGAAGTCGTTCCGACATCGGTTTCACGCAAACAGCGCGTTCATGGAATTTAACCTATTAATTTCCATTGAATTGTGCCGAATGGCCAAATCAAGAGTGCTCGAAAGAATCGGGGGAGCGGGGGGGGGGGGGGGGAGGAAAAGAGTTGTTGCAAAATATGGCTACAGCGCCCAATCTGAGCCAACAGCGTCCAAAATGGATCTCCAAAGAAAATATTGTTTTTTTTATCTAAATTATTACATCCCTCTACGTCAGCTACAGTGAGCTCAGGTAGAGAGAGAGAAAAATAATAACAGCGAGCGGAATCACCGCGTTACCGTCAGTCACGTTCTCCAGGTCGATAGCCACTCAGCGCAATAAAGATGGCGATCATTTGGACAAGCGTTCGTTCGGGTTCTGGCAGTCAGCCATCGGCTTTCAAAATGTGCGTGGCTTCGTGTTCGGTACAGCAGATTGCTTTATACTTGGGGCACGTTTCACAAGACGTGCACCTGGCGTTCGATTCGATAAATAGGCATTGGGAAGAGGCCCTATACGACTTATTTGAAGTTCGTTTATTTTCAGACAATCATGTACAGATTTTCCGTGAACATGTCTAGTTTTACTTTACTGCGCATCATTTCCCTATGCTATCCTAAATTTATCAATGGCGATGATGTCCATCCTTAAGAGAAAGCGTCGCCTCTTGGTGTCTTATCTAAACACATGAGAGGGCAGAAATCATTGTCCCCGGCAATCGTTGCACCGAAGTTGGCGACGTTGTGAGAATAAAAAGAAGAAAAAAAGAAGTCTACGAACTGCAGAGAACAGGTTTTTATTTCGGCCAGCAGGAGGTTTTATGAAAAAAGAAAAGAAAACGGTTGAATATCGCAACACTTTAAAAAACTCAAGTATGAAGTTTACAAATCCGGCCCTAACTCCACAACAGAAGAAAGGACATCTAATTTTTGTCAATGACAACTATGGACACATATTAGGAGGGCAAAACTGATGTACTGACACAGCTCCCCGAAATATACCGCTTGATTGAGATTGGTGCTCTTGCCAACACTCTTGGAAAGAAATGTAAAAAAAAATCACGTACGCACTGTAAACTGATACGTCGAACTTGTCTGCTTGATCTAACAGATGTAGTTCGCAGAACTGAGATATCTGGTTTTGGTACAGAGTTAGGAACTTGTAAACTTTGTAGCTCAACGTTTATCAGATTTACATCCACTTTCGGCAAACTATAAAAAAAAAACACGAGGCTCTAAATCAAAATTCTTCCCATAGTCGGTCCAATTCAGCTTTCTCGATTATAAAGCAGCAAATTATGTTCGACTATCGGTTGCAAAACCAGAGCACTTATGCGTTTTACACCTGTTTGAAAAGGAATATGGGAGCTGACACTAAGGTGAAGCTCCTTCTTAACATTAATGCCGGCAAGCGCTTTCTTCATCCGTGCCTTGCTCCGCTAGAGACGAGCGTTCAGAAAGAAAGTCTGTCGGGATTGATTATTAGCCGAAAGAGATGCGGTCTGAAACTTGGCTGTACCTTACAAACCGCTCGTGCTTTTTTTTTCTGTATATACAAAATACTTCATAAATGTTCATGGATCTGTAAACAAAGATGCGTTTTGAAAGCACTGCGGAATTCCCCCGTGTACAGCAATATACAAAATATATATTTGACTTGTAGATTATTGCGAACTCTGTGTGTGCGTGTGCGTGCGTGTGCGTGTGTGTGTGTGTGTGTGTGTGTGTGTGTGTGTGTGTGTGTGTGTGTGTGTGTGTGTGTGTGTGTGTGTGTGTGTGTGTGTGTGTGTGTGTGTGTGTGTGTGTGTGTGTGTGTGTGTGTGTGTGTGTGTGCGTGGGATGTGTGTGGCATGTGTGTGGGATGGCTTTCTGGTTTGCTTTATACCTTGGCTTGTTAATATGTTTATCTGACTGTGGCATGTTTGCGCGTTATATGGCGAAGGCGTTGCCTGACTGTCTTAACTGAGCATTGGGAAAGCCGGTTCTCCAATGCAGACAACCTTTCCGTTTACCTACAATTAATGACAACAGCTACGACTGGGTCCGTTGTAACCGGCGTTAAATAGACAATGGAAAACGTCTATGGGAGAACTATTACAGACGAGTTTCTGAACATGACGTCATGAACACGTGGCCAGCAGGCCGCTTTTCGCGGACGTTGGCGAAGGCCAAGGACAGTCACCGCCCCTTAAATTGACGTGCATGAATAAGCTTCCAGGCGCACCTTTAGAAATTGCCATTATCCCAGTAGCTCGAAGATATAGCGCCAACTTTCAAGGCATTAGGCATATGGGTACCTTTCGGCGTATCTACGCATGCGACATCGTGATGGTGTTGCAATCGGTTGAGCGAAACTCGCACAACCGAAAGGGCGCTGCTTCGATCGCAGCTAATGCGCTTTTATCATGTAACGACGCTCGCTGTTGCCATGGCGACGTTCTTTCTTAGACGCGCCCACGAGTACGCTTCCGATGCGCGGAACATCGCCTGCGAACTGAAGAAAAATTGCGCAAGCCCGCTTCGCCGCATAAGCTCTCTTGTTGCGGAGAAGCCAGCTCTAAAAGCGTCTGCTACGTCGTGCGGTTTAATCTCAAAAGCAGTGGCGCAGTCACACGTGAAAAAAAAAAAAGTGCGTCTATGTTCACATGTCCTACCATCCACGAACGCAGCATAAACAGAAAAATTCAAATGCGAACACAAGAATTACTACCGTTGCCGTAATGTATTCTATGTAAAAGCGACTTCTTTCTATTTGCTTCCCGTACGAAGAAGCGGTGTACCGCCCTCGTCGCAGTTCGAACGGTCGAAGTTCGAAGCAACCGCACTGGTTTGTTTGTTACTTGAAGCACGAAACCTGCACTTTCGCTGTTCCGATCTCAATTTATCTTTTTGCTTTTCTTTTCTTTCTTTCTTTCTTTCTTTCTTTCTTTCTTTCTTTCTTTCTTTCTTTCTTTCTTTCTTTCTTTCTTTCTTTCTTTCTTTCTTTTAGTTCAGAGGGGTACGTACACGCCATCGCTATTACGACGCAGAGCATGACTTCATAGCACGTGCAGTCTTCCGGTGTTGGGATAGCGCGAAAAGAAGCAAAAGAAAAAGGCGGAACGAGACCACCCGTTACTCAAAGATTTCAAAACGAACCCATGTTCTATTCATCTGAGCTATGCTTACGCAATAAGCCCTGTGCGTCTGAACGCTAGCGTTCAGAACGGACAGACACCATGGGCCTTCATTTAAATTCGCTCCTACGCAAAAATCTATGCTTAGTGCTTCTATAGCTATGGCTTCCCGTTTTACAGGCGCCTCCCATTAATTCGACCCTTCAGGGACCGCGAAATTCGATCGAATTATCCGAAGGTCGTATTAACAAACGCCCACGAAATAAACTAATTGGAATCTGTGTTTTCTTTATTCCACCTAAATCCAAATCCATATGAACTTATCCCTAGAAAAAAAAATATATGACATTTTAAGCCTGAACCTCGGGCGTGTTATTTGGCGCGTGACAGAGAAAAGCGACCGCTTCGAGCAACAAAACGGGACATCGCGCGAACAGATCGCTCGTTCTTGTCGCTCGACCGCCCCGTTCAGGAAGTCTAGGATTCGTCGCTCCTCACCCGGAAGTGCTGTGAGCGACTAGCCAATAGCACGGAGCCGGTATACAGGACGTATCATCAGTGACGTACTACCGGTTGTCGATCGGAATGAGCAGACGACAGAATTTCGATACGCGCAAGAGTTAAAAAAAAAAAGTCCTACTGCAAGACTTTCAGACATATTTATGCCTGCTCTGTACAGCGAAACAAATCAATTTGGATTAGTAGAGAATGCGTCACGCCCGTTTCGGGACGTATTCGCTGCGCTCATGCCGGCAACACTGGGCAGGAGTCGCTCAAGGCCGTGGTCGCACGCCTGGTGTTCGACTTGCAGACGACGGGAGTCGCGTCGCTTGTCGCCGTCGCGCGAGACAGATCATTTTACGCAGGGTTTTTGCCTCAAGTGTTAATAACGTTACCCGGATACGTTTTCGCTTTGTTTCAACAGCACGGCGCCCACATCTTCCTGACGCCGCACGCTATTTATTTCCTCTTCCGCACGCTCTGTTTCTCTTAGGCGCACAGAGCTTCCTTTCAATAACACGACGGTCCCGATGTTGTGTCGGCGCGAGGAAATGAATCCCCCCCCCCCCCCCTCGCAGAGCTATATGAGGCAAGTGCTCCTGGAAAGCGATCGATGCTGAATGTCTCCGCATGACGACAGAATCACTCTAGCTCTTTTCGTTTCTTTTTTTCTTTTGCGGACTCAAAGCGCAACGAGCTGGCCTTATTCTGCGAGTAGAAACGATAAGCAACCTCAATTAATGAAGGCCAGGAACGTCATCTTGGCAAGCCATATTCTACGGCGAAGAACGGGCGCACATGCGTAAATGCACTGAAGGTTATCTACGGCGTCTGATTAAGAATGTCGCGCGTTGCGAAGAGCAACGGTGTACACTCCGTGTACTCTCGATGCAGGCGACGTTCTTGCCTTAGGGAAGACCCGAACACGTGACCGCATAGCGGGCACCGAGCTCCCTGTTCAACGCCAACGAACTCCAACTTAGAGGACACGTACAGGAGGCTCGAATAAAGACTCAACTCATAACGGAGTACGCATTCGACCTGTCATGCGAGCTCCCTGTTCAATGCCAGCGAACTCCAATTTAGAGGACACGTACAGGAGGCTCGAATAATGACTCAACTCATAACGGAGGATGCATTCGAGCTGTCATGCGATCGTGGCGTGCGTGACATTTTTCGACTCTTCATTTTTCTGCGTCCAGGGAATGTCATTGTTATAGACGCTGACAGGCGTCAAACTCACCCAAAACGATTTCATACGAAACTTCTTTCTACAAGGAACGGTGACCCGCCGTGGTTGCTCAGTGGCTAGGTGTTAGGCTGCTGAGCACGAGGTCGCGGGATCGAATCCCGGCCACGGCGGCCGCATTCCGATGGGGGCGAAATGCGAAAACACCCGTGTATATATATATATGTATATATGCATATATGTATATATATATATATATATATATATATATATATATATATATATATATATATATATATATATATATATATATATATATATATATATATATATATATAGGCATTAGGTATTATGCTGTCACGAAGTAGAGATGACACTGAGGCAGAAACACCAGCAGAAAGAGCAACTGAAAGATTCGAACTCTCCATTGGGCGAACCTGAGCCGAGACACCGAAGCAAACACTCAAGCGGCGGCTATGCGGCGAGCAGCGTCGGCCGTCTCCAAATCACACTTGTCGAGACTGGTCCGCTATTTATACATCGCTCACTGTACGTTGTGCAGACGCCGCTTAAAGTTCACTGATCACGGGGCCCGAGAAAAACGTCTAATTTCTGAGCTGTTTTGTGACCGTGTCCAGTAAAACGGTGCAACACTATATGCTGCTCCCATATACTGCATTCGTCAGCATCATCAGCCTATTTTTTACGTCCACTGCAGGACGAAGGCATCTGCCAGCGACCTCTGCGATATACTGCATTGCATGTTAGAAATCCCCAGCTACCGAACTTTTGAACGCTTTATTTCCCCCTCGGATAACGCGCTCCGCAAACTTTTGACGCCGGCCAAGCATTCCAGAGCTATCGGTATTACAGCGTTCGCAACGTGCGTGCTGATGTAATAGAGAGCTTTAGCTTTCGTACTCAAGTTAAAAGTGGCTTGCGTACGCAAGATCTAGGGGCGACAGTATTGCGCATGCGCAGACCCAGACGTAGGCGTCTGCGCATCGCAGTACTGTGGCCCCTAGTTCTTGGGTTCCCTAAACTAAAACCTTCTAATGATGGTCCCCCCGAGGGGTTCCGCAAACGGGAAAGGCGGAGGGGAGGGCGCCGGTCGCGTAGAGCCCCCCCCCCCCCTTCTCCAAAACGTTCCCCCGCAAAACAAGCACACGAGTATAAAAGTGCATCTCGGCGAAAGAGGAGCGCCTCCCTCTTATTGAAGTTTGTCTTTGTCGGCACGGATGGTCTATTTTTACAAGTGCCTCAAGGCTGTTATCATTTGCAGATACAGGCTAAGGCACTATTATTTGTGTACCTTGCCTCACTATGAGGAATGTTTAGCGGGCTGTCGTTAAGGCCTTAGATATGCATTGCAGAAAAGTCCACATTCTAGGAAACCACGTTTCTCGGCTGAATAAAGAAAAAAAAAGACGGTCGATGCGTTTTATTTCCGCGAGCACAACGCAGCGCGATCAAGTTTCAGCTCAGAAGAGAAACACGAGTCGGTCAGTGTTCTGCAGCGTTTTTTTTTTCCACTTTGTCGCTGCTTTATCCTTTGAAGTTTGCCTTCGTGCCTTGCCATCGTCACAGCTATCGAAACGACCGGGAGATGTGCGAGCGTCATGTGCGAGTTAAAAAAAAAAGAGGACTGACCACTTAATGTCAGGACCAATTTCGAAAAAAAAAATGTCGAAGTGCGCAATTTTTTAAAAAACTGCATGTTTTGCGCCAATACATTTCTAAAAAAAGATGGTACCAGGAATGCCTGTCGCTTTTTTTACTGGCCTCCTTGAAGAAAGTAATTGCAAAATTCCTTTAGAGTTATTTATGTGTCAAATTACAAGAAACTGTGCATACACACATGTGCAAAAATTGCGGAATGTTCGCGACGAGTTAACTTGTCGGCACCAGAGGACGCTCGTTGTGGTGACGAGTGACCTCATCCATAGGCAGTTACGGGGCTAATGGAACAAAGTTTACTTCTCGCTAACAACTAACTTTAGGGCGCATTTAATTTCGAAATTGAAGCAAATCAGTAGCGAAGTCGTATACGATTAGCACAAATTTTAAAAGACAAGCACCACTCGATATATCCGTCCCCTAAATCTGCCAAAAAAAGGTACCTCCACGTTAAGTTGTCCCGAGCTGTTAGAGTTCCTCCCCCCCCCCCCCCACTCAACATACCCTTCCGCAGCCCATTACCCACCACGCTATCAATTGTGCTACGCGCTACGACGCTCGCAAAGCTGCCGATACAGCAAGCTTGTGCGAACCAGCGCTTATAGACGCCTTTTCACGGCAACACCGTGGGCGCCGCCATGTTTGATCACGTGGTGACACGTCCATTGCTTGCCTCAGTGGTCTCAGTTGCCTCCGTGTACAACGGATGTGCACGACGGTCCGTGCGGCTCAGCAACACCTCCGTTTAGGCAGATATCACAGACGGTGACTGGGTGGATGGACGATAGGAAGCTTCGGCCACAGCTCCAGAGGACATATGCAAGCGCTTTCGGTGTTGTTTACGCCTCGTCCGAACAGCCCAAGCACCGTATACGGTGCTTCGAATAAAAGCAGGGTTAGGAATGTATTCCAAGCCGTTTATTAACTTTTTCCCTTGTGAATCAAATCAGGATCAACGTGTTGTGCTCTTCGCTTTTTACTTCACAGACACTTTGAAGCTACGGCTTATCATGTTTCTGACTCAGCAAAGTTAATTCCTCGTTGCGGTCACTGCCCGATTCTTCATTTCCCGCCTAATCGGTCGCGGCAGCAGCTGTGCTCAGTTGCGATAGGTTTGTTATTGCTGCGCACAAGGTTTGGAACGTAGATGTACGGTACAAATAGCAGAAACGTATGATCGCTAGTAGCTCGCTTACTTTGTGGATCGTCACGGAACGATCAGCTTCCAACGTTCACGTGTGGTCGGTGTAGTCGCCGTCACTATATATGCTTCGTCGCATCGATTCAAGTCTACGCCCCATTCACTGATTCTTGATACTTGAGTGGGCGTGCGTTTGAGCGTAAATAAAGTGCGAGAAACTTACTACGCGAGGAAGTGGCGCTACTCCCTTTGCCACTGTGTAACGAACGGTGTAACTCACTCTTGCCGACGTTCCGGGGTTGGAGTCCTTTCTTTGGAGGTTAGCGGTACAACGCTGGCTGAACAGTTCTTTCTTTTTTCTCGAAGAAGGCCGCGTAATCGCGAAGCACCGGAAGCGCAGGCAGTCTGCTTATGCAGCAGAGTTCCGAGGACCTGGTCACACAGATTCACTCCAACCCTTAGCAAGCCAGTTACTATTCTTGCAGCCAGTTACTGCGCACGTCTTCCCTCTACAATTACACATTTTGCAACACGACTGGGAGCACGGTCAACACTACCTAGATAGCACAAGCCCTGCTCACTCCGATCTGTGACGTCGCGCTACCTGGCCCGACTGCCATAGAATCTAATGGGAATGCTCCGGAGTAAGCCGCGGTGAATTTGCCGTCACCTCTTTCGTCACGCCTGCCTTGGCAATGGAAATTTCGGGCCAGGTAGCATGACGTCATGGATTGGAGTGTACAGGCCTTGTGCTATCTAGGTGGTGTTGGCACGGTACGTTAGTGAACGCCCACGTTGCAGAACCGATAGCTGATCGCACACTATACAGCAGGGCAGAAACAGTAATGGTTTCGTATTTGTGCACTTCCGCTGAGGCAACGTGTAGGCCGACACAGCCATCACCTCGTTTTGTGTCGCCGGAAGCCTGCACACACCTATTAAAAGGGCCTCCGATGTCGAGCAGCGCGCGCCCTGCGATCTCTGAGGCCGTGTGATTGCAGCAGTTTCATGCAATTGGAAAAAAAACGGGCGCTAAGATCGTTCGGCTACTATATGGGAAAGTACTGAAGTACTATAGCGCCAAACAGACGACACAAGAAGAAGAGACACGTTTTGAGTCGTCTGTTTGGCGCTATAGTACGTCAGTAATATGCACCAACTAGCCCAACAAAAAAGTTCTGCTGGTATATGGGAAAGATTGGTAGCCAATGATTTGTGTAATCTTCGCGCTTCTGTTTTCAGACGTTCTGTTGGCGATATTAATGCGAGAGCATTAAATGGCTCATGAGGCGGAAAATCCGGCGTTGGCGGCGTGACCATACGATGGTACAAAAAGGCTACGAACCCACGACCTTTGGTGCTAATTAAGGTGAACGTAATTCAGGTGCAGTGAATTAAGGTCGAGTTACATAAGGCACTCGAGCCGGATACCTTTAATGGGAGTCGAACCCACGAGCTTGTGTTATGGCATAGTGTCTAAGCATCGTGTGGCGGTCGCAATGCATTCGCATTCATCCACATAAGAATAACTAAATGGCCCTTCAATTTTTTATTGCGCTTTATCGGTCTAAATTGCCCAGAAAGCATAATCTTTCGTGAATGCACGAAGACGATAAGTTTCTACACACACGCATACTTGGTGCGCATTGTGGCATATAAAACAAAATATTTTGTTGAAAATTATTGATTTTCCCAAGTCACGAAGATCCTTTTAATGATGGAAGGACGAAATTTAAGCAAAACTACGTGCAATGCTCGATCGTGGTTTTGGCATGTAGCACTCAAGAAATAAACTTTAAGATACCCAGCATTCTCATGCTGGAGTACTATTCTGGACGTTGTCAAATTCAGCCTTATTATCGAATTCTGCAATGGAGGCAGCTTGAGCCAATCAGAGAGGCTGCAGCAGCCTTATGGGCCAATCAGAGCTGACAAGATGGCGTATTCGACATATATGGCGTAATTTAAGTGTTTAGAAAAGGAACCTGCTTGAACCGACATGCTTGCGGCTCCCGTTGGCACTAGCGCCACAGTTCCCTGCAGTAACTCAGGAAACTCGACGTCACTATGCGATCCCTCGCAGGATCAGCCGTGCGCGGCAGCTGCACGCAACTACACACAAAAGCCACTGGATACAGTGCACTATAAAATAATGTTGTTCTGGCACATAACGTTATATCAACGTTATTCTAGTACGCTATACCCCTGAAAAATAAATTAGTTTACATTTCATGTGCTTTACGAAACACGAGTGAGTGAAGTCCTCCCACCAGCCAGAACCGCAGTCAGTGCCAGACGCGCAGCAGACGACAACGCACGAACGTATTGGTATAAGGCCGCGCCGTCGGTCTAGCGGTCCACGTGCCCGGACTGGTACATAACGTGCTCGTGGTACATAACGTTATATCAACGTTAGTCTAGTAAATTAGACCCCTGAAAAATAAATTAGTTTGCATTTCATGGGCTTTACGAAACACGAGCAAGTGAAGCCCTCCAACCAGCCAGACGCGCAGCAGGCGACAACGCACGAGCGTATTGGTATAAGGCCGCGCCGTCGGTCTAGCGGTCAACGTGCTTGGACTGCCGAGTCATCGTGAAGCGCAGGGCAAACTTAGCGAAGCCCCAGGAGACGGGCCCCGGGCGACAGTGTACACACGCCCTGCACAGCTGAGTCACCGCTCGCGTCGCATCACCGTACGGGACAAAAAAAGGGAGTGAGAGGGTCCATCCTTCATTACCATAATTACACACCCTCTTTTCGCCCAAGCCGCCAACACGTACCCCCTTGTTCACCGCCACCTCCCGGATGTGCAGGGCGTATAGCGTGTACCACTGTCGATGCTATAGGAAACGGGGAAAAGTTCGGCGCTGTACATCGACCACCTTTTAGTGAAGGGATATGGAAGTAGCTTTGTGGTGGGAAAGGGGAAAGTGTTGTCCCCTCCTAGTTCGATTTTCGATTCCGCTCCTCCGAAGCAGCCAGCGAGCCACAGCGGAGCTCTTTACGGGACCTCGCAGAACAAGCGACGGCAGTTCTACGCCCGAGAGGCCGGCCAACCCCACCACACCTTTCTTTCCTTTTTTTCTTTCTCCCCGACAAGGACTCCTCGACTACGACCGCGCGTGACGCAGGCCCCCTTCGTGCGCACTGCGAGGTCTTCCTCCTCTCGGGGCGGCGGAAAGGGTGGAGCCTCAACCTCCCGTCGGTGCAATCGGCGAGCGAATCGAGGTTACCGGTCACTTCGGCTGGGGAACGGGAAATCGCGTGCAGGTGTGACGACGAGACGAGCTTGGCCTCTCGGTGCTGGCTGCTCTCTTTCTCTTTCCTCTTTGGGAATGGAGATGACGGAGAAGTGGCGAAGGAAGTAGTTGTAGCGGTAGTATTAGTGGCCAGGCGGGACCACCGAGCGCAGAGGCGACGCCTTGCACTGAATGCAACCCATACACTGTACTGGTATTTTATCGTAGGTTGCGGGAATGCGATCCTGAGGAACAGAACGCCACCGTGGGATTTTACAGGAATGTGAAAGACAAAAGAAAACCGACATTTGGGTGAACTGGTAAGGGAATCAGCAAAAAAAAGGGGGAGGAGGGAGTCAGACTCGGCAATAGGGCGCTGCTGTTTTCCGCCGCAGACTCCGTCCCACCATTTTGCATTCTTCCTTTTGCCTTACTGCAACATAACACTTTCAGTAAGCTCGTGCAGTTACCATCAGCATAACTGGAAACACGACAGGAAATAACGGATCAGAATGCCTGTTATGCACACTTACATGGAAGTCTGACGTGCAGTTGCTCTGTGGCAGGTTTCTAAACGTGGAGTGGTCCCAAGTATGCATTCTGTAATACAAGCTAAGCAGCCACTGTGAGGAATGCGGGCACATCCGGAAATGGTCCAGCCCCCATCAGACTCATTTCCAACTTGCTCACAAGTGAATTTTTTCTGACAGCACATTTCGGTTTGCGGAGATTCAGAAACGGCATGAGTCACTTCTATTTCTGGAATGCAGCGACTGCTTTTCAAGCACCGAATTCCTGGATGTATCAGTTGACACTTCTGGAGAGATAACTGATCAAAGGATGGCTCTGCATGTTAATCTCTGTGTAGCAGTATATGTGTCACGGACTAAAATCTGATGATAAGCTTCCACCGCTAAAGAGTACAATCTACGAAGTGCATGTTTCATAAAACACAATTAACCATACTTGTGTATAAGAGCTTTTATTCAGACAGATAGATAAGCAACAACATGCAATGACTCCCCAAAACCATACTAAAATAAAGTATATGTACAACAATAACAATGTATGCGGTATAATAACAAATGAAGCGTGCAATAATACAACTGCATGCTTTATAAGCATGCAACTGGGAACAACAGGCGAATCACATTCTCAAACAGCATGACAGTCGCACTCATTTTTGTAATAGTTCACGAACCATTCGACTGCATTAAATATGCAGATTAAGGCAGAACTGCTATAGAACTGTAAAGGTGTGATCATGTCCAAAGCAGTCACGAAGTTTTGCACATGCAAGAAAAAAAATGCAATAATCCTCTTTCTCACAGACGATGGTGGTTAGCACAGATACATCACATGTTAGACAATATCCTCATAGTAAAATAATAATGATAAAAAAAAGAAAATGCGCAGCAGACCCAACATTTCACTGACTGCACAACCTGCTACACAGGACGACTGAAGTGAAATACACAGCAAGACACTTTTTTGATTAGCTAACCACGTCAGAATGGAAGGTCAGCTTTGCAAGCTTGCGCATGGAAACATATTAGATATAGTTAACAACAGAGGCCTCTGTGCCATCTTTCTGACACCGTACCACCATCATCATGTTATGACGATATCATAGCGGCATCATACCATGATGCACGGATAATTCTTGTTCTGGTATGTGTGAAAAAGTCAAGTACAATGAGTATGCTCCGTAAGGGAAGATGATAGATGAGTAGCATCGGCTAGAAGTTGGCGTTCAAGTCATCTGGTAAAGGGACGCCCTGCTTACGGGCATAGTCCAGCAGGGTTGAGTACTTTGAGCGCAAGTTGTCCACCTCACCCTCCAGCGTCTTGTTCTCTTCCTGGAGTCTTGTGATCTCTTGGTTCACCACTGCCCGTTCACCTTCCAAGTCGTCCTTTTGCTCTAGCCGTTTGTTGCGACAGCTGGAAAAGTATCAAAAACACTGATGTGCAAACCCAAAAGAGCAGCAACAAGAATTAAACACAATCACGTCTACAAGCTAATTACATCCTAGATGGTCCCTTTCATTCTGTTATTATTACTGGGAAAGAACTTAAAAGTTTAGGTTTATTAAGTATTGTGAATTACTAGAAGCTGAACAGAACTTGTCATCAAGGTAGTTGGTTAATTACAAGATTGAACACAAACCTCATGAAGGAAACAGAAACAGAGAAAAGACACATACACAAAACAAGGTTAAACACACATGCAGTTTGTATTCAGTCTTATAATGGCAGTTATTGCTGCACTAAGTAGTTACGAAATAAGTATTGGGATATCCTTGCAACATCACGGCTTCATTAAACAAAACGGTCGAAGCCTTGAAAGCGAAAATAAAGGCAAATGATTTGTTTACGAATTTATGTGTGTCCGAACCAAGAACTCCCCCCCCCCCCAGCTCTGATGCGGGTGCTCTACCACAACTCTACAACTGCACTACCTTTACCATAAAAAAAAAGAGTTGCATTATAGGCTTACTCTCTGTGCTCACATTATGGTTTTAATGGGTTTAAGGGGCACATTTCAGCAGTGTTGCTTAGTGCAATCACTGAATCAAGCTGGATGAGTTTGCACCTTTTTGCCTCAGCTCACATAATCTATGCTTAAGTTTGCTCATGACAAGTAAATCAAGCCTTACATATTCTTACATAAATATATCGTTATATGTGACTTCTGCAATGTAAGAATATTACAGCTGAACTTATTGAACAAAAGAGTGCAATAGAAACTGCTTTCATCGTCATCAGCCTATGTTTATGTCCACTGCCGGACAAAGGCCTCTCCCAACTATCTCCAATTACCCCTGTCTTGCACTGTCGGATTCCAAGTTGTGCCTGCTAATTTCCGAACTTCACCACACCGCCTAATTCTCTACCATCCTTGACTGCACATTGCTTTCCCTTGGCACCCATTCTTTCTTTCAGTCACCTTTAATCCATCTGTTATAGTACTCGCCAAAGTGTCAAGCTCAATAAATCGATTTTTGGGCAACCTTGTTCTGTATAGAAAACACTGGCATATTATAGTTCGCTATTTTCGAGTGTGTAGAAAACTAAAGCTCAGTTTATTTTTTTGCAACATTTAAGCTCTTATGCATAGCATTTTCAGCTAGGTTCCACTGAAGATAATCTATAATGAAGCCTAAATTTTGAAATCTGAACGCACAAGCTGTACCAGACGACACACAATTGTACTTTGTTGCCAAATTATATTCCATTTATAGATGCTATAAAAAGCAAGAAATACCAGCTGAATAACACTTTCTTGCATCACAAGTACAGTGTTTATTTTTTTCCTTTGTAGGTGGCCTCTATGCCTCCTCGATGTCAACAATGCCTGAGGGTACTGTGTACAGTGCAGTAGCTCACAATATGTATTGAACATGAACGCCAGCTTTAGTTTCAGTGGTAGACGACGAGCTCTCCAGTACAAATTTTCTGCGTAACAAAGCAAGAAGAGTTGTGCAGGTTTTGGCAAGCCAGCATACCTGGCTGCATAGCCTCGGTTCTTGAGTGTCCTCCGCCGCTGCTTCATTTTGACAATCTCGGACCGGGTCAGGCCGGACGCCTTCAACTGGCGATTAAGGTCACGAACCGAGAGGTGCACCAGCTCTTCATCGGACATGGTGATCTTGCTACTGATCGCCAACGGTAGGTCTTCAAGGACCTCTGGCGGTGCGGAGTGCATCTTGAAGAAAGGAAACAACCACGTTTACTTCATTCCACTGCATCAAATTGCTGCAATGGTAAGTGTTCTGGCAGCCAATAGTGCCAACATACAAATAAAGGTTACAACCCCTTAGGCAAAACTCATGTCAATGATAATCCCCCACTACACTGTGGTCAGCTTGGTTCTGGGCATGCCCTGATTATATCTCCGGCAGCGTTACCAAACAATAGTTATTTGAAAGCATGCCAATGGAAAACATTTACAACTTACTACTACTACTACTACTACTACTACATTACTACTTATTGCAAAAATCCTACACAATGGTGCATGCCTAGCCAAAATGACATGCATTAAAACGTGATGGAAAACAGGGATTTCAAACGTGTGCAACAAAAGTAAGGCGAGCTTTTATGCAATAATATATACGTTCTTTTCTGCACCCACAGACCTAATATTAGGCTCAGGTACTCATAACAGAATGATATAACAATTGAGTATGTTTACCTACATTTTGGATGTGTTTCAGAACTTGTATTACTTGTGTGTAACAGAACTGCTTTCTTCCTTCACCCACAAAGAAGTGCAATTAATAAATGTTGAGATTTGTCCTTGTCACAAACATGTAAACAAAACAGAGTGAGATGTCACTTTTTGTAACAAATGTGATCTATGTCTGTGTGATTTTCTCACAAGCTGTTAAAAAGAAAAATGGCCGCAGCATCATTCCTTTTGTTGCCATCATTCAGAAATCTATTCTGAAAAATACACTGAAAATTTCTGTACACAATGGTTCATGGTTTGGAGGCCATTGTGCAATAAACTGCAGCCAGACTTCCTTCCAGCAAGTTTTCATTGCCAGCATTTCACTCGAATAAAGCTTGTATGGTCCGCATCAAATACAACAATGAAAGACAATTGGATGAAGTGACAGTTTCTTGCTTTAAATTTGATGTCTCTGCAGAGGGCAACTCTTGCAGACAAGTGCACCTTTTCTTCTCAGTAACTTTGCATAACGGCACAAGGCAGCCTTGACCACACATCAAACTCAGACCTGCTGCGCGACCACCCAAAGTATTCGATACAAGTCAAGCTGAGGTCACCAATAAGACACTTGCACTAAAGCTGCGAGCTAATAAACTTCAACAAGCTCACATGCAGCTGAACAGGCGGTACTACAATGTACACTTTCATAGAGCTTCATAAACATGAGCAGAAGTTCCTCTCAGTCGCAGGCAAAATTAAGCTAAACTAGAAATATGATGTTGCCCAATGACATATTGACATCGCACTTAAAGGAAACAGAACAACGTTAACCAACCGTAACTACAGGAGGTGTGAGTGCTTATAGTAACTTATAGTAACTTATAATAAACCACAATCTAAACCCGCACTTTCAGGAGGTGTGAGTGCTTATAGTAAGGAGGTGTGAGTGCTTATAGTAAATTATAGTAACTTATAGTAACTTATAGTAAACCACGATCTAAACCCGCACTTTCGTTATACACAACCGATTCTTTACACCACAGACCGCGACCTCGGCCGGGAACACTTGTCGCAACACAACTACACAGCCGGCCGAAATACGCAATTAATTAGCAATTTCAGTGCAGTGTTACGCTCCGCGTGTAGCTAGCGCAGCCGTTATCTGGAGATCGGTTGCGGGTTTCAAGGGAAGAGAGAGTGTTTGTTGAAGGTAACATGCTTAAGATCGCTTGGAGCACTTTTAATCCACCGGGAACACGTACGTTGCAAAGGTGCGCAAATAACGTATTCGAACACAACGGTGCACGCCGCAACTTCAACTGTCCCATCCAGAAAACTGGACGGCCCCCCTGCGGGCATGCCGGACGAGCAACCTCTGAACGAAGGTCAATGACAACCGGCAACCTTCGAAACGCCAAACGCTACGGCGGATCTAAGCGATCGGTGCAGCGTTGACAGCGTGACGCTCGCATCACATCGCGAAACACCCGAAAGAACAAGCGGCGTTACCTGGTGATCGCCATATCCCATCATCATGACAGAAATAATCCGAGCGCGCCGATCGCGTAGGACAGCGTCAGTCGCAAATGAAGGCCTGCGTTGCTGCCAGTTAGTTACCTTGTCAATGCGGCTCGATACCTCCCTCGTCTTGAGTTTCGAGCTTCGCTTCTTCATGGCTGGCTTGACACGGACGGCGGGCCGTTCCACTCCCGTTGCCACAGATCCGCTGAGTCAGCAGCGTTTGCACGGACCAGCGATTACTGACGCCCGATCTACGAGAAGCAGACTACAACAACAACGGGCGCCGCCATATTGGCCTACCGAGTGAATCAGCCCCGGCTTCCGCGCGCGTGTATTTGCGAGCAACAGATGGCGCCAGCGACGTGTTATCTTAGTCAAGAAATGAAAAGGCGCCAATTTTGAAATTCGAGTCATACGCGTTCAGATCTTTCGGGGCTGAGGGAGCTTTATGTGCCTTATTTGTCGACCGATTGCATCGGCGGACATTGTAAGGTCATGACGCTCGGCGGGCGTGCGCGTACTAGCGTTTCACAGAAAATGATGCGTGCTTGGGCGTGGAGGGAACGCGTCTTAATTTTTTAGTGCGTATAGGTGCGCCCCAAACAGGCGTGACGTTGCAACCTTTTATGTACTGCTGAAAATGTATCGGAACGGGCGGAAACGCCCTGCGTTGATCTTACGCGGTCATCCATCAAGAAAGCCTTAAAACAGCAGTCATGCGCACACTGCGAAACTGCATATTTACTAGCGGCACACCCTTGTTTTACTGTAAAGTTACGAGAAAAAAGGCGCGTTGCTGCTTTCTGGTACGCTGCTCGCCGTCGTTTTTCACTCGGCCCAGTACCGCCGGGCATGTCGCCATGCCAAGGGCGCTACTATATACTGCACGCGTTGAGGGAGGAACGCCCGTATCGATCTCGCAGCCCGTGCAAGAGGCGATCGAGGCGACACAATTACTCTTATTACGTGCAGCATGCGTGCATTGCAGACGACGCAGCCCGACTTTTGATGAAGCCGAAGCACGCGAGCGGCGTACCACGCGACAAAGCACAAGAAGAGCCACGACCGTGCTTCATACTTTTGCAGACGATGGGTGTTTGTTTCCGTCGCTAGGTGGCAGCGCGTCCCTGAAGGCCGCAACGACGGCAGTGTTATGATGGGGTATTGTTCCGTTCCTTTTTGGATTTTTCTTTTTCTTTTTTGCATCCGTTGGAGACAAACATATTTCGAAGGTCGGTATGGGAGGCGTGGCGATCCTGTAAACTGGAGCTGAATATTTTGTGCGCTGAAAATCTGCAATATACATGTCTGTAAACCTAATTGAATCGTTGATTCATTGATTGCTTGAGTCACTGATTGATCGATCAATCAAGTGATAGATAGATAGATAGATAGATAGATAGATAGATAGATAGATAGATAGATAGATAGATAGATAGATAGATTATCTGATTGATGGATCAATCAAGGGATCGATTGATTGATTGATTGATTGATTGATTGATTGATTGATTGATTGATTGATTGATTGATTGGAGTTATCATTAACGCCAGTGCTGCCGGCGAAACTTGTCAAGATAATCAGTCTGCAGGTAACAGTGAAGTATCGAGAAGAGCGTCCACCCCGTGTCAGACGCTTACGGCCAGATTAACAATATGCAAAAAAAAATGCAGGAGAACGATTTGAGTGGTCGCCTGCTGCGGCTGGTGGAGTTCATTGAAAAATCAACAGATAAGCAATTCCACAGCTAAAGCAGGAAATGAACGAGATGGAGCAATAACGTACAGCATTCACCTCAACATTCAGATTCATGGTCTTCCAGCCCACTGAAGGGCAGAACCTACCGAATGAAGCTGATAAGGTTGCTCAGAAATTAGATCTTCTAACGCTACTGCAGGACACCATTGAAGCGCTCACCGCCTCCCTCCCAAGGAATGTAAGACACCCGTCACTCTAATAAGTTGTTGCTCTCGTGCTTTGAGGACGAAATGGTTTCAAAAGAAAGTAAAAAGAGTCGGCAACGAAATTGTCCATTACCAGCTTTTCTTTTTTTTTTTACGACAACCTTGTAGCAGTAACTTATGCGGTTGGCCAAAACGAAGGCGAGTACAGGAATGTTATCAATCAGTCTGGGCATCTGAGGGAAGAATCCTTGCACGCAAGCAAACCGGCGCCCGCGGTGTAAGGATTAGCGCGGAAGATATATCAGTGATGCTGCGTAGTCCAGCCTCGGACGCATTTTTCTTGCTGCCATCGTCCGTTACCTACAGACTAACATTTATGTACATGGAATCATCATGCACATACTCTATCCTACTGGACGACCAACGCAGTCTCGTTGTCCGGGCCAAAAAGGCAGCGCAGCTCAAGCCAGGAGGTTCCTGGAATAAAGAGCCCTCCCTCATAGGATGAACCGGGTTCTGACTTGGACTACCGTTTCAGAAAATAAAAGAATCTATCTATCTATCTATCTATCTATCTATCTATCTATCTATCTATCTATCTATCTATCTATCTATCTATCTATCTATCTATCTATCTATCTATCTATCTATCTATCTATCTATCTATCATTCGCAATGGATTGTCACACAACCATTTCTGTCGAAGATTTAGTTCAGGCCAACTGCTGCTTTCGGTACGTCTTTGGCTGTTTTCAATGAATGCAATGAGTTTGAAAAATAAACATGCTGAAGTTGAAGCGTATTTGTCTCTTTAAAGTGTTCGGGTTTTGATTTTTTTTCTTTTTGCCTTTCCTGAAACGTGGTCCTCCAGCAGCTCAGATCTAGCTCCTTTTTTTTTTTTCTGCCAAGATACAATCGCGTGTCTGTATACCATTTGTATGATTAAGCGAGGAGGTGGCGTATCACTGTAGGTGCTTTACTTTCATGACGATCACCATTAAGTCCCTTTACCTGACAACACGTGTGTTTGCATTGATTGAGTCGGTGACTGTCGCGTATGAAACATCGTTTCCATTCGCCGGCCATTCCAGGGAGCGCCTTCTGGGCTGCTTATAGATACATGGAATCTTTATTGGAATGCAGTTACATTGAGAGGTCTCTAGTATGTCTTATCGACGACTCTAACGTCGACTCTAACGTCGCATCGATGGATCTATCAGTTCTTGAAATCCGTGTGAAATTTATAATCCCTGTATATATGTAAAAAAAAAGATCAATCGATCGGCCAACTAGGCTTGCCTTGCTCACCGAGACATTGATTGATCCTTGTTTTACTTTAACAAGCGCCGATACCTGCCCATGGACATTTGCAACAGACATGAGCGATCATCTTCCTTGTCTATGGTTTTGCAGATCGATTGGGCAGATGTCTCCTCAAAATCCCATCCTGAGCGCTGTGAGCCGTGACACAGCTCATTACCACGTTGCTGCGGCTCAAGGGGGCAAAAATAAACAAATCAATAAATAAATAGCTATCCACGTCTGGCAGAGTACACATTCTTAAATAAAAGTACTGAATGGCGTGCGAATTAAAGCTGCTGCACTCAACTATTACAATTAGTGTGAAGTACGGGCAAATATGGTCGGCACGGCCGCGCAGCGGCGGAGTTCATATGTTGGTGCATTGAACACAGTATTGTGTGCACATACGCGCTTTACGGGCGGAACTGTGCACGTATAGAGACAGTACTTGCACAGCGACAGGTAGTTGTAGGTTGGCACGTAGAACTTCCGTGAAGGAACGTTGGAAAAACACCTTAAAGAATTGGAGGACGCCTTTAGGAGTGGAACACTATAACATTCAAAGATCCCTGAATGCTTCTCACGCTCCCCGGCAGCTGCAGCTTGTGTAACCGAAATGTTTAGCGGGAAACGCTGGCGGCGAACGGTATGCAGCACACCGTGCTATGCACGAAGGCAAGCTTTCCGTGTAGAAACGCGGCCCCTTGCGTGGGTCAACCCGGATCACACAAATACACCATTTTAAGGTCTCTATTACCGTTTCGCAGTTTTAGTATTTAGGTCTGAGAAGATCTAACCTAAAGGACATGCGCTGTCGGTGTTTTGTTTCACGACATTTGTTTGCGGGCTGTCATTCTCAAAATTCCGAGGAATAACCTTGTAAATTATGTAAGACGAGGTTTGAGCAACTTTCGCGACAAAATGGTGCGGCAACATAACCTGCATATACCATGTCCTTCCTCAAAATGGCGGCCGAAAACTAGCATCGCCTGATTGGAGCACAGGGTAGGTCTTGTGGGGTAGGGCTGCATAGGAGTAGGGCAGGTTAGGGTATTGCAGGGTTGTCGAGGTTAAGAGATTGGGTGGGGTAGGTAGAATAGGGCAAGATGGGGTAGAATTGCAGGGCAGAATATGCCAAATTGAGGTATTGTAGGGCAGGGCAAGGCTCCTGCCTCAATACTCAATGCGCACCTTCTTCCCTACTCTGTATATAAAGGGTGGCGATATTCTTCGAAGGAGGGTCGGTGCCGACAATTTTCCCTCGAAACCACTTTTCTCGGCCCGCTCCGCCGCCAAAACCTTACGAGAATGTGAGTACCGGGACCGTCCCGGTACGCGTATCGTCATCTGTAGTCCAGCACGTACGGGTTCAGAAGGAAATGAGGCCGCTGATGCCTCAGACCGCGCGCTCAATTAACGGGCATCGCTTCAACACCCGCCGTCTGAGGTTCTAGAACCAAATCCGGCCATTACTTTCCGCGAATTCACTCAGCTCTACCAATCCTCTCACGGTCGCTCTAACCCCCCCCCCCCCCCTTACCGCTAGAGGCTTGACCAAGGCAGAGGAGCGTTGGCTCCTCCGTCTCTATACTAATACGGTACTGTGCCCGGCGGTACTACAGTACTTTAACCCTGCTTTCTCTGGGGAGTGCCCACTGTGTGGTTACGCGTTCTCGGATGTTTTCCACATGGTGTGGGCTTGCCCTTCTAGCCCGGCTTACCCTCCCCCCCCCCCCCAACCCACCCGAGAGAGCTGGGCCTTCTAGCCCAGCTTACCCTCCCCCCCCCCCCCAACCCACCCGAGAGAGCTGGGAGGCTGCCCTGCTTGGCTGCTCTACCTTAGAGAACCAAAGAGCTCTCGTGGCTAGGGCCCGAGCCGCCGCGGAGGCCGCAGGGGTCCCGGACTAGGGGTCCCGGACTAGGGGCCCCTCCTAGATTTTGTAAGGGGCCGGCCCTGAAGGTCGTCCTCAACTCTCTCTGTAAATAAGTGAAAGAAATGTTTACCACCACCACCACCTCCATTTCTTATAGATAATCTCGGACTACCGCCGTATACACGTGCATGGTTAAGAGCCATCGTACGCCTTACCAGCCGTGTCGTGACTTTTGCAACATAACTGGGTGCTGCGTCACGCAGTGGTCTAATAATTCAAGAAATGGCTGACGATTGCTCGCATTTCCGAGAGATCGAAAAAGGATGCTTCTACGCACTGTGAAGACTAAACGCAACAACTGGCAGCCAACGAACGCCTCATGTGTGTGTGCAGTATGAGTACAGCGTGTTCTGCTTCTTTTCTTTTCTTAAGGTGCTTTGTAATCACGAGCTAAAACCGTGTGTATACAGTGAAGTGCACATTTTCTTAGGGGGCGTGCTGACATCTGCGACATTGAGAAAAATCGTGGGACTTGCGCAAGCCTTGCGGAATCAAATCCACGTTTCACCGACACTGTTGGCGCGGGTAGACATTTGCAAACTCCTTTTCATTTCCAAATACCTCTTATCCCACCAAAATTATCAAACCAATACACTCTTTAGTTCATTTACGCTCAAGTGGTGTAGTAAAATATCGATTTCTGACTTCCCCACTTGCCCTAGAGAGCCCTAATTTCGTCAGGACGTTACGGAAGGTATATATGCTCTCTATATTCGTATGAGATTTTTGTCTTACGAACCTAGTCGTTCTCTCGCGGCGGTCCCAAGAAGCCCCGAAATTTTGTCGCAGCAAGCTTGCACTTGCCGAAATTCACGCAATTTTTCACAACGCAGCCAATTCACCCTACACTCGCAACTTCGCCGCCACCTAAGGTACCTTTGTCGCTCCCAGACTGACTACAATTTCCAGTTCGCTGCGAAATTTGGTTATTCACATACGGTTGGGTTCGCACATATTCGTCTCTGCCGTGTGCACCCGCGCTCCCGTTTTTTTACGCGTCTTTCCTTTACTCTTGCGCGTGTCAGCTTACTTGTTCGAGCTGTTAATTATTTAGTCTGAATAAAAAGTTCGGGGTGGAGATACGAAATCGAAAGCAATTATTGGAAAACTGCGCCGCAGCCACGACCAGTCCAACCCTGTACAGCTCGTGGGTTTCCGTGCACGAATGCTGATCACCACAGATTAAGCGCGGCATGACACCTGCACGGATCACAAGAGTGTGTTTATTGGTTTGCAAAAAATAAATGATCATTTGCAGTGATGTACTGGTTCTGTGTTAATCAATAGAGACCAAGCATAACCGAGAACAGCCATGCCTTACCGAGATTAGTCAAGAAGACCAAGTATAACCGAGCATAACCATGCCTTACCGAGATTAGCCGAGAAAGACCAAGTATAACCGAGAATAACCATGCCTTACCGAGATTAGCCGATCAAGACCAAGTATACATATATAACCGAGAACAGCCATGCCTTACCCAGATTAGCCGAGAAAGACCAAGTATAACCGAGTACAGCCATGCCTTACCAAGTTTAGCCACCAATATGCTTCGCATCTGACTAGGCTTAACCAAGCTAAGCCTCAGCCCAGTTTTTTTATTCGTCTTACTGAGGAATTACCGGCGGCTGAATGTGGCGTGTTGTTCCACGTTGGCGGCTCCCTTCTGAAATTAATTCCGGGGAGGACAAATCAGGGTGTGTCATGCAGAGCTGCACTTTTGGGGGCGAGCCCACCTATCCACCTTGAAACAATTCATTCGGGAAGGCAACGACCTTCGCTATACCCGAGCAACGAAGTAACGAAAGTGCTGAATTCACGTGAAGAGGAATTCAATGGCATCGCTGCTTGGACTGACACGGACTTCGAAGTGAGGTTCGCCGGTGCAGAGTGCCAGTACTCATCTCACTAAAGACTCTGACGCCAAGTGCTGAGGTGTGCCGCCAGCACAAATGATACTGTCGTGTCCGCTGCCGGAGCGGTGATGCAAGCAAAAGACTGACGCCACTCCGATGTAGCCACGAACCCAAAAATCCCCGCGTTTATTAGACAGCCGCATTTTATCCCTTTTGCTCCATGACGTCACAGCCTGCGCACATGAGTGATGAGTCAGATCAGAGAACAGATAACACTACAGATACGACGAGCACGAAGGAGATTATTGAGAACCTTCTCATATCCAGCTACGTGCGACTTTAAGGCTGCTGCCGATGCATCTTCGCGAACAGAAAGCACGAGTGATTTGGGGGGAAGGGGGGGCAAAACATGCGCCGGATTCAGCCTCCGATAAATGTTGGCCCATGCAGTGCAACTGCAGTCTACGTTTGCGACTTCTTTAGCGTATTACTTGCGAAATGAACAGAGGGAAAATCAGACATCCACCCGTTCGCAGTAATTGCTACAAAGGAAACCTATACGGATTCCTCGAAAGAAAAGCCTCATAGTTGAAGAAAAATTCGTCTTGGTCCGGGACTCGAACCCGGGACCACCGCCTTTCCGGGGCAGCCGCTCTACCATCTGAGCTAACCAGGCGGCTAGCAGATGGCAGGGCGAAGTCGAATTTGTCGACAACACGAAGTAAAGGCAAGAGTTTGACGTAGTAGTTAAGCGTGAACCCACAAGGTGGAGGGTAGTGTTTGTCAACTTGGCGCTAAGAGCATTTCACATTTTCTTCTGGAATAATTTCACATTGTTAGCGCTAATTGCTACGTTCTCGCAAATGACACGCTGCTTATGTTTTCAAATTCAGTGCTATTTCATTTTGCTCACGCTTCACACCTTGTACTCAGTCTTACTCGTCATGTATGTAACCACTCCTGCTTAAGGCCTCTAACCAGAGGCTGGCAGTAATATTGAAATAAATAAATAAATAAATAAATAAATAAATAAATAAATAAAGTAATGAAGGACAAGGGGTGGCGGCTGCTCTACCTGCTGCACTATGCCGCGTGTGTCGCCTTTAGTGAATTAACTTTCGAAATGCACGAATTGATCTAAATTACCCTGCAGACGTTTTTAACTCTTTAGTATTTAGTTTTCAGTAAATTACGCACAGAAATCAGAGGTGGACGTGATCTGCAGTTTTAGTTCTCAACTGTTAAAGAAAATGTGATTTTTCGTGCACCTATACTCCAGACACGAAGTTGCTTGAGCTGTGTTCGCGACGAAACGAAAAACAAGGATAATCAAATAACTTGAATTGCAGGAGGTCACGCAATGTTTCCTCCGGGAACGTTTCAGCGTGGTCCTTCCCTGCACGAACGTCTGTACCTGCAGAAGGCCCGATTTGCGTCACCGCGCTAAGCGCAGGGAACTGCGGAGTGAGATTAAACATGGCGACCGCCGTGGCAGACGACGCGGTTGTCGCCATTTGTATATTGTCGGTTGGCGCTCATTTATATATATATCAATAAAGCACGCCATCGTAGGGTTTCAAACAGTAAATAGCAACTGACGAAACTTTCAAAATGCAGTTGCAGTGTCAAAAGATCCTCTATAGTACTGGAAATCAACAAAATTTAACTAACAGATTTTTCTCGAATCTTAACAGGTTAAGAATACGGGCATTATACTAGGTTATATAGGGTATGGTAGAGTAGTGGGAGTTATAGTATCCTAGGTTGCGGTAGGATAAGATAGGGCGCCGTATAGGGTGGAACGGCTGGTTACGGTTAGGTTTAATTGCAAGCTCGGCAAGCAAACACGGGTGGAATTTCGGCGCCAGGAGGGTATGTGCGTACACAGGCCGTGCGGTGAAGTAATTCAAGGCGCAAAACGAAACGAGAAAGAAGAAGTAAAAAAAAAAGAAAGTGCAGAAAGAGAGACAGGCCAAAGTTACGCTGCATACGTCATCGCAAAAAAATGCGAAACAAAAGAAGCAGGAGGAGAAGAATCGTTTCACGCGCGTGGGGCTTTTCCGAAATGGAGACTTAGTTATCGGCGGGCACGCAGTATGGACTCGAGAGTAAGGGTTCTTTGCACTACACAACCGCGGGAGAAAGGAAAGTTGACTTAGTTGCTACTTATTTCTTTAGAACTCGCACTCGTGCAAACAGGCCGGGATACGCCTCGAAAGCTGCGCGCTGCAAGCTCGTTGAGCGTCGGCGCACGTTCAGGACTCTTTTTTTTCTTTTTTCTGCCGAGTCACTGCGTTGCACGGCCAGACGTCTGTTCGTGCGAGACTCCGAGTTACCGATTTCTCGAAACGAACAGACGCGAAAAAAAAAAAAACAACGGGAGAGGCAGAAACAAGAACCATACATACTTGAACGAATGGCCACCTACGGATGCAGCTCGTAGAGGATAATGTATGCGCGTCCGTGCGGAGAGTGGCTGGAGCGCGGACTGGTCGAAGCTTCTTGCACGGATTGCCTGCGCAAGCCAACGAACGTGTCTCCCAGAAACTGCATTAGCTTGCGCGCATGTCAGGCTTTGCGAGCGCCTCACTTGGGCATGTACTCAAGATCTCGACCTTCGCTGAAGTCAAAGCGGAGAAGCTATATAGTGCTTCACTAAATCGTAGCAAACAAAAATGACCGAACGTTTATAGCACCGAGGGAAAGAAAGATAATGTAGATACATTGTTGACACTGGTTCGAGAAACCCCTTGCTTCGCTTTGTTTCGAAATCCAGCGTGGGTTTGGAATCTGCGTGCAGTGTTCTAGAATTTGGCAAAGCCAGTCACCGAGGGACGCGGACTTTTCTTCCCTTCTATCCTTCTTTCCTTCGCTCCTTGGTTCATTCATTCCATTCTTCCGTCCTTTCTTCATTCATACTCCCCTTCCTTCCTTCCTTCATGGGCTCAATCCTTTATTCTTTATATTGTCGTCCCTTCTATCGTTCGCTTTCTTTCTTAGTTCCTTTCTTTTTCCTTTATTCATTCATCCACTACATCCTTACCTTCTTCATTCCAATACCTTCATGCGTCCTTAGGTCCTTCAACCAGTTTGAATTTGGCCACCTGTGGTTTTTCAACGCGCATCGAAATCCAAGTACACCCGACACCACGTAGATAGCGCAAAACCTGTTCACTACGTCACGCTACTGGCCCGGAATCTTCATTGCCAAGGCTGGCGTGACGAAAGCGGTGACGTCAAGATCACTGTTGCCTACTCGGGAGCAGCCCCATTAGATTCTATGGCAGTGGGGCCACTACACACTCTAAACTCTTAAAACGGTTGCACCCTTTGGGGTGTATATTCGTCCCACAACAATAGTCGTCATCTGCCTTGCTTGCCTTTCCTTTCTTGAAACTCGGCGCTCGCTACTTTCCTGTCGAGAATGCTGCGTCACACTGATAACGCGCATGCCGTTCGTGACTGGAAAGTACCGGGCTCGCAGCGTTAAAGAAAGGAAACGCGGGCAAGACAGATGACGATTATTGTTGAGACAAGATACGCCCCAAAGGGAGTAAATTTTTTCTAAGAGTATAAGAAAAGTTTACACCCTTTCAGTCGTATCTTGCCACACAACAATAAACGTCACCTGTCTTGTCCGCCTTTCCTTTCTTCAACGCTACGAGCCAGGTACTTCCCACTAACGAACGGCATGCGCGTTATCAGCATGATGGCATTTCCTGTCGGCAATGCTATCATGCTGATAACGCGCGTGCCGTTCGTTACTGGAAAAAACCGGGCTCGCAGCGTTAGAGAAAGGAAACGCGTCAAGGCGGATGACGATTATCATTGTGTGGCAGAAGGGGCACTCCAAAGGGTGTAAACTGTTCTTAGAGTGTAGCATTCTCTGCGTACACTCTTAAAACGGTTGCACCCTTTAGGGTGTAAATTTGTCCCACAACAATAATCGTCATGTGCCTTGCTTGCGTTTCCTTTCCTGAAAACTCGGCGCTCGCTACTTTCCTGTCGAGAATGCTGCGTCACACTGATAACGCGCATGTCGTTCGTGACTGGGAAGTACCGGGCTTGCCGCATTAGAGAATGGAAACGCGGGCAAGACGGATGACGATTATTGTTGTGGGACAAGATAAGCCCCAAAGGGTGTAACTTTGCCTAAGAGTACACTCTAATAAAGTTTACACCCTTTGAGGTGTATATATGCCACACTCTTAGATAAATTTACACCCTTTGGGGCGTATCTTGTCCCACAACAATAATCGTCATCCGTGCTGCCCGCGTTTCCTTTCTTTAACGCTGCGAGCCCGGTACTTTCCAGTCACGAACGGCATGCGCCTTATCAGTGTGACGCAGCATTCTCGACAGGAAAGCAGCGAGCGCCGAGTTTTCAGGAAAGGAAACGCAAGCAAGGCGGATGACGATTATTGTTGTGGGACAAATATACACCCCAAAGGGTGCAACCGTTTTAAGAGTGCACAGAACGATAATAGTCATGCTGTCTTGCTTGCGTTTCCTTTCTTGAAAACGCCGCGTCCGCTACTTTCCTGTTGGGAATGCTGTGCCATGCTGATAACGCGCATGCCGTTCGTCACTGGGAAGTACCGGGCTCGCCGCGTTAAGGAAAGGAAATGCAGACAAGACAGATGACGATTACCGTTGTGTGGCAAAAGGGTGTAATTTTGCTTAGTAGTGTAGCATGACGTCAGGGATCGGAGTGAAAAGGCCCTGTGCTGTCTAGGTGGTGTTGGTATACCAGTTCCTTTTTTTTTTGCTTTCTGCCCTCGTAGAAACGCCGCCCGGGCATTCGGCAATCCAACCCGCGACATCTCACGTTCCGCAACAGAAAGCCATAACATCCTTTATTTATTTATTTATTTATTTATTTATTTATTTATTTAGTACCCACAGCGCCCATTCAGGCATTACAGAGGGGGGGGAGGTGTAGGTACAGATGAAAAACAAGCATCAAAATTACAGGTTTGCATAAATTTGTGTAAGTCAACAACACATTCATATAGGCCGACAAAACACAAAAAAAGAGGAGAAAAAAAGAAAAGCACACAGCTAAGTTGCACACAGCCATATCGGAAACAGGCACGTTGCAGATGTCACATGTCACATTTGGAAAAAAAAAGAAGAGTACATAAAGCACAATGATTACAGAGACTCATAATGAAAAAGCAAAAGAAAGACAAATCGAATAATAAGTTGCCACCGCGACAGGCATTAATAAATAAATAAATAAATAAAGAGAGAAAGAAAGAAAGAAAGAATGGAAGAAAGAAAGAAAGAATGGAAGAAAGAAAGAAAGAGAGGCTGCACAGAATTCCTGCCTAACGTATTCTGGAATCGCGCCCCCCCGAACGAGAAAGCCAAGTCGGCTTGGGCGAAACCGTGCTTCCCCTGGTGCTCGCTTTTAAAAATGCGAACAGCGAGCTATACGGGAGAGAGGGAGAGAGCGAAGGCGGTTTTCCGCGTTTCGAACGGCCGCCGCAGAGACCGCACTCAACAAACGTCCTTCGAAGGGTCCCTTATAGGTCACCGCTGGCCTCACAACGGAGACTATAGAGCGGGGCGAAAAAACAAAGAAAATGGAAGCTTCTAGGGGGGGGGGGGGCGCGTTAAAACGAGAGAGTAAGACCCGTAATACGATTGAAACAGAACAACAGCGGATGCCGAAGATATTATACGTGAAATTTGTTTTCGGTTCCTCTCTCTCTCTCTCTTTCTCGATCGGCAGCTGAAGTATTTGAAACATGCGTTGTACCATAAGGCGTTCGACGGTCGAAGCGTTGAGTGAAGAGCATGTATGCTCGTGTCCTACACTCTAAGAACAGTTTACACCCTTTGGCATGCCCCTTCTGCCACACAACGATAATCGTCATCTGCCTTGATGTGTTTCCTATCTTCATCGCTGTGAGCCCGGAACTTTCCAGTAACGAACGGCACGCGCGTTATCAGCATACACTCTTAAAACGGTTGCACCCTTTGGGGTGTATATTTGTCCCACAACAATAATCGTCATCTGCCTTGCTTGAGTTTCCTTTCCTGAAAACTCGGCGCTCGCTACTTTCCTGTCGAGAATGCTGCGTCACACTGATAACGCGCATGCCGTTCGTGACTGGGAAGTACCGGGCTCGCAGCGTTAAAGAAAGGAAACGCGGGCAAGACGGATGACGATTATTGTTGTGGGACAAGATAAGCCCCAAAGGGTGTAAATTTTTCTAAGAGTGTAGAACACTTTACACCCTTTGGAGTGCCCCTTTTGATAACGCGCGTGCCGTTCGTTACTGGAAGGTTCCGGGATCGCAGCGATAAAGAAAGGAAACCCATCAAGGCAGATGACGATTATTGTTGTGTGGCAGAAGGGGCAGGCAAAAGGGTGTAAACTGTTCTTAGAGTGCATATCTGTTGCCGCGACAAACTGGAGGGCACCCGCTAACGTCATCCCGCGCTCACGACATCAACCGCGGATCTTACTCGGGCGTGAGCTGGTCAGGTCGGCTAACACCATTCCGCGCGCCAGCAGCGACGTAAGCCAATCTAATTGGGTCAGACAAAAACAAGGAAAGAAAATGAAAGAAAACCGAAAGAAAGGCAACAAAAAGCGACACGAAAAATTAAGCGATGCGCTATCGTTGTCGGTCTGTTTTTTTTTTTGGACAAAGTGTCCTGCTATGTTCTTACAAAGCGCTTGTTTTCTTATCAGCGCTTGTTTTTTTTTCATAAATCAATGTCCCGTCGCACATGCAACGCGTGCCAGCGTTTAACCTGCCTGGTTCTCTGCTTTTAACGCACTGGTTACTGACTCACTCATTTTTCAAGCTCGCCAAGTTATGCGGTCGGTCGTTTGCTCACTCACATGCTGGGTCGTAGACACTCACTCACTCACTCACTCACTCACTCACTCACTCACTCACTCACTCACTCACTCACTCACTCACTCACTCACTCACTCACTCACTCACTCGCGTTGTCAATCAGTAAGTCAGTGAGTCAGTCAATTAGTCCCCCTTCTCCCGCTCGCCAACTCTCTCACTAATGAAGCAAAAAAGACTGGTGGACGAATCCATAGGTGCTCTCTCAGTGCCTGAGATGGCGCTTCGCCGCTGAGAGGGGTTCGACTGCCCGCCGCCGAGGATTTCCATGTCATCGTAATGCAAAACGCTCCCGTACCGATTTCAGCGTGCAAGTTTTAAGCACCCCAACTGGTGAATGACAAACCAGAAGCCCCACAAACCTTGCGTTGATTCGGCACCTTTTAACTTGTAACTTAAGAGCCTTATCGATGATGATAATGATAATTGAACTTACCTCCGAAAGGGGGCGCTGGCATGCACCACCACACTCATATCAAGGGAGCCTGTGACAGTGTACTTCAATAGGGCTTGTGGGGCGTTCTGGAAACTATAGGAGTGCAAGATGGAGTAACCAATTTCTTAAAAGATATCTATAAATGTAACCGGGTGATTATACAATGGGAAAAGCAGGTTTCGGAGCCTGTAATGATTCGGCGGTGGCTTAGGCAGGGGTGCCCATTTTCACCTATGATGTTTATGCTGTACCTACAAGGTTTAGAGGCCAAAATGCAGCAAAGCGGACTCGGCTTCAACCTATCATTTTTTTAAACAAGGAGAATTGATTGAACAGTCATTACCAGGACTGATGTATGGGGATGATATTGTATTAATGGCTGACAATGCAGAAGATCTGCAGGGATTGATGGACATATGTGGTACACAAGGAGACGTATTAGGCTTGAAGTTTAGCAAAGAAAAATCAGCAGTCATGCTTTTTAATGATAACATTTGCAGCGAACATAATATACAGGAGGTCACGCTTGAGATGGTGGATAAATACAAGTATCTTGGGGTGTGGAGAAATAATGGAATTGAGTATCTGACAGAGCACGAAAAATATGTAACGACTAAAGGTAACAGAAGTGCAGCGATTATGAAGAGTAGGGCACTGTGGAACTTGTGGGGATCGCACGCGCATCCCGATATCTCCGGAGCGGCCACGCGGTTATCACGCGATAATCACGTGCTCGCTCGCGGAGGGTAGCGGGGAGAGGACACCTTCGCCGCTCCCGCTGCTCTTCGCGCCTGGCCGCGACGCCGCAGCCAAGGCATCCCGTTCCCTCCTTTCCCTTTCTTGGAACCGGGGAGACTCCCTCTCCGCCGCTCGGGGAGAAGCGCTATTCCCCCGATGCACGGTTGTCTCACGGTGGAAGAGCTTGCGAAAGGCCGCATCTCAAATCAGCCGCTGAGACCGCCGCACGCCGTCCACCTGTTGCGCCCGGCCTTTGTGTGCGACTCACCGCCCCAGGGCCCGAGCGCGGATCCACTTTGGGTGAGCTGAACTCTTATCAGCCTCTTTTGTAGTTCCCACATTGTGCGGTTTGTTTCACCCCAGACGTGCGGAATGCTCCGCCGCTGTGGTTTTGTTTTGTGTTGTATTTGTGTGTGTTGTGGCTGTTGTTGTCTGTTGGTATCCTTGTACTCTAAGGTGAATAAACACCTTAGGTCGAGACTCACCCTGTCCCCACTGGCCTGAACCCGCCGTGGTCGCAACTCACTGCGAACCGCGGGTTAGGGGTCCCAGCTCTGACTGCTAGGGCTGTTGCGAAAGTGCTAGGGAGCGACTGCCGCTCCGCCGGCGCTGTGCGATCCAGAGAAGGGTCAGGTGCGCACGCGCGAGCCTGAGTAATACCCCTATATTTGGCGCCCAACGTGGGGCCAGAGGTGTGACAGGTTGAGTCTGTTTGTGTGAGTGACTGCCACTGCACGAACGAACCATGGCAGCATACGGGGCTGATTTACAGCCGTTGTATACGCTGTCGCAGGTTGCTACCAACAGGCAACAATTCGAAGCGGCGGTAACTGCTACCGCTCAGTCATGCCCTGCGGCGAACATTAGCCCTGGGAATTTGATAAGCTTCGAAGAGGGTAGCGCTACACACGAGGCGCTCTCTCCGGCAGGATGTACCCTTGAAGGCGTGAGGCACATTACGCCGAACCCTTCGCCAGTGTTTGCGGAGAGCATGGAGCCACTGCGGCATACTTGCTCGACGCGTTCTGCTCCTGTGCCAGGCATTACTGGCCAGAGCGAGCCTCAACAGGCGCTGTTGCAGGATGCGATGCGCTTGATTGAGAGGTTGACAGGTGCCGTGCAGAACACTCTGCTGACATCTGCCGCCGCTGCTAGACCGAGAGTGAGGGTGGACTTACCCACCTACAGCGGGTATCATGATTCAGTTAGCGTCAACGAATACCTCGATCGCGTGCTGACTTACCAGCGCGCAACGGGGCTGTCCGATGACGAGATGCTGGAACGCGTCGTACCAGTGTCGTTGACTGATCACGCTGCCCGCTGGTTCCGGCTTACTGGCTACCGGTCTAGCACGCTGGCCGAGTTCCGAGCGACCTTACGCGAGGAATTCCTGCCCGCAGATTACGAGCGTCGTCTGCGGCGCGAGTTGGAGCTACGTACTCAGCATCCGGACGAATCCTTGCTCGAGTACGTCAGGGCGATGGACGAACTTTATGGTACCGCTGACCCTACTGCTCCGAACTGCGATAAGGTGGAGAGAGTCACGCGACAAGCTCATCCCACCTTCGCAGCGTACCTAAGAGGCAGCAAGTTCAGGGATTTGGATGAGCTGGCCTCGGAGGCAAAGCGCATACAGGCGGACATACTCGCTTTGCGCTCATACCGACCTCCACCCCCAGCGTCGAGGGCACTTGAGCCGCGATGCGCGTGGAACGGGGACACTTTTCGCACTCGTTCCGGTGGAGATGGTGTGGTTGCTTTCAGTGACGGACAAATGAGAAACGGTTGGGGCTTATCTGACCGGGCTCTCGACCCGTACACTTATGCCATGCGTGCAACACGCGATAATCACGTGCTCGCTCGCGGAGGGTAGCGGGGAGAGGGCACCTTCGCCGCTCCCGCTGCTCTTCGCGCCTGGCCGCGACGCCGCAGCCAAGGCACCCCGTTCCCTCCTTTCCCTTTCTTGGAACCGGGGAGACTCCCTCTCCGCCGCTCGGGGAGAAGCGCTATTCCCCCGATGCACGGTTGTCTCACGGTGGAAGAGCTTGCGAAAGGCTGCATCTCAAATCAGCCGCTGAGACCGCCGCACGCCGTCCCCCTGTTGCGCCCGGCCTTTGTGTGCGACTCACCGCCCCAGGGCCCGAGCGCGGATCCACTTTGGGTGAGCTGAACTCTTATCAGCCTCTTTTGTGGTTCCCACATTGTGCGGTTTGTTTCACCCCAGACGTGCGGAGTGCTCCGCCGCTGTGGTTTTGTTTTATGTTGTATTTGTGTGTGTTGTGGCTGTTGTTGTCTGCTGGTATCCTTGTACTCTAAGGTGAATAAACACCTTAGGTCGAGACTCACCCTCTCCCCACTGGCCTGAACCCGCCGTGGTCGCAACTCACTGCGAACCGCGGGTTAGGGGTCACAGCTCTGACTGCTAGGGCTGCCGCGAAAGTGCTAGGGAGCGACTGCCGCTCCGCCGGCGCTGTGCGATCCAGAGAAGGGTCAGGTGCGCACGCGCGAGCCTGAGTAATACCCCTATAAACTACAATAGGCACGAGGTAGTAGGAGGGATACGGAAGGGGGTAATGGTTCCAGGCCTGGCTTTTGCCAATGCAGTTCTATGTATGAGTGCAGAGACGCGGGCACAATTAGAAACTATGCAACGTGGCGTGGGTAGGCTCGCTCTGGGAGCCCATGGCAAGACACCAAATCTTGGTATGCAGGGGGCTGAAATGGTCTTCTTTCGAGGGCAGAGAGGCTAGTAGCAAGATAGCATTCGAGGAGCGATTGAGAAAAATGGGGGAAATGCGGTGGGCTAGGAAGGTTTTCAGTTACTTATACACGAGGAATGCTGATACAAGGTGGAAGAAGCGATCTAGAAAATTGTCAAGCAAATACTTGGGCAGCAGTGGGGGGACAGGTAAGGAATCATCCGTCAAGAAAAAGGTTAAGGAGACAGAGAGGGGTATGTGGAAAACAGAGATGAAAACCAAATCAGCATTAAAGACATACAGGACGTTTAAGCAAGAAATAGCCAAAGAAAATATTTACGACAACTCTAAGGAAAGGTCAATGTTGTTTGAGGCCAGGACAGGTGTACTGCGGACTAAAACGTACCGAGCCAGATACCAGGAGATAGGCTTGTTGTGCGGGGCGTGTGTGGAGGAGGAGGAAACGGCTGAACACCTGATACTTGCTTGTAAACAACTTCACCCTGCAGTTGAATGTAACGGGGAACTATTCAAAGCTTTGGGTTTTAAAGACAGTGAAAGTAAAATAGACTTTGGACAGGTAGAAATAACTAAACGGAGGTTACCTGAATGGTGGATAATATCAACTTAAAAGTAAAGTAGTAAATACATAGGTATGCATGCATATAGTACCATTCAAGGCTAGGTGGCGCGCGCCGCCACCGCCCGATTCAAAGGGTTTGGCCTTATTCATCCATCCATCCATCCATACACTCAAGTATATACTATTTCTCACAAGCAACACTGATATCATTATATAGGTTCAAATTTGCACTCAGTGCTACACGAATTATTGCACCTTACTGCAGCCACGTGTAAGTATAACAGGTGTATTTTTAGCTGCACTATTTTTTTTTAAACTGCCTGGGGAGACAGCACAATTCTAACCCTTGAGCTAAACTACGTAATGGGGCAGCCATTACTTCTAAGGAAAATCAAAATGTCTAATTAAATCATTAACATAGCCACACTGATGCAATTTTCTTATCAATTACATTGTGGTACATATTTCAATTTATTAATTGAAGCCAGTGAGTTCACAAGGCGTTGTGGTGCAAACCTCTCCTCTTGTCCTTTGTTTTTGTTTTGTTTTTTGCTGTTTTTTTTCCTTCACAAGGCGTGCCCACTTAGAACGAATTCCCAGCACCACTTTCAAGATATTAATTTTTAATGTGTCTGAAGAAATACAATGACGTTTTAGCTACTTTTGTGGTTCTGTAAATAAAACAGCGTTTTCTTAAAAAAGAGTAAGTTGAACAGCGCATTTTTACCGCAAGTTTGGCGGCACATATATCAAAACCGGTTCGATCCCCTGAACTTGTTCGAAGTTGATATGCCTTGCAAACTCACTATAGCTACAATTGGTAGATCTATATATGAAGTAGACGAGATCGAAATATGTGCCCAAAAATTATCACACGAAATTTGAATTAGTGCAACTATTGTAATTTTTCAATTCAGCGTTTTCATTTCTCGTATGAGTTATTGGCCGCCCCATCGAGTAACTTGGCACATTGGTTAGAACTGTGCAAGCAATTCTTTTTTAAAAAATTGGTGCTGAAAAAAAAAAGAAATTCCTGTATGTTCGACGTCCCTCAGGTTTTTATCTACTTGCCGGCAAAATTCCAGACGCATCTTGCCTTTGTTCACGTCGCAAATGTTGGCCCTATCATCGCTGTGTTTAAAAACCCTAGGGCTACGTGGAGACTGACCAATTCTCACATCTGCTTCTGGTGGTATGCTATTACATTCTAACAGCACACTTCGAACTGTATCCGCAGTACGTTTTCAGGCTACGCGCACATAACCTTCTTGGGTAAACCTCCTTTAATAAATTCGCCTTCTTAGACGGCCCGCCCTTGCCTGAAGAAAAGAGGTGCAAAGCCCCTTGAGTTATTGTAGAAAATTTATTTATTGATCTCGTTATTCTCTCTTTTATAGTTTTCCATTGTACTCTACATTTCTTCTAACCCCTGATAGCGCTCCGCCTGACTATAACGTTAAGCTTTATGCTCTTTTTTCCTCTCACTGCCTGCATTGTGGCCTGATTGCTTACCGACCGGTTTTCAAGCTATATTCTGCCACTAAGAATTCCACGCGTTGCCTATACAAATACCCAAGCACCTTGATGCCCCCCCCCATGAGGTGTCATTCTGGGCATTGTCGAATTGCGCCGTGTTGTTGACTTCTGTCCAGTTGACGTTTTGAGTCAATCGGGGGAGGCGATGACGTAGCCAGCTCCGTGAGCCGATAAGAGCTAACGAGATGGAGAATTCTCGACAATATGGGGGAATTTGACAGTGTCCAGAACAGCACCTTTTCTTTCCTCGAAAGTCTTTCTCTTCTCCTTCTGACGATGATGGTGGTGAGCGAATTCGTCTTTGAAACGGTGCGGTTGCATAGATGTGCTGTCATACTCCAGCATTTACGATTTAGGTTTATATGCAACGCTACTGCTGCTGCTGCTGCTGCTGCTGATGATGATGATGGCGACGATTATGATCTTTATTGGCATCCCCTTTGAAATGGCGCGGCGACAAACATTCATCTAGCCTGCTTAATTTATGAGGTTTTACTACATCTATTACAGTCTAGCATTTTGCCTCTCTCTGCTTAATCTTTTTTTTCTTCTTCATTGTACCTCTATTATTGCACATTATTGTATTATTAACCTGCGATATTTCACAGCTACCTAACCTGTAACGACCCTGGCTCTGTCAATCTCTTTCCTGCTTTCTTTATTTTTACCACTACTCTAATTCTATCTTGCTTACCTCGACTGCTGATTAGTTAAAGCTTCCATCCGCTTTGAATCTCAGCACTTCTGCAAGCGTGGACATTCCTTGCGGGTCTTGCTAAGGGAATATCTTGGCATTCCATTTTGATCATCTTAGTCGCTTCAGACCTGTTGCATGTTTAGCATTTAGCATTCTAGGTTTAGCATTCTTTTAGCATTCTAGCATTCTAGACTGCGACGATGATGATGTTGATGACGATGACTTATCGGCATCGCCGTTTAAACGGCGTGGTGACAAATAGTCACCTAGGGCGCTATTCTGGACATTCCGCCATTTTCTTCGGTGCGTGACGTAGGCGCGACGCAAACAAAATGGCGCTGGTGGCCCAGTTTTGCTTACGTAACGTGACGCCAACTTGACGTTTCGCCTAAGAAATTGAAATGAAGGCACTGAATATAGCGTTATCGGTAAAGCAAAACAGTTTTCCTCCGCAGTAAAAATAAAGCAGCTATCTCAAAGCGTATGATTATTCCGTCGAAAACGCTTCTCGCTTCCGTCGTCTGCTGCGTACAAGCCATCGTCTGCTTCAATAGCTAGTATGCGTGTCCCCGGAAAACGGAATGAGTCATCGCATGTTGGCGCCAACGCGCTTGTTTTCTTGCTTAAGACAACATACGCGACCTACCAGTGGTGATGCGCGCACGTTCTAGGCGACGTTATCGCTATCTCGTGAAACGCTAGTGACTCAGCCCGACTCGGCTGGCTGAGAAACGGCCGAATATCACCGATAGCGTTGCGCACGCCAGAGATATCCACTAGAGCGGCGCAAGCACCGGCGCTGCCATCTCTTGTTCATTTCGCTAGTTACTCGCACCGACGGAGGAAACTTCAAGGCGCCGCCTTGCGTACATTTCTTTTTGTAAATTAGAAAAAGACCGTTGTCATAACTTTTGATTGTGCGAAAAGGCATTAATCTTGATTACAATACAAATGCAGCAGTGAAAAATGCGCAACATTGCCGAAAGTTTGCTATGTTCAACCAATATTATTTCGTATAAACGCGTTCTTTTAAAAAATGATGGCTCCAAACACAAATGCCAACACTACCCGAGAGCGATGCAAATACTATGAGCACGCGTTATGAACAAAAGATTTTCGTGGTGCCAAACGACGGGGAAAATGTGGCGATACGCATTCCTCTCAGCTGCCATTGCATATGGCTGCCCATTAGCATAATTCGCGCGGCTCGTCGCAGCAAAAATTATGGCGGAAAATCTGAGCAATGGCGGCCCAGCGCAACGTCACGCATCGTCAAAATGACGTTTACGAAACAGCCCTTCCTGTGACGCTCCTCATGAGATATTCCTTCAGCCAATCAGCAAGCTGGCATGGCGCATATCTTGAATCGCCACCACATATTCGCGCAATTGCAAATGCATTGCACTGGCTTCTGCACGCTACCGCTCACATTCTTTTTGAAGCGCTAACATCACAATATATCTGCCAAGGACCAAAAAAATGTATTAGTCCATAACATTTGCAGCTCCACGTCACGTTTCGTCATCTTGATTAAAACGCAAAATTGCATTTTGCAATACTTCCGCTTCCCGGCACAAATTTCAAAACAAGTGACCTTTCGACAGCCAATCAGAGAGTAAACATGGCGGATAATGGCGGCCGTGCAGTCGCCATGCGTGTCCAGAATAGAGCCCCTAGCCTGCTTCAGTTACTCAGGCATGCTACACGCGATTTTCATTCTCGCATTTCTTTTTTATGCAATCAAGCGCGCCACCACGCGGTCGGTCAGTGCATCTGTCGTTAATGCGTCTTTCGCCGTCTTTGCAAGCAGCGCACACGTAACGGCGTTCCCTCGTTACGCAAGTGCGCGGAGAAGAAACAACAGTTGCCGTTCGGTCCCCCCCTTCGTGAGAAATACAACGCTCGGTATCCCGGGCTCACGCACCCTGCAGATATCGCGCGATCGTTTTCCTCTTTTCTTTTGTCTTCCGTGCCGAAAAAAAAAACAAACATGGCGGTCGGAAAGAAAGGCGTGAACACCGCCACGTCGCACCCTCTCACGTTGATCGTGCTCTTCTTTCTTTGTGTGCTTATTGGGTCGGCAGCTGCGCGAGACCGTTCTCCCTCTCTCTCACTCTCTCTCTCTCTTTTAACCTACGGCAGACATCTCGTCTCTTGGCACGTTTCCCCTTAAAATGCGTGGCGCGGGAGCTCCCACAGCAATCCGGTAAGCTGCTGGATTGCGATAAAACAAGAGTGGGAAATCTGTGGTGAAACGGGATTTTTTTTTTTCGGGCCAACGGTTGCGCACAATACGGCGTGGCGATCGAGGGGCGCCTTGCGGTAAGATAACCCGCTTATTGAGGATTATCACACATCGGCGCTTTTAGGCGGCGATAAGGTGGGAGTTAATGGCGCGCAGTATATGAGCCGTATCATCAGAGACGCCACAAACGACCGCATCAGGCCGAACGTTTACAGTGTTCTATAGATCAGGCTTATCTGCGGTACCAGATATTGCCCTACGAGATAAAGAGAACCAACGGCAGCTTAGGAGTGAGCAGCGCATGTAGAGTGCATGACACGTGAGTTATGTTAAGCTATCTTAAATGCGAAAAAAACTGGCGACTATACGAGCTTCTATTTAAATTTGTTCTGGTAGATGCAGCAAAAGGTGCTATGCCTGCACATATGTAATGTGCTATAATTTATACGCGCTTCTAAATGCATGTATATACACATAAATACGTTCATACATAAAATACATACATACATACATACATACATACATACATACATACATACATACATACATACATACATACATACATACATACATAAAATACATACATACATACATACATACATACATACATACATACATACATACATACATACATACATACATACATACATACATACATACATACATACATACATACATACACGTGCGTGAATTGCGATGTTCACCATTAAAAAATTATTCTGCATGTGATGCACCGCAGTTGCATCAGGCTAAGACAGAAACCAATAGCACGCTAACAGTATCAAACCAAGTGCACGTATGACTTACGATCTTGTGATTGGACGTTTGTAACGAATGATAAAACTCGCGATCTCGTCCGCATAGACTCCGCTTAGCGTATAAACGATCGCAATATGTGCTTCTCGCAAAAAAAAAAATAGAAAGAAAGAAAAGACAAACGCCATTGTAACTGCGTCACGCTAGCGATTGTTTGGTATAGCGATATGCTTTTATTTGAGCAGTCGCAACACACAAACACTTCCGGCTCCAGACATTGTCCGCCGACAGCTAATCGTAAAGCCGACATTGTTTGTGCGGAAAGCCTTATCACGCATAGGAGTCAAGGGCCTCTATTTCATCGACGCCCAACGTGGTGTCCAGAAACGCTTTTTTCTAACTTATCGCACCAACGGATTCGTTGAACGCTCAACCGCCGCTGTAGCTTAGTGGCTGTGGCGTCGCGCTGCCAAGGGTCGAGGTCGAGGTTTCGATCCTGACCGCGGAGGTTGCACTTGAAATAGTGCGGAATGCACAAACACTCGTGTACTTAGGTTTGTGAGCACGTTAAAGAACCCCAGGTGGTCGAAATTAATTAACCCGGATTCCCCCACCACGGCGTGCCTCATAATGAGATCATGTTTATAAAACTTTTTTTTCGTTGATTTATCGCTTTGTATATCCAACGTTAAGCCTACAGCCCAGCCGTTAGCGTGCCTCTGCCCTAAGCACTTTCCCATCATTACGGTAAGGCCTAGGTTAGGCCTAACCCTAAGGACTTGCTAAAGCTCTGCAAATAACTTCGTAGCAAAGCGCGGTGCAGCCAAATACGAACTAAAAGAAGAGTTTGAGCAAACCAGCCAGAACTTAGAGCAGAGCCAACAGGTTCCAGTATCTCCCATCTCCAACGGCCGTATCCATGCAGCAGCCGCGCTTCTTGGCGCCGTCTGCTCAGAATTCCAAAGCAGACGCAACCCTCGCGCGTGAATGGGTGGGGAGGTGGTACGACGTGTTACGGAGTTCACAGGCTCAAATATGCTAATGAGACCACGCGAAAAAAAGATCAAATAGAACAAACTTTATAGATACGGGGCTGCAGGCTTTGAGCCGCGCGTTGGCAGAGTTTTACACCAAGACGCCGGCGGGTGGGAGCTGATAATGGCTGCGACCAGTTCACTTTTGGATCAATGCCCCGCGGGCAGTTACCGAGCGCATCGGGCTTAAATGTCGTCTGCACCGTTACGATGCAGACGGTGGCCGTTATACACCAGACGGAAGAAGAAATGCAATATGTGGAAAGGGTGCTGTCGAAATACAGCAAATCTAAAAACTCTAGTCGTCCTTGCATTTCGCCCTCTCTTACGCAGGACCTTGACTGGCGGTCGAATGTTAATTGGGCTATCTTAGACTTGTCGGGGCTAGAGGGATAGCACGGCACTTTTTTTTTCCGGGTTATTTCGTCATTTTGTGCGCGCGTGCTGCTTCTGATCAAAGAAGCTCCCTGACACCTGGCGAGCAATCTTGCTTTGGGAGACTGACATAGGTACTTGATATGGCATCTCATGAGGCCCGATTTTCCACGCTTAGAAAGGCCTTCGGTGATCAGAGCGTACGAAGTGCTCTGCGTGTGTGTGTGTGTGCACTTCCATAATAAAATAGCTTTAGAAAATTAATTTTAATTTATACCATCACGGGGGCACCTCGATAATAAAACGAGCGATTGCCTACAGTCTGCTTATGAGGCGTCTTCCTCTTTGCGACGTTCATTGATGAATAAGTGATGACACTTGAGTAACGCGCGCCCCCTTACAAACGAGTTGAAGTCGATATTCGAAAATTACCTGCACGATTACGTGAACTGAATGTGGCAGTGGGCTATAAAGAGAGGCTTCAACAAGTGCTCGAGATGGGAGGTCTCGAGAAAAGAAGCGAATATGCAGTTGCCCCTGTGTGATGCAAGCTGGTTGAATAAATGCACCAAGGTGTTCTTTCTTTTTTTTGTATATCTCCGTCCCTCATAGGACTTTGGTATTCGAACTGATTGACTTGCAACGCGCAATCCTGCCGGGGCATTTCAAGCCCTGTATGAGTTCCTGCACGATGCGGTACCACTGATGTAATGACAAGCCCGTATTCATCTAGCTGCCTTACAAAGTGAATTCGTATCCGCGACTTGTTTGACTAAAATTCAAAGCGGTGGTCGTGGCGCTACTCGTAAGCATACTTCTTTGGTCGTTAGGTGCCTTTTGCAACGTGATAAGGAATTACCTGAACGCCCGCATCCTGGCATACCTTACCCCTACTTAAAACGGGAGTGGTCGGAATGTAAAGTCCGCTTGGGGCATTCCCCGCAATCGCAATGCAGTTACCATCGTCCCTGGACACGAGGGCGCACTGAGCGTGGAACGAGACGGAATGCCATTGGCATTTAAAATAGAAAGGCAAATCAAGGACACTGAAGAAACGCCAGTAAGAACGTACCTTAAGCCTGTCCACTGCAGGTACACTAACCTGTATTCACGTAGACATTTCGCCATCGTACGCGAGCGTACGCTCTAAACTCATCTTTCTGGTCTGTTTCAAGACGATGCAGCACTGTATAGTTCTCAGTTCAGCTGGGATTAGCCAGTCGGGAGAGCACGGTTGTACAGACCGACGTGTCTCCTAAGCCTGTTTAGGTTAGGTTAGTTTCTTTCCTTCAGAGCGTCGTCTGCTCAGCACCAAGCTCAGAACATGGGCTGTAAAGTATGCCGTGCGCGGAGCGTCGTCTGCTCAGTGCTGAGCACAGGTTCGATCGCCGAACGCTATTGTGTCGGTACAGCAACTCAGTGCCAAACTATTCTAACACGCAGTACAGAGTGCGAGTTATGTGGCGTTGTACGCATCGCACTGTTCTTTCAAGCGTGCAGCCTGCCTTGAATCGGCGCAGAGACATAAATTTACAGGGTAACCGAACCAGTGTCACTTGCGCTCAGACGTGCGCATGGCTTCACGTGACACACATCAGCAGATCGGAGAAAAAAACTTTACGTGTTTCCTATCACAGAGTTTCCTACAATTACTAGAAGTAACTCTGGCACTGCGATCGTTCTGCCACCATGGGAATGATAGGCAGTAGATGGATTCGTCTGCTTCGTGCTTGCGGATCCAGACGTTCTCGCGGCTTCGTTTATTGATGCGAAAGCGTCAAATGGCCCATTGAGCGAGAAAGCCGGCATCCGTCGTCTGGACAAGCGAAAGACGGCCCCTAAGTTCCCATTGGCTGTGACGTCACGTGAAGAGCGCGCCTCGACGGAGCAGAGCGGCGAAAGGCACCTCCTGCCACGACGCTAGCGCGCCAGGTGTTGCGTGAGGGGAGAAGGCGTCGCCGCGACGCCACGTCACTTCCGCTTTCGCTCTCGGCGGAAACCTCTGTGTTAACCGCGCGTTACTTGTCCGCGCAAGCTCTTGCCTGCGTTTTAACTGCGCCTCGGTAAGGCCAAATCAAAGGGTGCCAAGCCAGTCGGGCAAGATAGCCTGACATCATGGATAGACGTGCACCGTTGGCCAAGCGTCTGAACACACTCGCTTGCCCGCGAGGAGTTCGTAACTCCAAGGAACGCTCAGCGGCGTTCAACTGAACATTGATGCTTTCACAACTCAACAGTGATTAGGTGTCCTCGAATTTTTTGCGCACTTTCTCTCATAATTGGCCTAAAATTTAGAACAATGTATACATATTTAAATGCAGAAGGTAATAATTAAGTATCTGCAAATACGCATAGTCGCTGCTAATTGCAGTGGTTCCGCTGTTCCATGCGTTTGTGGCCTAAGGGTTTCAATGTCGTGCTTCTGTGCTTGAAGTCCTGTGTTCGAATCCTGCCATCGGACAATTTTAGAAATGTTTATTTAGTTACTTATAACGCAGTACTTTCTTAAAAAATGATCCCTTTGCAATGTCACGAAGGCGTGTAGAGCCAGAAAGACGAAGTTTAGGCAATTCTATGTACTGCGCATCATTCCCATGCTGTGGCTGAACCATCTTGCTTTCAGCTGCCGCAGATACTAGCGCCACAGTTACCTCTAGTAATCGTATAAAACTCCATGGTTTTTGTAACACTTTATCAGAGTACAGTTGCAGAGGATTGACGTAGCATTGTCCCGGAGTGCATGTTAGTCTAACCCATGCGACCTGCGGTCTCGCGCTTAGTATTGGCAATCTGTCTCAGTTATCACCTCTGCCCTTTGTGGCCAACCATGCTATCTTCTGCAAAATAAAGCTCCTTATCACTATTTTACGTGCCCAACCTGACATCGTCTGCCCAGCCACTTCGCAGCTCAGTACATTTGGAACGCCGTTCAACTGCAACATGCGGTTCATGCCACAAGTTACTTGCAAAGAACTATAAGCAGACGGACCCTTCCATTGATCATGACCATGCCATCTTGTTGTTGAGACCATAAACCGTTCCATTTACTTTGTGCAACTAAACGGTTTTATTTTGAGGCTGTATACACATACTGCTCTTTTTTTTACTTCCTTCTGTATTACCGAACGCGTAACATGACTTACATCAAGGTTCCGCACGAATGTCACAGTTGAAGACACGCTTCGAACGGTAGGCCTCCCGTTCTCGAAAGTGCCGAACTATTAAATAGCTCCCCCATTCGGCCAACTGAAAAAGGTTCTTGCACATAACAAATGTGCACAGAACGACTTGACTCCGTCCACTTTCTCACTGTGCACACCGCACAGGTGCACATTAAGAAATAACACAGACGTGACCTCGATAAGAACAATTATCAACGAACAGTCGGAGAATGTACACAAGTGGAACTACGTCATCGACTGGGATAACGAATCACTGATCGCCAAAGAAAGAAGCAAGACGAACTAGAGGATAATACTGGAATCTCTATTTGAAAAAAAGTGAGCTCCTGATGCCCTGAACCGGACTGATGGCACCTTACCCCGATTTCACGGCCGACCATTACCTCACGTGCTGTGTACATTAACTGGCAATGCCCATGTGATCTTGACTCTACTACATTGTGCATAAACCACCCCCTGTATATGGGTTCCAAAGCTACGATTAACTTTTTACTCGGTCAGTGGCCAGAATTAGCCATCCTGGTTTCTTTTCTTCTTTTTGTCTAGCATGCGACCTGACCCGGCTAATTTTCGTCGAGCCCCTGACTGATAAATTGGCGAAATGGGAAGGCTAATAAGAACAATCACGATTTCAATATTTCAAGAGGAAATTAAGAATGCGACCCAAGTCTCAGAAACGGAGGGGAGGAGGAGGAGAGATTCTTATTTGTGGAAGGAAAAATTAGGGTAAAGTGCAGCGCAGTAACTGCCTCTCAGATGAGGACACCGACGAACGAGGGGATGTCATTGGTTCCTGGTCACGTCCTTAGACGACAGTCGCGTCCATACGTGCGTCCTTGGCGCGAAAGGAGGGAGGATAATAACCTGCAGTCTCAGACTGAGCTACTCGTTGGGATTCACGGTGGACGCCACCCATGCTGCAGCATCGGGGTCTCTGGCCGAACTGCTGGTAAACGCAATAAAGGCCACGTGCTGCCCACGCGCGCAGCATGATCTGCTCATCGGAGAAGAAAGGACAGACGGAAGCATTAATTGTTGCCGTCCTTGGCTTCTTTCTTGGTCATTGCGCCCCTTTTTTATTCCGTTCTCTCGGGGGAAATACCTAATGAACCGGTGTCTCGAGGAATGCCCTGGTAAATGTACTCCTTAAGCCTTTCTTTCTTTCTCAACACGTTTGGAAAATCGTGTTGAGCGGAGTAGCATGTGGACCATGTGTGGCTTGCGTCGATAGTGACTCGTTAGCGCACCAATCAAAACGTGGGGACCAATCGAATTATTGAGAATTAATTGACTGAATGACTGACAGGTTGATTCATCAACCGACCAACAGACTGGCCGACGGTGTAGTCACGTGTCATTAAACGGTATAATCACGTGACGATATGTCGCACAGCTTGTGCAGCGACTGTAATCGATATTATGACAAGCACTGTAAAAAAAATATGCGCAGAAACTCCTCTGGGAGTTGCCTAAGTATGCGTAAGCATTGTGTCACTCTCATATACATGCCGCCCGGTGTCGTTATCAATTTTATGAAACTTGATCCAGCCAGTATAAAGCTTATCACCCCTTATCTCTAATTGTAAAAGTTATCGGACATGATCCGAACCTTATCCGCTCTTATCGGTCCTCATAAACCTTATCGGACTTGATCCGACCCTTATCAGCGCACTGTTAGCAGTGCTTATTAACATTATCAAATTGATCCGACCATTGTAAGCTCTTATCACTATTTAGCACCTTATTGAGCCATGTCGAACCACTACCACCCGCGATGATACCCATATAAGCCCTCATCCCTCCTTATCAACTCCCTAACTGTTTATCTGTCTATCTTGCGCGACGTGAAGCGCATGAGCGTTTATAGATCGGTGGCGTTTCGGTCGGCGAAGGAACGCCCCAACGGCAGGCAAATCCCTCGACCACCGAAACGCAACGGGGATGTGGTGTGTTTGGCGTTACATTCTCGCAAAATCTGAAATTTCCTGATGTCTGCAGATGGACCCAATCGGCTCTACATGTAGTTCTAGGGACGGATTTTATTCCACCATCACCAAATCTTTCAATGAAGCCTTCATATATAAACTGTCGATTTATACATTATTTTCTTTATAGCGATTTGTCTTACGTGACGGACAGGTTTCTTCGTTGGACAAGCACATAAATGCTTGCGCATTTAACAGTTAGTGATGTTTCACTTCGTCAACGCGGGTTACGCGCAAGCGCGCGGATGCTGCGAACATGCACAGTGAGTGCTGTGGCGTAGAATCACAAACTGAAAGGGCGCGAACGCGGTCGCTACACTTCGTCGTATACACCTACGCTACGATACAGAAGCACTCGTATCTCGTATTACGGTCTCTCTGTTACAGCTGTCCGTTCTACGGAAATGACCGTTCTTCATTTACGGAAGAATGTTCGGTCACACATTACCAGCAGATTGCCTGTAAACTAAGGCGAATTTTTTTTTTACAGTGTGCATCCACATTCACAGGGTGGAAAGGAGGCGGATTTGTGTTCTTTTTTCTCCGCTTGCAATACATCCATCAAGTAAATGAAAATACAGTTTCGAAGCAACATCTTGCCGGCACGTAAAGTGATCTATTGTGACTTTTCGGTGTCCCTTTAACGACTGCAGCGCTGTGACCCCCCTCGCCCTCTTGTTTCTCACGGATAGAGCAACTGCACCAGCGCAAGACAGCCCCGTACTCAAAAGCCGGGCAGCGCGCTTAGGAATCCCGATGAGTCTACGGACAGGAGCCGCACCAGGACGGAGTGAGACGGGAGGAGGCCCAAGAAAAGAAAGAAGCTCAGGGTGCAGCATACCCTTGACAGAACATCAAGCGGCGAAGAGTATAAGCCGTTGGGAAAACACTTGCCGGGGAGGCTGGGCAAATATTTGCCGAGAGGCCGAGCCGTGTGAACTTGCCCGCTCGATCACGTCCGCGGCGCTTCGACGTGGCAGGTCACAAAGATGGCGTCCGAGCAACACATACCGAACAGCGGCGACGAATACCGTATCTACCCGAACTTAGCGCCATTTTGACTTCGTTGCGAGAGAGAGAGAGAAAATGATAAATGAAAGGCAGGGAGGTTAACCAAGACTGAGCCCGGTTGGCTACCCTACACTGGGGAAAGGGAAGGGGGGGACGGAAAGATGAAAACAAGAGAAAGTCCACTGGAGATATCAATCGGTCACTCAGTCCGGATCACAGGCGCTGACTCAATCCGGTCGCTTTCAAATATCGCAGCAGCGCTTCTGTGGCCTTTTGCAGCTCTGATATGCGAGGCCATGATCCCAAGATCTTCTTGAAGGTGAACGGCTTTCCATCTAGCTGATTGAGGGCTGTGCAGAGGTCTGTGCAGAGACTTCGTTGGGAGGTTCGGGAAGTGCGAGGGGAGCGGAGAAAGGATGCATATATTCGAGACACTATGCGGCAAATGAAACCGTGGACCGAGAAGCGCGAATCCGTTTAGAAAAGCCGTGCCATATACGTATACACCTCGGCAGGGAGTAGTGTACGATCAAGTTTCGTTTGTTTGCGGCTTGGCCTCCGCGTGCGTTTGCACAATCGAGAAAGAAAAGAGTACACTTAATCGAAAAGTGCTGCCCAAGTTTGTTTCTGTGCTCGAATTCAAGCAGCTCTCAAGAGGTTTGGGTTTCGGCTTCCCAGTGCTCGTGGGCAAAGAAGTAGGGACAATGTTTCTTATATTACCGCAGCCTATATTTAGAATAAGTCGTTGGGAGGATCATTTGCGCAAGGACATCACACGCACGAACACACACACGCACACACACACAAAATATCCAAAACTGAAAAGAGGCTGTCCTACCATCAAATAGAGGCAGAAAGAAAAGCCGCGATACATTACAGTTCTAAAGCACGGTAAAACATTGTTAGGCAATGAAAACAGCCGCAGGTCGGCCAGGTATAGTACAATGACACCGGGACTGGGTCTTGTAACGGTACTGCAGAAATTCTGGGATCGGCCCATGAGCGTTGGAGCCGCGTACTTGGCTGCTGTAGCTGCAAATGGGGGTTCCGCGTCGTTGTGTTCAGGGGGCGTTAGCAGTCTGCACTGCATTTTGATCCCGACTCTGTAGAGGGCGCAGTAGAGGCTGTGACAGTAAAACCCCTTAAACTTCGTAAAGTACTGCCGCGCTTTGAAGAATGCCGCCTCCTCCTCGCGCGCTCTGGCCGAGGTCGACGCTGCGTCGCTATTGGCCTAATAGCATCACGTGGGCCCTCGCGCCGTACATCAGCGCCATTTTTGCTCGAGAAGCCTCTACGGTGTGGCGAGGAGCGCATGTTGGCGCCGTTGCTACGCTCGAGCAGTGTAGGCGGCGCCACGGTCAAGGAGGGAGCGTGAAAGAGAGGAGAAACGAGGAGGAGTGAAGGCGGAGGAGGAGAGTGTCGCTACATTACGAAGTTCAAGGGTCTTTATGCGACAGGGGGCAGGATGGGTCGCTAGGCAACAGCTTTTTTTAGGGGCACCCAGAGGCCTGAAGGAACCAGTGTAGGCGTGGACAATTCGAGGCAGGAGCTACAAACAAGCAAGCATCGGTACTGTAGGAGAGGCAACAGAAGTAAGCACCGGAGCCAAATTAATTCAGACATATGGTTCATTAACATGCAAGGCGGCAGAAATAGGCTAAAATGGGAGGAAATCGAAGAGCAACTATAAGGCAGGAGAACTTAATGGTTTATGGGTTTGTAGAGACACATCTTAGGGACACGGAACAACCACCCTGTAACCCTGATTATGCATGGGAATACTGCAACAGAGTGCAGTGTAGCAGAAAGGGCGGGGGAATTGGAGCACTCATTCATAAAAATGCAAATTGGCAAAGGGTCAAACAGGAATGCAAGGAGCATTTATGGCTAAAAGGAGAAGTAGTGAGGGCGAAAACACTTCTAGGCTTTGTATACCTTTGGAAAGGAGCAAATTCTAGAGAGGAAAACAAGAAAAAGATGTTGGACTGTATAGTAGCGGACATCAATGAGGTAGGAAAAGGATGCGAGATAATTGTTTTAGGAGACATAAATGCGCATGTTGAAGATATGGATGGCTACACAGAATCCACAGGTAACATGCTGCTGGATATGTATGAGAGGCATAATTTAGTCTGTAACTCTACTGAGAAGTGTGACGGGATCATAACATGAGTGGTAGGGGGTCGACACTCGACACTAGATTAAGCGTTAATGTCACACAGGATGCATACGATAGCTTAGGAGCCATGATTATAGATGGACAGGGCTCCAGAAGTATAGGTAGCGATCACAAACGTATCAAGCTGAGTCGTTCTCTATGAATTTTCTGACGCGTTTTACTTTGGGAAATTCAATTGGTTCAGTAACGCACTTGCGCTAGGCGGAGGGCCTAACAAGAATAAGCATGCATACTCAGACAGACCTAACAGAGCAGCCATAGATACTGTAATACCACGAAGAAATAAAAAAAAGTTGGTAATACTTTCATCTGTTGAAAACTCTCAAGGAAGCACTACTTGCTAAAGGTGTCCGAAAAATGGGGCTACAGGTGCATATTTATGGAGACCTAGCTGGAAAAGGGCTTTGGTGATTAGTTTTCGTGCAACATATTGATGTTTTCTCGTATATTCGAATAACAATACGAAGCTATCGTGTCTGCATACTTGTGTGTAATTCGTACTTCGCGCATTTTCTGACGCAATTTACTTTTAAACATTAATTTCGTTCAATAAAGCACTTGCGCTAGGTAGACGGTCTAGAAGAATGAGCATGTATGCTGCACTTCCGCGCACGTGAGCGCATGACGTAAGTCATTTGGGGGGGGGGGGGTGCTTGCTCAGGGTCGTCTAACGTCCGTACTATAGTTCCGTTTTACACAAACTTTAACCGGGGGGAATGGAGGCGTTTCTTTTTCAATATTCGTAGCACAGAATCGCATAGAAAACGATTTTAAAAATATAATTCCCAAGTTAAGCGCACATGTCGTTCCATATTTGTCAAAAATGACCAAATTCTGTCGCCATGCCTGTTTTGTGCACTCGCTGTTATATGTATATCTCGCCAACAGTTTCTTTACGTAGTTTATGAAGTTATGCAGGTTTGTTCTTGCCGCTTGTTTGATGAAAACCATGGCTCTGTAACTTTCTTTACCTTGCAAGCGCGACTGTTTGAACGTATATCTCAGTTCTTTTGTCTGACTCGTCTTGTTGAATGTTCTCCAGTTTTTGGTTCGTGATTTTTGGCCAATCACGATCACGCAATACTCCCAAATGGAAAAGTGTGAGGTGTGTGCATAAAATAAATGTATAATTTTGTGTCGTCTCCTTGCGTGCCACGTACGTGTGGCGCTGCGTAGGCGGCCATTTTGTATACGGTTGTATGGAACTGCACAGCGTTGTATAGTCGGCCGGAAAAGTTTGCGGTCCAACAGTGACAAATGCGGATTTGCGCTGTCAAGATACGGCGCTTCTAGCTTAACATATCGCTTCTCAGGTTGCAATGGCTACCGCACTCCGAAACTTTGAATTCGAGATTATGTCGCCACGCTTCGCGGGAATCCAGCTTATCCTCTTTTTTTCTTTTTCGCTTATCCCGTGCCCCGCAAAACCATTGTAGACGACTGACTGCACACATACTCGCAGTGCGTTCCTGCACGTTCAGTACTACAGCGTCCACCGCGCGGCACCGCCGGTACAGGTAGTGCAGGAGCGACGCAGAGACAGAGGCGTTGTTTCATTTGTATTATTCGGTTTCGGATGATTCGCACTGCTGATGATACGAACGAGCTCCCGGTAATGCAATGCAAGCTGCCATACTCAGACTTTGGGCAGTATAAAGCGCGAGTTCACGAGTGACTGTGCGCATCTTACTACAAGCGGCTATACAGTCCCTTACCGATACGGGTCATTTGCATTCAGTTTCGGATGATTCGCACTGCTGATGATACGAACAAGCTCCCGGCCACGCAGCGCAAGCTGCCGTACTCTGACTTTGGGCAGTAAAGCGCGATATATATATATATATATATATATATATATATATATATATATATATATATATATATATATATATATATATATATATATATATATATATATATATGGCTGCCCACCAACGCGTGTGCGCGCCACCTCCGCCGTCGTATAGGATTCCGAAAAGGAAAAAAAAAAGAAGAGACCTTCGGGCACACCGCAGAGTCGGGCTCGATGCATCGATACCACACACTCGGATTGGACGCACCCCGCCTGTTTACGGATCACCGTCGACGCTTTTTTTCTTTCAGGCAGGCATGCATACACACGCGGCCGGTAGCGAAGGCCAGAAGCACGCCCACAATATACACCGCCTTCTGCTGCCGCTTACTTCTTGTTCGATTGTTTGACTGGATACACCATACTCACACTCGCACGCACACACAGACACACGCACACCCCTTTTCCATTCCGAGCATGCAGTAAACACTGTGCTCGAAAGAGACGGAATCGTACGAGTCCGTCTCCGTCCTTGAGTCCGTCGCGTCAGCCACGCGCCAGGAATGGACGTCCTGTTTTGCGCGCGTGCGAGCGCAGAGTGTCGAACCTAACTTTTCTTTTTTTTTTCGTTACAGTTGAGCGAAAAGATTCTGCGGCCAAATAGAAGTTTCCGCGGGCTCGTGTTTACTGTAAAATCTTACACTATAGAATTGTTCATAAGAGAAAAATTCTATACGAACCCGCCGTGGTTGCTCAGTGGCTACGGTGTTGGGCTGCTGAGCACAAGGTCGCGGGATCGAATCCCGGCCATGGCGGCCGCATTTCGATGGGGGCGAAATGCGAAAACACCCGTGTGCTTAGGTTTAGGTGCACGTTAAGGAACCCCAGGTGGTCGAAATTTCCGGAGTCCCTCACTACGGCGTGCCTCATAATCAGAAAGTGGTTTTGGCGCGTAAAACCCCATAATTTAAAATTCTATACGAAGCCTCACGGTATGCAGATTATATATAGTGGCTGCTGTTCAAGTGTGAGGTCGAGGGATCGATACCGGACGCGGCGGCAGCATATCGTGGTTTGCGACGCGCAAAATCCCGGAACTTATTTTTCTTAAATTTAGAATTGCGGTCAATCCTGATGCTGGACACGCTATTACAGCGAAGGCGGCCAGCCGATATCAAGAAATCGCCACTGAACGAGAAGCTTTGCAAATTCGGTCCCTTCGTTCGTAAGCGCTTTTTGCCAATGACCTTGCTAATGACCTTGCCAATGACCTTGGCAAATGCCTTGGCAAAGAGCATTTCCAGATCCAGGATTGGCTGGAATTTACTCTTACGAATAATTCTACCGCTAAGAGTTTTCTTTTTTTGTGTGTGTGTGTGTATTGAATACGGGCCCCGTTCCGGTTACACCACAGAGCGAAAAAAATAACGGTTCAAGCTGGTTCGAACCGGCTTATGCTCGTTCGCGTATAACCTAAAAAATGTGTAAAAATTTAGTAAATGCGGAAGAATTTCTATGCCTACGCAACAAGAAAGCCCGTCAGACCGTGTGTCACGTAATACAAATCGCTCTAAAGAAATTAATGCATAAAACAAAATAACTTTGAAAGGAAGAAACGTTGGCGGTGGTGAGTTTCTAACTATATTCTCTAACTAGCTCGATTTTAGGGCCGAAGTAACCGCCATACTTTTTAGTTACTAAGTCGTCATTAATTATTGTATAAAGATGTTCTTACGTTTTAGTTATCAGTACTAACGACCGAAACGGGTTGATAATGGTGGATTCCGATAAGGTTGATAACAACTGATAACGGTCGATAAGCGTCGGTTCTAGTCCGATAAAGATATACAGAAATCACATTGTGGAAGCATATCTCAGAAGCAATAAGTCATTCCTATCACATCAACTTTAGTTTACTATATAGCAGTGTGATAAAAATGGCAAGCCATGTTAGGAAGCGCTTCATAATTTCAACGATTATGCAAGGTCTCCGACCACCGGATAACAATTTAACTATCAAATATTTTAAATGTTTCGCGAATGTATTACTAACATGCCTGCCTCGCGACACGCCACGTTGGAAATCGCACTACATCGTGCTGCTATTTTTAAAAAAATTACAGCAAGTCCGTGTGAATTTACAGATCAGGTGGCAAGGTTGAGCCAGAAGTGCAAGCACTGCATGAATGAAAAGCTTCAAAAAAGGCAGCCAACCTGAACTAAACCTGTTAGTTTTTTTTTTCTTTATGGTTTCGTTTCGAATTGAAAAAAAAAACCGTAACGTTCCCGTCCAGTACCGGTTCCTGCACGAGAACTGGTCTCTACCATAGGGGGCAAGAACGGCCGATGTGCATAAAGAAAGTTTCTGGCAGTCATACGCTTCGAATAAACGTGAGATACATGAAGAGTATGGAATAAAGAAAACGTGAAATTGAGGAGAACCCCACTGACCAGAGATGAAAGAAAAAAAAATGAACAAACAGATCTAAATAAAAGAAATGTTATTCTGTGCAGTGGTGAAAGCGTACAAGAGTTCGACCTCACGTCCGTGACTGTCTCACGCGGCAGCAGAGTGGTGATCTGTTGACCTATCACGCGGAAGAGTGGTGAGAATGAGGAGGGACTAAATAGGCGGATGTTTGAGAAAGTGGAGTAAAGAAAGATCACAGATATAAAGGCCCAGCGGAAACAATATAGCGAGGCAATATGCGATATCTGATCTGAAGCGAAGAGAGAGGAGAGGGAAGATCCGCTTCGAAGATCGCATCTCAAGTCGAAGGAGTATCATCGCTTCTCGGGGCAGACAATAGCGAATTGATTTGTTATTCATGCCGCGGCAGAGTCGAGCGACCTGTACGGAATAGGCTCGTAGCGAGGAATCCTACGCGTGTTTTCTATTACGTTTTAGTTAAACGTTCGGCTAAGCTAACGCAGAATTAGAGTGAAGAGGGTCAACAGCAGCTTGCACTCATGCCGAAAGAACAAGGGGTACGACCCGCCGCGGCATACACTGTAGAATAGTTTAAACCCTTAAAAGTTTACAAAGGTGTCAATCGGTCTATAACTCACAACATTACACCTAAAAGGGTGTAAGGGTGTGAGATATAGATCAATTTAAACCACTGTTCTCTTTTAAGGGTGTAAACTATTTTACACCCTTATGTATGGGGTGTAAAGTGTATAGCTCAGTGGCTGTGGCGTTGCCTGCTTAACACGAGGTCGCGGTTTCGATTCCAGTCACGGATGCCGCATTCCCACGGGTGCTGCAGGCGAGAACGCTTGTGTACCTTGCACTACGTTAACCCCAGGTGGCCGAAATTAAGCCGGGGTCCTCTACTACGGCGTATCTTATACCTAATTTGTGGTGATGCGAACGTAAAAACAAGCAGCGTTTAATTAATTAACAAAGAGCGTATCGGTGACTCCTTTTTGTGGAGTAGGTATACTTGTCCCGCATGTAAGTATGCATTTTACAGTGTTCTCTTGCATCATCAACGGAGTACGTTTGCTCCATTTGGATGCAAGCAGTGTAACCTTACTCCATCGGCGAAATTTATGGTGTAATGACGCAGCATAAAAAAAAAGAAGTCGCTGTTTCGCCCGAAAGGCGAAGCATCGATTGCGATAGCAAATTTGCAAACATAAAGTCGTACAAAGTAAGGACAGTACTTTTATCGGGCGTATCAACACGTAACCGTTCGCTTGCTAACTAATTTAACAAGCATGGTGTCAGCGCGCACAGCGAACATCCACACATCACACTCGATGACCGCGGACACTCGCTGTCTAAACGCTGACGCGAGGAAACGCGGCAGCAGCAGCGAGCGAAGTGACCTTCGTGCAGTTATCGCTTCAACGCGAACTGAATGCCGAGAACAGACGGCACGCACGAGCTACGATGCAGCCCACGCACCTGGATTCTGCCCCCAACGCAGATCGCTCTCTACATAGGTGCTCTTTCTCTCCCCCTACTTTCATTCCCTACCCCCTGTGCAGCGCGGTTGAGGTGTCCTCTGCTGAGAGACAGTTACTGCGCTGCACTTTACCCCAACCTTTCCTTCCCATCATCAAGAATCTCCTTCTCTCTCTCTCTCTACATACGGCCGCGCCACTGCGCGCATCCGCCACCTGCGCAGTTGCAGCCGGAGTAGAACGCCGCCCCCCTCACCCCAGCCCCGCCCCCCGGTGCGTCGCATCGTTGGGTGCATCGCGCGCGACGGAAGACGGCGAGCATCCTGCTCGCTTTGCTCCCTTTCGCGCGGGCGACAATAGAGAGTTTTAGCCCAGCGGGTTTACGGCCAGCGGAGCGGAGCGGGCGAGCGGAGACGCGACTGCGCATGCGCACCACGCTGAGGCGGCCAGCGGTTTTACGGAGCAGCGTTTACGCCCGCTGGAAAGCACTCCCCAGCGGAGCGTATACGCAGCGCGCGAGCGTGCGTAAGGGCGCGCGGGCGTGTATGGGAAATGCAAGACGGCAGCCGCGAACATGAACGCCGGCAGTTCTGCATCGAAGACGGCGACTGCCGCGCTGACCCGTACATTAATACTCAGTACATTATTAACAAATAATGCACTGAGAACATGTAATATATCTTTATTCAACATTTCTTGCATAATAAAAGCAAGCGTAATTCAATTTCATTTCTCAGTAATTCCTATTCGAACCACTAGGTGGGGCAGCAGAGCTCCCCGCTCTTTACCCCGCTCGAGCGGGTGATCCGCTGGGCTAAAATTCTTTTTTCGCGCGCCGCTCCGCTGGCGCAACGGTGGAGACCGCTCCGCTCCGCTGGCCGTAAACCCGCTGGGCTAAAACTCTCTAATGAGCCGCGATCGTCGGCTCTCCTCGCACGATTTCGCTCGCACATACAGCGTCCTTGGACTTTATGCGGAACATCACGGCGACGGCGACGGCAGAAATGTGGCTTAGGTGTCCATATATTTCCTATTGCGATAAAAACACGGAACCGGAAGGCAGGCACAGTGATCACAAGCACCAACACTCCACTGAAGCTTTCATTAAAAATAGACAAAATATATAGTAACCAGCGGTGATATGAAGTGCTGTTATACAGGCAAAAACAAATTACTTTTCGATACAATGCAAACTATGGATGACTGATGGCCATTCGCGATGTTAGACATATTGGTTGCTGACAAAAAAGAAAGGGTTGTGGCCTCGTCAAGCTATCTGGGGCCACTTTCTTTTTTATGCAGCTACTCTATCTGCAAACAAGGGGTGAAAATAAACAACTTCATTTCAATTGATTACCTAATTCGGCGGCGGGCCGATAGCAAACAACACTTCCGAAAGAAAAACTTTGTAAGTTTGGTTCCAGAACAGAAAGTACACCCTACGCCAGAATTAAACGGAACGGTAGCTTCCTCTGCGTTAATCCAGACAGCGATTCTCGCAAAGACGCAAGTTGGAACTTCGCTCATCGATATTTGCTATGTTGTTCTGCTGTTGAAGAATCCCGCTCATAGAACTTATCCTCATTACAATCTCACACAAGAAAAAATTTGGCTGCTTTGAACAGAAATACGGCGTTCCCTTTCATATTTTCGCATTCACGGAGCGTGCACAAAAGAGTCCGGTATCAAGATCATTTCCAGCTACAACCTCAATCTAGGCGCAGTGCGTGTCTACGCTTCTTATTTGAAATTATTTTTGTTTAAAAATACCCGTCCCCATTCCAACCTGTGAAAGTGGATGTACGGCGAAGCTGTTGCCGACGTTAGAAGCACGACCGACGTTAGACAAGCACCACAACCCCAACTGACGTTAGACGATATTAGGCAAGCACCACTACCACAAGCGGCGTACGTCACACGCACACGCACGTGTATGGAAGTGCAGCATACATCCTCATTCTTCAAGGCCCTCCGCTAAGCGAAAGTGCCTTACTGAACTAATGCAATTTTCAAGGTGAATTGCGTCAGAAAATTCGTAAAGCACGACTTACACACGAGCTGCAGACGTGATAGCTTGTGATTGTAATTCTAATATATGAGAAAGCTTAACTGTGTTACGCGGAAACTCAAAGACAAGGTGCTTTTCCAGCCGCCGTTTGAGGTATGTCTGAGTGGCCTAAGCGGATAGGTGGCGGGACTAATTTTGGGTGAGCACGAGTCCAAGAAAAATACTGACCAACCAGAGGCTAACAGCTCCTCTGTAAAAGAAATGAAGCTTTTTATGTGTGTTTTTGAGGTTAAAACAGTTGAACCGGAAGAGCCGCGGTTATACGACACGTAAGAAGCAAAAAAAGGAAGAGAATGACCTTTGAAAAATGTAGGTCACACGCGAACAAATAGATAAATACTACAAAAAGAAGATTAGGGGGGATGCGTGCATACTGCCTATCCACGCATAATGGTTTCACGCCAACGCAAAGCTCTCAGCGCGGGGACGCTGTATACACAAACAGTGGCCGACGAACGGCTCGATATTGTCCTTGTCGAAAACAATGTCACGGCTGGATATTCCGCCCGCAAGCTTCGCCGTCGCGCTCGGCAGCTCTTTGACTCCCAAACCGGAAGTCGTGCATCCCTCCAACGGAGTGCGAAGGAGGAAGACGACCAATGAAACAAGACGAATGGCGGAACAGACGGCTTTTGCCGCAGGACGCGCCGGTGGGAAGCTTTCGGGGTCGACGATTCCGGCGAATAGTATATACGCGGTGACCCCATTCTCCCGGAGGGTATCCATTTTGCGAACCGGAACAGCCGTTGCGACGCGCCCTATACGTATTGAAACGCTGCGCGTAGGAGAACGGTTGTTTCACGTGCCTTCTTTCTATTTTGCCGTTCGCGTGCGCGAGCTATAGATTTAAACCATTCCATGCAGACGGCGCCATGTCTGCTCGCAGACGATCTGGCTCTTCTCTTGCGCTTCCCTTGCAGACGATTTGGCTCTTAGCCAAATCGTCTGCAAAAATTAGCATTGTTTTACTGAACAAAACTTTATTCACTTTCTTTTTTGACAATGCCACTTACGATGCTGCCAAACACTTCGAAGCTCTCGACGCTTAACCCATGATTTATATATAGTCATGTGCATACTTGTCGCTTGCACTGGACCAGTAGAAAACTTATTAGGCTAAAGCGTACACACGGCCATATTGTGAGACAAATGTCTGTCTCAGAGGCATTCGCGAAATGGAATAGTTTCCAAATGTGGCTTCAAATGTAGCCTGCTACAGGACATTAGTCACTCTGAGGAACGAAAGCAGTAGGATCGAAGAATTAACGCTACGCAGCAGCAGCCTACGTATTTGTCCTTCACCGTTACTTTGCGTACTGCTGTTAGAGTGCATGCAGAGCACCCGCGCGCAGGTGAAACATAGGCCTGATAGGAGGGAACTGCAGACGTGCGCACTTCACGCAGACGACGCGGCTGAGAAGCAGACGATCTCATCGCGCAGAAATTACACACTGCCCTCCAGATATATCAGCTGCAACCTTGCCTCCTTCCTGTGCGCCGCTTTTTGTTCCCCGGCATGCGTACCGCCCGCTGGAGGGCGTGCGCAGCAATTAGGCTTAGTATCAACACCGAGCCAAGGGATCGCTACGCGGCCGGCTCGGGCGGTGAAACAACCAACACACCTTGCTTTGTTGTCTGCTTCCGCTCTAATGCGAAAGCGGGCGATGCTTCTTCGATGACATCAGCGCTTCTCAAGGTAACGGAGCACACGCGTTCAACTCGATCGTACGCGTTCGCACGGTGTTCGTGGGGAGAAACGATAGTGCAGGGTGTCAGACATCCGGAAGAGAGGCCAGAGCTCGCCGAGCCAGCTTTGTTCGCAAATTGAAATGCACGCTGCGTGCGCGGAGCCGCCGACTGTCTTATAGCGTTTGACCTACTTCAACGAACTTTGCTCGGGGTGTAATTCGTTTGCCAAAAAAGAAGAACAAGAAAATAAAACCAGCGAGCATACACAGAGCATACACAACGGCGTCACAGGTGCGATTCCAAAGAGAGAAAAAGAAAGATGAGTTTTTGAAACAACCGAAATTAAAATGTATCGGATATTACCCACAACATACTTTGATGATGTGGGAATAATGTGAACAAAAAGACTCCACAGAATCATGAATGGAAGAAGGAAAATTTTTCGCAGGTTACTTTAGCTTAATCATGCTTGAAAGCGAGTCATACATTGTAAAATGTGCTTGACAAAGTACAAAGAAGGCATGGGCAAGTCAGTCCTGCGGAATTCCGCAAGATGGCGAAATGTTCACGAAATTAAAATTTTTTTATCCGCCCGAATGTAGCAGGGAGCTACAAAGAAAACCTATACGAGATTTCCCTTTCCCAAAAAGACATCAATTAGGTGACCGAACATCTCCGTATTAGTGTGGTCAGGTAAATTATATGCCTAAGACGCTACTCAGGGAGGACGCAAAATATCTAAGGGAAGATGCCTAAGTTGAACGCCACGATGAGGTGGTGGCGCTGTCATCGCTGTTTGTGCACACAGAAGTGACGGTTGCGCAAAGCGGTAGTTTGGGTTATAGTGGGCTGTCAAGAATGGCGAGCTGTGAAAGAAGATTGCCACACAGTTACGACAGGGCGACACGAAGCGCACCTCTCCCTCTCCGTCGCTGCAGCTGGGAGGCGTTCAAAGAAGCGGCCTTTGCGCTGGAATCCGCCGCCTTCCTCCAGCCCCTTCGACATTGTGACGGAACTAGTTCGGTGCGTGGACAATGATTCCGGAGTTCCCCAACGCGGAGCTGATTTGACACGCCTGGACAAGCTGCCGCGGGGACGACGTATTTTGGAGCGTCTCACGCTTCGGCCTAAGCACGGAACAACGAGCGACCCTCGATCGGCGCCGATAGTTTCCCGGAACGGCACCCCGCGCGGTTGCCTCTGTGTACAGAGCGCGGTTGCCTTTGTGTACGTAAACTGGTCTGCAGAGCAGCGGCGAGTTGGTGATGAGTAAACGAACAGTCGCCGCGTCGTAGGACCGGCGCATCGAGTGTATAAAAACTGTGGTGGTGCGAATGCTGAGGACACTTCTCTTGAGCAGTCATGTTAGACTGAGTCACTTCTCTCATGCAGTCATGTTGGACTGTTACTCTTTTTCTCAAGCAGTCATGTTAGACTGAGTTAATTTCTGTAAATAAACCCTTTTTCCTCGTTCTCGATGAGAAGCAGTTCTTCACTTCATCAACGATCTCAGCGTAAATAAGTTGGACGACGGCATGGGCCAGCTACCTTCGAATTCATGCCGTACTCCAATCTTGGCAAAGGACCACGGACGATGGGATTGAGCCCCCAATCCTGACAGGGCTTACAGGAACCGTAGTGCGAATAGTAAGAGAGACGTGCGCGCTCTAGAGACAAGACGACACAAGAGTGATGACGCATATTCCGGCGAAACCAAAAATACAGTTTAAATTCGAAAATGAAAACTGCGCAGCGGTATGGACCGTGCTTAAAATGAGCACCTAATTGATATTCAAGCAAGCAAGGCTTACCTTTCAGCGCTTCATACAGGAGCGAAAGTTTCGACGCAACGAGCTGGGCGATCGCCTCTTAAAATACCTGACCCCTATTATTATTATTATTTGTTTTGAACACATATACACATATACACAGGTATCAGGAAAGGGAAAGCGAGGAGCAGGCTGGCAACTGCCACCGAAAGGGGCACAACGCCTGCCTACTCTTCTGAAGGGAGGTGACAGCAACACAGAAATAGAAGATAGGAAGGAGGGGAGGAAAAAGGAAAGAGGAAAGGAGAGCAACAGGACAAATCTAAAGACCAAAGTAGAACACTGCAGCAGGACAGATCTAAAGACTAAAGTAGAACTCTGCAGCCGGAATTAAAGTGACGCCGCGTCGAACAGCCTCCACAATTATCAACCACATCCATGGCTATTCAGGCGGACAAAAAAAAAAAACATCTTAGGATAGAGCTGTTTGTAAGAGCAGGCAAATGGCCGTGTTTCGTTGTGCCTGCCTCTTGCCCCCCGTTACCCACCTTCGCACTGTTTCTTCAGAATAAGGTGCCAGTCAATCGTGATTGTGGACACGATATATAGTGAAGGCTACCGGTCAGTGTCGAACAGCACTTACAAGAACGGCAAGTTTCGTGAATTCGGCCCCTCGCTCCCGGTGTCGTGGCTCTCGGCCCGAGCTGTAATCAGAACCGAGGTGCGCCGTAGCGTCCCAGCGTGCAAGAATTAGGCGAAATCGCCAGCCAATTCAATTCGAATCTGTGTCAGGAGCGGTTCGATATTGAGCACAAGCTTTCGCTCGATTGCTCGGTCTCGGCTACCGAACACTTTTTGTGGGTCAACGTTGTTTGTCCGCGGAGACAGCGATCGAGATGACCTGCTCGCGGAGACCCTCTTCGGTTTTACTGCAGCGGTCGCAGTCGGACGCCAGATCTCCGAGGAGATACAGAAGACGAGAGAGTGCCTCTTAATTTCTTCGAAATCACGTGCTTCACAATTCGCCCGCTGCCGGCCAACTGCGAGCTGACACGTTACACCGGAGACGTACACCGCGGTCCACGGTTGCGACAGGTGCGGAGGCGCGCACGGTGAGGAAGAGAAAGTGGGGTCAAAGGTCACCGCGCCGTCCGGGACGTACACCGGGTCACCGAAAAGCGAGCGCGTCGGACCGCGACCCCCTCGTCGAGGTGGCCGATCGCCCGCAAGCCGCGGTCATCCGGTTTGTTTCCGCGCTTCGCGGGGTCGAGGCCAAGACATTTTTTTTTCAATCTGCGGTTCGAAGCCCCCGACGCGAACGTACCGTAGCTGAGAAGTGCGCTGCAGGCCTCAGTGTGTATGCGAGTACTTCAGACGTTGATGACGCGTGTTACGTAAGTGACCGTGAGTTAATCCTTCGGGAGTTTTGAATCCCAGTGTACTCGCCGGTTGCCTGCAAAAGAGGTCGACGGTTCGTGGTCCATCGAGGAGCTATGATATGCAGAGGGAAGTGTCAGATATCGTGAGGGTACGATGTTTTCTTTATCTTTTTTTTGCGTGGTACAGTAAGCAATTGCGTCCTTATATGAAGCCGGACACTCCTTGACTCTTGAGAGGATGCCAAACATCGCAGCTAATGTACTCAATCGAGAACACAGGCAAATGCTGTGGTTGGACGTCGATGAAACCCATTGTATACGGGTACGTGATGCCGTTGTGCGATCCTCAATTACCCATGGGCTACTTGTGAGAAACCGAGCGTTCGGGCGACTTCAAGGAGTGCGTGGTCAAAGGTGCTGCGTAGCAGCCGTCTGACGCAGGGCATCACTTTTGGTTACGAAAGTGGAGGGGAACGACGGGGATGATATGGTGGCGCTCAAATATGGCTTCCGTATACTTCTTGGTCTTTGAACGGAGGACATCAATGGAGTTAATACTACATCATCTACGTATTATACACGCACCGTAATGTGCGCTAGTCTGCGTGTTTTTTTTTTTGTCTTTGACGAAACGCATTACGTAAGCGAGCGCACCTTTATTTCGAAGGCTATGAAATATGGCGCGCGTGTGGGTTGCTTGCAAACAAGCGAGCCACATAGCGCCCGCGCGAAATTTAAAGTACATGGCGCCGCGTATCGGCGTAGCACGAAAAGGACGCGGGACCTTAATAGAGGGCTTTAGTTTAGAGGACGCAAGCGGCTTGCGCACGCAAGAACTAGGGGCAACAGTACCGCGCATGCGCAGAACCGTCTGCGCATGTGTGTGTGTGTGTGTGTGTGTGTGTGTGTGTGTGTCGTCGACACACACACACACACGCCCCACAGATATTGGCACGCACGCACGCACGCACAAAGAGAGAGCTGCGAATAATTTCCTATGATACACTCCTTCACTCCCTATGCACTCTTATTTTAATTTATCCTATCACAGTTAATTCCCAACTCTGTACGCACCCCAGCAGCTATATAGCTGGCGAGCACACAGCGATGAAACAATTCCCACGTTCTATAGCAAAGGAATGTGTCCCTACTCGCTTCTATGTTCTCTTTTCTTTTGCGTACGCGTGCGTGCGCAGTATACTGCATTCCTGACAACCCTAACCAATCTTGCGCTATCAGTCACAAACTCGGGGAGGCAAACCGCCCTCGAGACCCCAACGACGACTTCGGCGGAGATTCGCCACCCGAACCGCCGCCGCCGTTACGTCACACTTCAGCTTGGCTCAACGCGTGCACACGCCGCCACGAACGTGCGACAAAAATGTGTTCGACGCACGCAACGTCTCAGTGCCGTTAGAGGCACACAGCTCTACGCCCACTCGACGCGGCTCGGCATCGAAGCGGACTGCACCGTGCAAGATTAATGTCCCGCGTCCTTTTCGTGCTACGCCGATACGCGGCGCCACATACATTAAATTTCGCACGAGCGCTATGTGGCTGGCTTGTTTGCAAGCAACCCACACGCGCTCCATATTTCATAACCTTCGAAATAAAGGTGCGCTCGCTTAGGTAATGTGTTTCGTCGAAGACAAAAAAACACACGCAGACTATAGCGCACATTACGGTGCGTGTATAATACGTAGATGATGTAGTATTAACTCCATTGATGTCCTCCGTTCAAAGACCAAGAAGTGTACGGAAGCCATATTTGAGCGCCATCATATCATCCCCGTAGTTCCCCTCCACTTTCGTAACCGAAAGTAATGCCCTGCGTCAGACGGCTGCTACGCAGCACCTTTGACCACGCACTCCTTGAAGTCGCCCGAACGCTCGGTTTCTCACAAGTAGCCCATAGGCAATTGAGGATCGCACAATGGCATCACGTATCCTTATACAATGGGTTTCATCGACGTCCAACCACAGCATTTGCCCGTGTTCTCAATTAAGGGCATTAGCTGCGATGTTTGGCATCCTCTCAAGAGTCAAGGAGTGTCCGGCTTCTTATACGGACACAATTGCTTCGACAGACACACACACACACACACACACACACACACACACACACACACACACACACACACACTCACACACACACACACACACACACACACACACACACACACACACACACACACACACACACACAAACACACACACACACACACGCCCCACAGATATCGGTGCCGACGCCGGTGCCGAAATCTGTGGAGTATCTCACCGGCGCCGATATATAGGCGCCGACGAGATATCTGGTCACGCCCCACAGAAATAACGACAGCCAGGCGCCCGCCACTTAATACCACTGGAGAAAAGTGAACTGCTACGCAATATAGCACCCCTGGTTATAGAACACAAATAGTATAGTAAACTTATGTACTTGGAAGTGGAGTACTTTGTACAAAAAGACAAAGAAAGAGTGGATTGGTTCGGGACCAGAAGAGGTTGAGTGCAGGTCACGTGGCATTCGGGGCGGGGAATCATGACGCACGAAGACGAAAAAAAGCTCATATTCCCACAAGCTGGGTTGCACGAAATGTGCACCAAATGTCACGCTTGCGCTACTGACAGGAAAACAACAAGCAAGACCAAGTTTGGCTAAACCGTCCTAACGAAGGAACCGAATGTCACCGGTGGGTACTCGTAAACGTCACAAAAGACAACTCCAACCATCAAGACCATTGCGTCGACGTGTATATTGTCATGTTATTTAACCACTACAAACTGTGACTTGAACGAGCAGCATCAGACTCTACATACAAGACTCCCACTGATGCACTAAACAATATCGGCAAAGTGGTCTCGGCGAGTCCAGCTCACATGGCACTGACGCTGATGTGCAATCGCATGGCTTAACGGACGCGTGAGTTGGCATCTGGCCGAATCAGAACCTCGAATCTCTCGCCGTTGCAGGACATGAAGTGCACCTACTGCATCGCCTGCCGTTGCAAGCGCTGCGGAACGCAAAACGGCCTGTCCATCGAGTTTTTTTTTTTTTTCCCGCTCAAAAGCCCTCCCTCGCACACTCCGCCGCTTGGCGCGCTCTTCTCACTCACTGAATCTCTCGTCGCAATCGAAGAAATGTCGCCCGCTGGCCCACTTCAGCGCAGCAGTCCGAGCACTGTTACATATTTATGGCGAGGTCACGGTCAACTCTTGCGTGCGCCGCCTTTCATCGATAACGCCGCCGGGCGGACTTCCTGCAGGGAGACCCTCACCCATTCCCCCCCCCCCTTGTTTTACTCTCGCCGCCATGTTTCTTGCTCCCGAGAAAATGTATATGTATAAATATATTTTTCGTGCCCTGCATGCAGGCCACAGCGCGCTATAATCCTTGCTCCACGCTCGGTCGAGCGCAAATCATTTCCATTTCTCTCTCGCGCTCAAATGTTGGCGCGAGAGAATGAGCGTAACTATTCCGCGCCTCCGTTTTGTGCGTCCTCAGGCAGCCGCTTTACATGCAGGTGAAGTACACGATCGTTTAGTGGAAGTTCGCGGGCTACGTATATATACGTCGTGTAGGCTGCTATTTGAGGCATGGTGGCCATAATACAAAGCAGGGAGAAACGCAGCGCTTTGCTGGTGATAGCGAGTCAGTCAGTCAGTCAAGAACTTTATTGAAGTCCTGAGGAGTTTCAATCCGTTGGAGATCCCACGCGTGGAACTCCTCCGGCAGAAACCGTAGGCGACAGCCAAGTCGGGACGGGAACGTGGTGACGCTCCGCCAGTTCTTGGGCCCTCTGGACGGCCTTGAGTTGGAGTTTGAGGTCCGGGCTTTCGCGGGCTTCTTCCTATTCGGGCTCACTGGAGAGAGGGCCCTTTGGTAACGCGGTAAATTGCCATAGCATGTGCGAGAGTGAGCAATAAAGTTCTGGGCAGTCTGGGCAATTTGCCGAGATTTCTCGATATTTTTTTTTTCAGGGTGTTTCCTGGAAATCAAGTTGTTGAAGTTAGCGCATTGTGGTGTTGTCTCTCTTCTGTCGTTGTTCACTGGCGCTAAATACGTTTTCCAAGTCGGTTTACCAACACGTCCAACAAATGGCAATGCCGAAGATGGATTTTAATGGCGCAACAATGCCACATTTTACTGTTATGCAACTGTGACGCGCATGCACATTTGACGTCCGGCAGGGGCGGCGAGGGTATGCAACGATAGGGCAGTAACACTATGTACCATCAAACCAAATGTCATTAGTTTTGCTGTATTAAAAGATAAAGTAATATTAAGTTACTTTTGAATGCGAAATTCCGATTTTGGCCTTTGATATTTTTATAATTGCTGTATATCGCAAGTTTTCGAATAATAAAACTATCACGTTTGCAACTCTGTAACTCAGAAATAAAAAACGATATAACAATTCTGTCAATTGCACCTAATGTGCATCCAAAGCGGACGAAATTGATATATTGTACACGGCTCTCAATTAGATCACTAGTATGTGAGTAGTACGTCTATGAAGGAGTACTTTTACCTAAGTCAATTACTCACAGGGGACCCTGATCATCAGAAGGAAATTTACAGAAGAATAAAAATGGGTTGCAGCGCATTCGGCAGACATTGTCAGATCCAGACTGGAAGCTTATCGTTATCATTAAAAAGAAAGATGTACAATAAATGCATTCTACCGGTGCTTACATATGGGGCAGGAACTTGGAGACTGACAGAGAAGCTCGAAAACAAGCTAAGAACCGCGCAAAGAGCGATGGAACGAAGAATGTTACGCGTAACGTTAAGGGACAGGAAGACAGCGATGTGGATCAGACAGCAAACAGGGATAGCTGATATTCTAATTGGCATTAAGAGAAAGAAATGGAGCTGGGCAGGTCATGTAATGCGTAGGTTAGATAACCGGTGGACCATTATGGTTACAGAATGGGTGCCAAGAGGAGGGAAGCGCAGTCGTGGAAGGCAGAAGACCAGGTGGGCTGATGAAATTAAGAAATTCGCAGGTGCTAGCGGAATCGGTTTGCGCAGGACAGAGATAATTGGATATAGCAGGGAGAGGCCTTCGTCCTGCAGTGGACATAAAATAGCCTGACGATGATGATGATGACTTTTGCAAGATCCTTGTAAACAATGTGATAAATTCACTTACGATGTAAATTAATGTATCACATTTGTCCGGTTTGGCTTCTCTAACGTATGCAGTTGAAAAAAACTGCAATATCTGTTCTTGGTGCAGAACTGCATATCTGTAAACTTCGTGCTTATATTTTTTGTTTCAAGCTTGTCGATAGTTGAAAACTTATTTTAACAAATCCCTGCCTTCAGTCAAAATGACGCTTCCAACAGCTACTAGAATTTAACTTTCTCTCTCAAATGCAACAAATGTAATTGAAATCAGTCCAGTGCTTATCTCAAAGAAGCGTTTCTGCATTATACGTGTATTTGGATAGGCGGCATCGAAGTTGGGCCCGAGCTAAAGCTTCCACTTAAAATGCATTAGCACAGGAAGTGTTCGCTAATCCTCTTCGTTTAGTCCGTCAAGAAACGTCGTCGTCATCGTCATTACCATCGCTATCATGTTATTTTATGTCCACTGCAGGACGAAGGCCTCTCCCAGTGATTGCCGATTCCCGCTTTCTTGCACCAGCTGATTCCATCGTTCGCCTGAAAACTTCTAATTTCGTCACCCCGCCTAATTCTCTGCCGTCACCCGGTTTGTCCCCCAGTGTAGGGTAGCAAACCGGGTGCTCTTCTGGTTGATCTCCCTGCCTTTCCTGTCCTTGCTTTCTCTCTCGACTGCAGCTTCTCTCGACTTGGCACCCATGCTGCAACTCTAGTAGAACATCGGTTACCCGCCCTACGCATCACATGGCTTGACAAACTTTCATTATTTCCTCCTAATGTCAACTAGATTATCAAGGAACGTAAACAAACCTAAATATTGCAGCAAAGAAACACAAACGGCAGAATAGCAAGATATTTTCGTCCTGCAAAGCGGACGTACGTACGTGCATGCACTGCGCAGGCGCAGAGTCGCAGAGACTTCGTATAAGCTCTCTTTGCTAACTGGGACCATGCCCGACAGTGTTGCAAGCCCTGACTCGCCGAAAATTGCGTGCTGTTTGTAATTACTGTCGCGCGTCTGAGATTCGCCTGCTTAACTTGCTTGTTTAACGTGTTTGCTTCTGATTTCGCATACGGTCATTCCTTGATTCGGGGGCCACAAAGACGCCCGGGGAAGGAGGAGGGTAGGGGGAGAGCGGATAACGTTGGAGTCGGTGAGCAAGACTGCTGACGTGTGCACACAGAAGGGACTCCACACTTGCAGGCACGCACTCGCCAACAGGAATGACTTCTCGCGCGCATGTTTTTCGCACGATTCATCAAAATCGTTGGTCTCGCGTTCTACACTTCGCCGGTAACGTAAGGCTGCAGCCGTTTCCTCTGACTCATTCCCACTTAATTCGTTCATTCATTCATTCATCACAGTAGTCCAATGGCACCGACGTTCATATGCTAAGCTCGAGGTCGGGAAAGCGCTTCCGGTCGCAGTGGCCGCATGCGGGTCCAAATGCAAACACGTTCTTGCACTTATATTTCAGCACCCGTTAAAGAAACCCAGGTGGTTAAAATTAATCCGTAGTCTTGCCCTACGACGTGCCTCATAATCTAATCGTGGTTCTGAATTTATGTTGTGATTGATTGATTGATTGATTGATTGATTGATTGACTGACTGACTGACTGACTGATTTATTTATTTATTTATTTATTTATTGAACAGAGGGTATACAAGCAGAGTGTCGAACCGAAAATGAAGCAAAGTCCATAGTTGAGCTAAAATTTTGACCGAAACTGAACCTGAACCCACATCGATATTCTTGAGGAGTGGCTGAACTTCAGAGAAAGAAATAATGTGCGGACGTTGTATTAGTGCTACCTTGCACCACCACCAAGCGGCAGCCGCTCAGCCAAGTTTTATGCGAAGCATACTAGCCGCACAACCACGCTCTTCCTTGCTGCGCCGCGCGCGGCCGCGTAGCTACCATATGACGTCAAAACAGCTGCAAAAGCGGAGGCTCAACTCGTGCGCTCGCTTGCGGCCGCGTAGCTACATAGCCGGGTCTCAGCTCGTGCGCTCGCCTGCATGAGTTGTTTCTTCGTCTAGCCGAACCAAATATATATAGCCAAGCAACAGCAGTTCACCAGGCTAAACAGTGGTTCAACAACTAAAATAAAGGTGAGTATGCTTCGCATCCTGGGCTTAACCTTAGCTAAGCCACAGCCATTTTTTCACTTCCGCTTCGGATTGCGTGCGGGGATTCCCACTGCGGTAACTGATATATCGATATCTGACACCAAGTTTTTCACTTTCGATTCGGATTGCGTGCGGGGGATTCCCATCGCGGTAACTGACATATCGATATCTGACAACCATTGTTGTCCAGCGCACTTGAGCCGGTGCACAATGCAGGACTTGCTACCTTTAGGCAACATCCTGATATTGACTTTAACACCTTCGAAAGCAAACAGCGAGGGCGCTCACATTGTTCGTTTTACTTTCCCTTTCGTTTACTATTGTCCATTCTGTCACGAGGAAACGTGAGAATTCACTCTAAGAAAAATCCCGGGGAAAACGGGAGTAACTGCGCCGTTAGTCCTAAAAAGGGCGCTTTCGTCCCTCAAAGGACTAACTGCATGAATGTGCGTGCCGTGTGCAAATTTCGGAGAGTAAGTGTTTAGTCCCTGCTCGGAAAGAGAGCAATGGGGGGACGAACGGCAACAGTTACTCCCCAGGGACTTCGCTGTTTTCGTCCGTGTCACGGAGCGATGCGGCGAAAACGGTATTGTCTATAAATCGTGAATGTTCGAAGTTCGTGCATTGTCTATTGAAGTACATGCAAAGCAGCACCTTGCCTCTTCGTGAGATAATTACGTGAAACTTAAAACTGGAATGTGAAGAGGCATGCCCTTCGTGCGCACCCCATAAGTGAGCGATACACATTAAACGCGCAAGTCATTGATAGATGGCTAGATTTTCTTGGTCAACAGTACCTAAGTTCCTTCCGTTCCAAGGAGGTTGCGAACTGAAGCGATGTGTAGCTCAAACGGCACACGCTAAGCGACAGAGAAATTGCCCTTCTCTGTCGTCTTCTGTGCCCCGTTTGAGCTAGCTACACGTATACATGGCGTAGTGCCTCAGTTTAAGTCATCCTAAAAATACTCGGGCTGATTTCTTTTCGCAGTCGCTTATGGTTGCAAATACACTCAACGTTAGACTCTCACTGCATAGCTTGCACAAAATACGGAGTCACTTTTATACTGCCGCATTTGAGTTCCCATACTTAACCTTGTCTAAATATCCCGTCTTCTCAAGCAAGCGGCGTGGTGAAGTGGTTAGAGTACCTGCCTTGTGGCCGAGAGGACGTGAGTTCGAATCCTACTCTCGGGCACGTTTTTTTTTTCACCTCATTAATTTTTTTTATTAGGGTTTAAATGCCTAATTTAATTAATTCCACCTTTGCTGAGCATCGGAACGAATTACAGTTACTCCCTTGAGGACCATCGGGCAGGGGCAACTGTTAGTCCCCGAAGGAGTAAGCGCATGGGGAGTAACAGTTCATCCCATGTCAGTTCGTCCCCAAAAGGACTAATGGTTGTGGCAACTCAGTTAGTCCCCAAAAGGACTAACCTCCCTACCCCTTTTAGTCCTTTTTTTCTTACAGTGTTGGACTCTGGAGGTGCTCAAGAATGCGGTACTTGAACCGCTTTTGTTTCGACGCTTAAATACCGAGTTTCTCTTGCGAACGGCACGCACTTAATTGCGCGTCGCCGTCGATGTCGGTCACGGTGAGTCTGGCGAAGGCCTGGTGAGATTTTGACTCTCCTGTAAGAGTAAATGCGGAGACTATGATGGTCCCCCTGTTAGCGTGATTTATCTTCAGCTGGACCAATTCGTATCGTCAGTGTTAGCATACTGCTGCTGCCTTCTGCGGTGAGACTCGAACTTCGTCGAAATTATCAGCCACCGACATCAACTCGGGAAGCAAGACGGTGAGCTGGACCTCCTCAATGAAGTCATTAATTGGAGTGTCGAATGCAAGATGGTGCCATTTGGGGGCCCTTCTTGTGTTGTGTAGCGTTGTTGTTTGCACGAAGTGCTGGTGTGCATTAGTGTGCAGGGTAATATTCGGTTGGCGCAGAACAGACGTATAGTGATAATATTTGTAGCACAGGCTTCTGTATTGAAATGAACTTCGTTAGGATACTGACAATCATAACGATTATCCCTTTACTGCACCTTGTTGCATTTACGCAACATTCTGATGAACGGCGATAAAAACCGAAGCAAAGTCAGTTTGGAGCTTCCTGTACACGTTGTTGCATATCCGCGACATTGGTTTGTAAAACGCGGCACCTTGTGCTGCAATCTGTGCTAATTCTTTGCATCTTCTACCAAAACAAACGTGGCGGAGGCTGCGCGCGCCCACGAGCAGTGATATAGGTAAGTTTTACAAATTGTAAATGTATTTCTCCATAAGACAAAGCGCAAAAAAATATTGTTACGCTATGCTCCACATCCTTCTAACTCTGTAGGTTCAAAAAGACATTGTAATTTCGGAATAGTTTGTTCCTGGCGACAGAGCGTTGCTATGTTGCACAAATGCAACAACGTGTACATGGTTTATTTTCTTCGGAATAGTGAAATGGCTCCGAAACGCTGGTATGGCCCAGCAATTCCTCCTTATAGTGAAGGCAGTGACTATTCAATTGGTCACGACAGCCACGAGTGTAAGTGCGTTTCGATTCAATATGTGGACAAGATGTTCTCTGGTCAAATTTCCTTTTTTCTTTTCAAAAGTGCGCTGTGCCTCCGCACGTTGCCATGTCACGTCGTCACGGGCACAGCTTTGCGTCTGCGCTTCGATGTTCTACATTTTGACAATCACCCGAAAACACTGCATTGTTTCCTGGCTGGACGGGAATCTGCATGACGTACTGCACGAAGTGTGGGAACCACCTGTGCTGCACAAGCATGTACAAGTGCTTCTTTTTGTTCCACACTAAATCATAGGTACGCCAATGATTGTCTCGTGCGAATAAGCATCTGAGTATGAATCGCGCTAAATCTATTATTTACTTTCAACTTCTTCTTTATTTGCACATTGTTGCAGATATGCAACATACCCTTATTCTGCAAATTGAAACCACAGACATTCGCTGAAGTAAGTTTCCATGGGAGTACAGGTACTATTATGCTTCCCTACAACTCCATGAATAATATTTTGAGGAAACAAAAAATTGTGCAGTAGAGGGTTATGACGACAATGACAACGGTTCTTCACTTTATTGTTTCGCTCTATCCATATATACGTATTGGTGTAAGTATATTGGTGGATCCAACTTCGCGCAAGCTCTTCGCGGACATTCTTTTCGTGACATTATGCATCTTCTTTTGTGCAAATGTTATTTGTGACGTATTGCAAGCAATTGCAACGCCGGAATGGATGTCACCACGACGATGCACCTGCGTACACCAATGACGGTCCACACTTCTCATCGCCACTGTCCACCCACACAGGTTAGCGCAAGCACCCCGCGCGTCCAAACGGTGTCTCTTCATCGGGCATTCGTAACACGAGCGAACTGACCGAACATCGCGCTAATTTTCTCCACTGACCGCCTACGAGAAATAAAACGAAGCGACACGAAAAGGTTGCACCATCTACAACAGGGCCAACGAGGTAATCCAAAATTGTAAAAGCTTCACAAACACTACAAAAAATGACGAGGAGGAGGAGGAAAAAATGACGGGGAGGAATGGGAGGGAGGTGCGAAGATTTATGGCACGGTGAACTTCTGGGCTACGTGGCCAGTGGATCCACTGCTTGTCGAAGACAGCGCATGAGTGACCCGGTAACATCTAAACACCGTATTCCATTCTGCGTGTACACGGGCCTGTCACGTTGGAACGCCGGGAAACCTGAAAGCCTCGCTCTCTGAAACCGAGTGCCAGTCCGTTGGCCTCGTAGAGCCCAGCGTGATGTCAGGCACGACTGGAGGTGCTTCTACTGCCCTTCCACTAGACTCAGTTAAGAAGAAGCGTACATTTCATCGTAGAACCGGTACAGAGGGTTCCGAACTGAAGGTTAAAAGCTTGACTAGATGGCAGTAATGGACGGTTAAAGAACGTCAGATACTAAGACTGGGTCATCGTCGTCGTTTCAAATCGGTGCTCAAGCAGGTGCGCGCGAAGAGAATGTGCCGTAGAGAAACAGACGCTGGCTTTTTGATGCCTTCAGCCACTCTTGCCGTCAACGCAGGATACGTCTAGAAAGAAATTGTATTTTTGTTATTGAACGGGTCTAGTGCAGGCGAAGCGAGCTGACGACTAAGTTGAAACTTACGCCTTTCCATCTCTCTTCTCTGCTTTGAACAATAGTCCTTGAAAACGTACTTTTGGAAACTTAGCCACGTCTATGACTCGCGCTCCGAGAAGGTAAAAATATTATCCAGATCCAAGAGAGAGACACACATTTATTATACGATAGATAAGCTCAGCTATGTCGGCCTGAATAAGATATGCACACAAATGTGGATGTCTATGTGCGAAGCCTAAGTGAAGCAATTAGTTCGACGATATGCAACTAAATACGATATGTACAATTTCGTTCATTTTCGAACTAACCAACATCCAATCTCATGCAATGTGTGTTTGTGCACAAAATAGGTAACAAATTTAATCTCAAGCATGCTTATTCTCATCCTAAACAACACGCAATCTGATGCACTGTGTGTGTGTGTGTGCACAAGATAGGTAACAAATTGAATCTCAAGCATGCTTATTTTCATCCTAAGCAACATGCACTCTCGTGCAATGTGGGTTTTAGCACAGAATAGCTACCAAATTTAATCTCGAACATGCTTATTTTCATTCTAAGCAACATGCAGTCTCATCCCATGTGTGTTTGTGCATAAAATAGGCAACAAATTTAATCTCAAGCATGCTTATTTTCATCCTAATCGAAATGCTATCTCATGCAATGTGTGTTTGTGCACCGCACAGACAACAAATTAAATTCTCAAGCATGATTAATTTCATCCTAAGCAACACGCAATCTCATGCAATGTGTGTTTGCGCGCCACACTGGTAACAAATTCAATCTCAAGCAATGTTCACATTTGCGCACTACAGCCCTTCACAAGTTAGGTCGAGCTGAAAACTTGGCGGCTGCACGCTGGGAAACGGCGAATTAAGCAACGTTGTCACGAGTTACAGTACGTTGTTCGAATCTTGTATGATGAATGGTGATGACAGGTTTAAGCACAGAGGTGTACGACGCATATCTGCATACATCTGAGGCTTCTGTACCTCTTCTGTCACAGGGGCACATGCTTGTTATGTGGGAATGCGCGTACCCTCCGTGGTTGCTCAGTAGCTGTGGTGTTGGGCTGCTTAGCATGAGGTCGCGGGATCGAATTCCGACCACCGCGGCTGCATTTCAACTGGGGCCAAATGCGAAAACGCCCGTGTACTTAAATTTGGGTGCACGTTAAAGAACCCCAGGTGGCCGAATTTTCCGGAGTCCTCCAGTACGGCGTCTCTAATTATCAGAAAGTGGTTTTGGCACGTAAAACCCCACAATTTTTTTGAGGACTGCCCAAAATGGCCACGCGACCACAGTGGTACACACCCACCCGTCCAAGTATAATGTAACCCTAGTATGAAATGAAATAAAATCGAAGAAGCCGTTAATACATGGTGCTCCTTTTTTTTTCATTTGGACTATACAAAACTTTAAAAACTCTGCGGCACAGACAGAAAGCACAAGTCAAGCCCTGGAGTTTGATTGTTCGAAGACGCGGACATTACTTACGCGATAAATCGATATGCATAATCGACTGATAAACATATTTCCGTTATTAGGCTTTTAACTAATTGCTTTATGACACGTATCGCAATTTACAAATTGGAGCCGGCGATTTCTAAAGGTGCATCCACTGGTTATCCACTCTGGATGAGAGAAGTTTCGAGATACTCAATCTCAATCTGTGGGACGATATACGTTGGCGTTCCAGTTATTTTTTGTAGTGCAATACATACGACGACGCTTCATTCGAAAAGTAAACGGAACAGCTAGTAATGCATTTTTACCTCAACTTTGAGGGCGATACTGGTGCCATCCGATCAGAATTCGTTTCAATTAAGTGGGTATACGCGTTGCGAACTCGGCGGCTACAATTCGTAAATCGCAATGCGTTTAGTCATGTAATTAGTCGGTAACTTAGTAAAACATCCGTTAATAATCATTTATGCACTTCAATTTCTCGTCAAAGTAATGTCAGCCTCTTCCAGCAATCCAGTCCAAAGATTAAATGTCTGTCACAGGCAATGTTTAAAAACTTTGTTCAGTCTAGAAAAAAAAAACGTTTGGCATGCAAATGAGCAATTTATTAAATGGCTGGCGTGCTTTAGAGATACCAGTGAGCCGACGTGAGGGATAGGATAGGAATAAACTTTATTTGTCCAACGGTTGTTGATGTTGGTGCCCGGGGCTAGACTGCCAGGGGTCCATCGCCCGAGGAAGATCTTTCGAGATCCTCGGCAACGGCCCTGGCCCGCTGGACGGCCCACTCCTGGTCTTCGGGTGCCTCGCTGAGGAGGGCGGCTTGCCATCTCTCAGCGAGGCGCCCCGCTTAAGACGGTTCCGCTGTTGTATTCTCCCTTCCTCTTTGCCTTTGTTCCACGAGGCGTTGGCATTCCCAAAGCACATGGGCCATATCGGCCCGTTCGTGCTCGCACTACGGGCAGCCGGGCGACGGGTGCAGTGCGGGCCACAGGCGGTGCAGGTGGTAGGGATTGGTGAAAGTGCCCGACGTGAGTAAAAAAAAACACGACATTATTTTTTTTTTTTGCGTGCGCTGTTTGTATAAGCGCGTCTTTGTGACGACGCGTACTTGGGTCAGCGGAGCTCACCGGCCGACGTCGACGCTACGAGGTCGCCGGGTTGGATGAAGAATGTTTGCGTGCGCAGTATAACATCAGCTCCGCTAATGAGAGCACGGAGCGTTGCATAAGGTCAATACTTCGCGGAGCAAAGGTGCAAGATTCCGGTGGCCAGCACGCACCCGGATCGCGGCCGAGCATTGATTGAAAAGGTTCGTGAAAGAAACTCGTTATTGGATCTATATCGCTGCCTGTCCTTCCTTCCCTCCTCCTTCTTTGCTTCCTTCACTCTTAGAAAAATTTACACCCTTTGGGGCGTATCTTGTCCCACAACAATAATCGTCATCCGCGCTGCCCGCGTTTCCTTTCTTTAACGCTGCGAGCCCGGTACTTTCCAGTCACGAACGGCATGCGCCTTATCAGTGTGACGCAGCATTCTCGACAGGAAAGTAGCGAGCGCCGAGTTTTCAGGAAAGGAAACGCAAGCAAGGCAGATGACGGTTATTGTTGTGGGACAAATATACACCCCAAAGGGTGCAACCGTTTTAAGAGTGCAATTGCTCCTTCCTTCCTTGCCGGGTCTCGTTTTCTTTCTTTTTCTTTTTTCTGTGCCTACGTCTCCATCTCGTTTAGTCTCGTCCATCACGCAAGCTTGTCTGAATCGAAAAAACGCGACGCTCACCGGACAGTGACCGTGGTGTCAGCTGCGATAACTCAGAGAGGATAGCACGGCTGTAAGTTTCTGCACTCTTGTTCGCACCGCTTATCGCAGCGATAACTTTGAAGTGCACACGGCATCCAGCTATAGGAAAAAAAACTCTGTTTTCGTCCTGCAGGATTGTATCTCGAGTTCGCGACGAGGTAGCCGTCTTGCCGTAGTCGTACCAATGTCGTACCATCGTCGTACCGTCGCCTTGCCATCATCGTGTCATCGTGCCACCTCCGCGCAGCAGTATTACTGTCGTGCCACTGCTAGGCAATCATCGCGCCAGCGCAACATCGTAAACTCTTAGGTCAAAGTTACACCCTTTGGCTTGCCCCTTCTGCCACACAACGACAATCGTTATCTGCCTTCACGCGTTTCCTTTCTTTAACGCTGCGAGCCCGGTACTTTCCAGTAACGAACGGCACGCGCGTTATCAGCATAGAACAGTTTACACCATTTGGAGTGCCCCTTCTAATAACGCGCGTGCCGTTCGTTACTGGAAAATTCCGGGCTCGCAGCGTTAAAGAAAGGAAACGCATCAAGGCAGATAACGATCATTGTTGTGTGGCAGAAGGGGCAAGCCAAAGGGTGTAACTTTGCCTAAGAGTGTAGTCTTATCGTCGTCGTGCCAAATCTTACGGTAATCGTGCGATCGTTGTATGGTAATCTTGCCGTCGTGGTATCATCCTCATGCCGTCGCCCATGTCCGTAGATTTACAATTGCTCTACCGTAATCTTACCACCGCCGTCTAGCCATCAATGCACCATGGTTGTACCGTGGCCGTATCATAGCCTTATCATCTTGGTACCACCGTCGCACTATCGCCATGCCATCATCCTAATTGTCGCCTTACAATCGCCGTACCGTCATTTTAGACAGGGCTATCGTCATAACACCGCGGTACCATCGTATGCTGCTATTGTTGTTGATGATGATCCTTTCGAGACTATTGCACTTATCCAAAACGAGTGATGGGCCAAGCAGCGGTTCGCTGTAGTTGTAGCTTGTAGCCGGCGTTGTAGTTATCTTCGTAGTCACCGTTATCTCAGAGACTGCTATCACTGTTTCGGTTGTCAGCCTAATAAGGTCTTCCTTCGAATAATCTTGTGCAATTTTATAATTTCTTTCACCCAACTAACCTAGCTTAAGAAATAGCTCAGCTCCGATTGAGTGAAGCTGTATATAACACGCACGTCTGTATGCTGATGCTCCGCTCCTTCACAAAAAAAAAATACGATAAACGAATCAAACGGAATACGACAGAAGCACACACAATTAACGTTCCAAGTAAATCATGTCTAACAGAATAATGAGCCCGTGGAATCTGGTTGCAAACTGATTAATGCGATCTGCGGAATCTCGCCGAGGTCAAGCGTCGTCTGCTAGCGCGTTTGGTTGGCAGACGTCGTACTCTCTCTTCCGAGTCAGGAACCTTCTTGGCACATATTCGTCAGAGGCTGTGCAGAACGATCGCGCATGGTTGCCCTAGTTAAAGAAGTTAGGGTTCATTGGGGCGGAAAAAAAAAACAACGAAGTGGATGTGCTCGCACGGCCCGGCATATATAGAGTGTAATGAAAAAAGCGTGAACTGGCGTTTGGTAACAAACGACACGTGCCAGAAAGTCACGTGAGCTGCCTAGCCGCGTTCATTACTCTCAAAGATGAAGGTCACTTCCGGTAGCGATTGGCGGCTACGTGAACTGCGTGAATAATGTGAGCGCAACGAAGCAGTCATTAGACTCCCTGCAGAACACCTCAGAGCTCGTTTAATTACTATAGTCTTGGCTGTGGCAACGGGGATACGTTAAAGAGATAAGAAGACCAATTTGAGCATATTCAAGGTGGTATTAAACGCACACTAAAGCATTTTCAGCGTAAATTACAAGGTAAACTTTGGCACTGCGATCGTTTCGTTACAATGCGAATGAGTGGTAATACACAAATGTCTCTTATTTATTTATTTATTTATTTATTTATTTATTTATTTATTTATTTATTTATTTATTTATTTATTTTATTGCAACCCTTGTTCCGGGCATGTTGGCATGGGTGGGTTACACAAGTGCAATTATAAAGCACACAAATTATTGCAGACGAACAAACAACATTTGTGCTTCTGGTTCAGACGTTCTTGTGGGGTAATTCATCACGCGTTATTTTTTGAAATTTCCAAGAAATTGGATGTTTCTAAAGGCACGAATGCAATAAATATCATAGCACATGCGAAACCATCGCGAAAAGTTGCGTTTACGACCTTAAATTCTGTTGACAGAGTTTGATTTGCAAAGTCACGAGACCGTTTGAAGCTACAAGGACGACGTTTAAGCAAATCCATGCGTTACACCCGTTGTAAGTGGCATTACGGACATTGCCGCAATTCCGCCACGTTGTCGAATTCGCCATCTCGTCGACTGTGATTGGTTTAGAGGGCTTCCATGGCCTCTCTGATTGGCTCGAAATGCCGCCATTGCAGAATTTGACAGGAGTTCCGTCTAGTATCTTTTTTTTTGTAGGAACCTCTATATGGTGCCTACCGGATCTGCAATTAGGATGGTTCAGCTAGAGTGGGAATGAAATGTATCTAATACATAGATCTGCCTAAACTGTGTGTTTACGTCTTCAAATGGCTTTGCGATTATGCAAATCGATCGTTTTCAAATATCTAGTCCGTTTAGATGCAACAATACATCATGTTCGAATCCACACCCCGTTGATGGCTCCCTCGAAGTAACGGTTATCAAATTTCGACAGCCATGCTCTTGTTAACTGCATTCGCCAGAAGTGACTGCGAAGCCGGAAACACGTCATCGACGCCATTTTCGAGACGCCACTTTTTCACAACGCACTAGCTGCCTTGCTCTGCTGAGGAAACTACGAGTGGGTGGAAATTCAGAAAACAGAACGCAATAGATTGCGCCACAAGAAGCGGTCTGACCCAACAATCGCGCAGATTAGACAAACCAGTGTGCCAACCATTGTTTCGTGGCGATGATTATGAAAACGTTTCTTGGCATCCCCTTGTCAACAGGGGCGGAGACAAATAGTCACCTAGCCTGCATGATTTAATCAGGTTTCACCACATTTATAGCCATCTAGCCTTTTCCTTACTTAATACCCATTTTAACTTTCGCGTTGAGAACGTCTATCGCTATATTGTGCCACCACCTACAATTGCGATGACTCCGGTTGTGTCAATCTCTTCCCTGCTTTTTTTCCCTGACCGTGTAATACTGCCATTGTCTCTTACTTTTCTCGAGGTAGCAGACGATCGCAGCGCCAAGTGTTCCATATATTTTCATAGGAAACTGCATGACGTATGAGCTGCCTCCGAGATCGGGCTGTCTCGGAGGCCATCAGGCACAGTACTCGATGACGCACCCTAACTGGCCTCACACCGACCATAGTAATGAACGCGCGGAGATCTCCGAGGCACAGTCATCCAGCAGCACGTTCCGAGCGTATATCAACAGTCGTCCGTGGCGGACCGATCGTGACGCCATCACTTGCGAGACACCCGGCGTAGTGTGAACTACCTTTCTTTTTTTTTATTGCTTTCTTTCCTTTCTCTCTTTCTTCCTTTCTTCCTTTTTAGAGCGCAGCTCTTTGGCGTCCGTTCCTGGGTTTCGCGTCGTCGTCGGCGTTGTCGTCGGCCTCGTAACCAGCTCCGCCCCCCTTTCATCCCCCCAGCGCTAGCAGCGACCGACTGATACCGCTGGATGCCGCTGACGCCGCTAGAGAGTCAAGATAACGTGACTGCATAGAACACCGTCGCCGCCATGCAGAAAGAGGAGGAAAGGGTCCCCCCCCTGTTCTTGTGTGGCGGATAGGGTGCTCTTCAGTTGCCGACGCGCCGGTTATTTCACGTAGGCCCCGGCACGTCGACGAATACGTGACCACCTTCCCACGGCTAGACCGGGTTCTTAGCGCTGCGGAAGCGAGGGTATCATATTGTTTGTGTCGGCATCGGCGGCGTTGTCCCTGAAACCAACTCCGCAGCTGGGGTTGACTCACTATCCGCGTCAGCGGCATCAGTCAGTCGCTGCTATCTCTTCCCTCCTCCCTTTATCGTGTTGTCCGCTTGCTGCGCGCGCTTCTGCCCCCATCGTTTGCCGCTGGGTGTACACGCCGCCCCCCTCCCCCCTCTTCCTGCGAGTCTCCGGTTGTCAAAGCGCCGGCTCGAACTTAATTCCTTTCTTCGCTCCTTCTCCAATGCAACCCCTGTGCGGTGGCAATCAGAGAGCCAGATCGGTGGCGGCGGATCTGTATATGTGCACCGCCCGAGCCGAAATTGCCGCTGCCGTTCGCCCTGTGCGGTGGCAATCAGAGAGCCAGATCGGTGGCGGCGGATCTGTATATGTGCACCGCCCGAGCCGAAATTGCCGCTGCCGTTCGCCACTGCGAAATTATCTGCCAGTTCTTTCTGAGCCATGAGCGAGACGACCGATGGAAGTCCTCCGTCTGCTGCTGCTGCTGCTGCTGCTAAACGAGCTGCCAGAGCAGAGGCCCAGCGCCGTCGCCGTCAGAATCCAGAGGTGCGTGCCGCCGAAGCAGAAGCTTACCGTCGCCGCCGTCGAGATGATCCAGGAGTACGCGTCGCCGAAGCAGAGGCTAAGCGCCGCCGCCGAGAAGACTCTGCCGTTCGCGCCGCCGAAGCGGAGGCTCATCGCCGCCGTCGAGAGCAACCAGCAGTAAGCGAGGCTGGAGCAGAAGCTCATCGCCGCCGCCGAGAAGACCCTGCAGTTCGCGCCGCCGAAGCGGAGGCTCATCGCCGCCGTCGAGAGCAACCAGCAGTAAGCGAGGCTGGAGCAGAAGCTCATCGCCGCCGCCGAGAAGACCCTGCAGTTCGCGCCGCCGAAGCGGAGGCTCATCGCCGCCGTCGAGAGCAACCAGCAGTAAGCGAGGCTGGAGCAGAAGCTCATCGCCGTCGCAGAGAAGACTCTACCGTTCGCGCGGCCGAGGCCGAGGCCAAACGCAAACAAAGGCTCGCAAACAGTCAGGGTGCAACAAATGCTTTCCGGTGACAGTTTACAGACAATCCGTTTGGAAGTGTGTGTTCAGTGTGTGATCGGCTCTGGTTCCAAAATGACGTGAAACCGCTTCCGGATACGTGCCGTGAGAATCTCCGGTGTGCGTTTCCCAACTCGGACTTGTGTCAATTCAGACTGTGTTCTTCATGCATGCAAAATCTATCGAAAAGGTGAAACAGCTTATTTGCTGCGCTCAAATTTCGCATTAGGAAGTAACGTAATCGTCGGTAATTTTTCTTCTTTTTCCTTTCTTTCTTTCTTTCTTTCTTTCTTTCTTTCTTTCTTTCTTTCTTTCTTTCTTTCTTTCTTTCTTTCTTTCTTTCTTTCTTTCTTTCTTTCTTTCTTTTTGTCTCGAGCGAGGCTTAATGGGTTTTATCGCCACCTCTCACTGCCCGAGTCGACAGACAAGCAAGCACCTCTCGCTTTGCTTCGCTTCCGAGCTTGCAAACGCAGGGTGCTAAACACGATTCGAGAATCTCGCGGGAAGCGATGCCCTTGATAGCGTGCAGGTCTGTGTAATTAAGCGCGTACGTGATTCAGTTGCGGTATATACGCAGCGTGAGTGATCGTGCTTAGCTTTTTTCTTTTTCTTTTCTCTATCTTTATGCGCCTCTCTGCGAACTAGGTGTCGAAGCGTGAAGCATGCGCGAGAGAATGCAGCGTATTAGTGACGCAAATAAGCGTAACGCGATTATGCGGTTTGTTTCGTGGTTGAACGATTTGTGGGGGGGATTTCGCTCTGCTTACATACATACATACATACATACATACATACATACATACATACATACATACATACATACATACATACATACATACATACATACATACATACATACATACATACATACATACATACATACATACATACATACATACATACATACATACATACATACATACATACATACATACTACCCTCTTCTGACAATGTGACCATGCAGTATTGGGCGCAGAGGAGTAAAATCATGTACGAACAAAAATCAACATTAAGCATGGTTACATAAATCCTTTGCAAACAATTCGCAGCGCAACTGCCGTACGTAATTTTTTTGTTGCATAAAGCCTGTCTTAACATACCGCTCTCCGCAGCCTTTCCTCCTTTTACTCCTTCTTTCCCTCACTCCCAGTGTAGGGCAGCAAACGGGACGCTCGCCTGGGTGACCTCCATACATTTGTTATTCTTGCCATCTCTCTCTCCACTACGCGAACAAACGAGCGCAGAAAAAATTTGTACGTAAGCATGTACCTTCAACGCAGCCTGCTTTGCCGAACGAGGTATCTCGCTTGATTATGAGCGTCTCTTTCTAACGCTGGCTTCCGGAAGTTCCCCAGTAGGCATCCAAGACGGCGTTCAACGTAACAGCCTTCCTGTATACGTTCCAAGACGTCATCCACGGCCACGATGTGACAGAGCACCACTTGCTATACAACTCAACAAATTTTCTCTCCATCTTGCGAACGGAAGCCGAGTTATACATACAAGACTTCCAGCATCTCGAACGAGCTCTTCTTGCCCAACCGAGACAGCGCGTTCCAAAAAAACCTCCTCTCACTCCAAACGTGAGTGAACGTGAGCCTTTTGTTTACCAGGACCAGTCCCAAGAACGAAACCCCGTTCCGACAACGGCATCCATCGAAGCACGTGCCAGTAAGACGCCAATTCTCCGCCGCCTTTTGAAATAAACGTTCTCCGCACTGGCACGCGCACACACACGAACTTCGGCATCGATCCCGAGCGAGCTTTCTTGTCCAACCAGACCAAATCGTCGTCAACTCCGCTGCCAGACAAGTCCCTCCCTCTCAGCCAGAAGTGCGCGACTGAGCGCACACCGTCCAAGACGACGAAGCTATACGCGTCTCGAGAAAAAACTGGCAGTGGCTTAGCTCGGCTATGCCAGGATATACGTAGCGAAAGCTACGACGTAGCGTGGTTAGCCTTGGTTAATCTTTGTTGCAAGTCCAGGTCAGTCTGGTTGTCCAGCTGTATTGCGGCGTTTAGCCAGTCGTTCGGCGCGCTGTTCGTCTGTTTCCTGGGCGACTCGTTTCCTCTTCTTCTCGTTCCGATGTCGATTCCAGGCCTCCTCCTGCTTATCAGAATTGTCGCCGTCCATACTGCCGCCTCAACTGTGGTTGCGGCGCACGCGAGCTCTCCTTTTCAATCCTCCGACATGTTATCGGGCATGCGACGCAGCTGGCGAAGCGAGCGGAGACGACCGCAACGACGAGGAACGCGGTGCGACGTCATGTGCCCCCTCGGAGCACCGCCACGGCGAAATCGCAAGTTCGCGGCCAGTAAAGCTTTCGCTTTAAAAATGTGCCTCGTTCAAAGACCCGCGCCCGTCACGACCGACGGGCTGACAAAGAAATAAAACGCTCTCGTACAGCGCCATCTTCCAAGGGCGAAGCTGGGAGACCGCCGATCGACAAGGTGGTCGGACGAACCGGCGACAAGCCGCCAAGAGCGCCCGAGGGGGCTATCTACAACTTCTCAAACGTATAAAGTGGTACAGACAATGCGCGCTTTTCATTTCATTCCAAATAATCTCTCGTTTTCTTATCTGTGCTTCCCCTCACCCCCTCCGCCTGTGCAGGGTAGCAAACCGGACACTTAATCTGGTTAACCTCTCGGCCTTTCCCCTCTTGTTTTCCCTCCAAATAGGCTCTGCCAAGGAACACATTGCAAAAAATGTTGAGCGCCGGCTCTAATTCCATTCGGTCGAGCTTCGTACCACTGTTATTACCGCACAACGCTCCAATTAACGTGGCACATAAGTTTCACCAAGTGGCACATCTTCATCTCGTTTCACTTAGGTTCCACCAACTACGTGGAACACATTTGCAAAAGAAATGTGTTCCGCTCACTCGCCCACCTAGAGAAAGGCTAAGCGTGTGCAACAAGATTTGAGGAGTGATATGTATATGCATTTACACCGCTGCAAGGACCCGCATCCCCACATCCGGTCAGCAGGTGGCACTTGCCACTCGCTCAGCGACCACGCCACAACGACCGACCGTACCACGCTTATACGAAGCGAGCGTAAGCGCGTGAAGCAATCCCGTATTTCAGGGGCAAGCAAGTCAGCAGCAGCAGCGCCGCGTACATACGTGCAGGCCGGCTATGCCAAAAGAAATATCTGGGCCGACGACAGGGTTACTCCCTCTCTATAGGCACTCGCCCGCGAAAGCCGCGCGTTTGCTGGCAGCTCGACGCCGCCGCTTCTAACGTCGAGCTGCTGTCGTTCGTTCGTGGTCGCGGCGTCGAATTGTCATAGTCGGTCGGCCCTGAGATGTGCACCTCACCCTCTCACTCCTTCCCCCGTCGCTCCGAAGAGCAACAGTTGGTGCAGCTGCACATCATACGTTGCTGCAAGAAAGAGAAAGGGACAGTTATACTACTGCGCTTTTTTCCCCCTCCTCTAGAAATCTCCCTTTCGAGCACTTTCGTTCTCTTGCCGCTACACTTCTTTCTCGGCCCGTCGTTCTTTTCGGTGAGAGTGGAACACGCGGGAACCCCCTCGCCACCCACCTGGTCTGGTCGGCGGAAAGGAGGAGGAGAGAAGGTGGCAAGAAGTCAAACCACGCGTCGCCGGCGGGCGAAGCGAGAGCAAAAACGGAGCTTTCTCCTCAGAGAGAGAGAGAGAGAGAGTGGGGGGGTGTAGCGCTGGCCGCAGCGGTTGGCGGTAAGTGGTGGCTGGAATCGCCGTCGAACGTCTTCTCGTCGCCGAAGTTCCCGCCGGATCTGTCTGCTCCCGTTTCGCGTGCGCGTCGGCGAAGCAGCAAGTTCGCGAGGGAGCGAGCTGCGGGCACCTCGCCTCTTCACCGGTAGCGACGTCTTCAGGATGGTGACGATGACGATGTCGATGGTGATGCGGACGCTATAGCGACGAATGGAGGAGTGAGGCAGTGCACCCGTTGTGCGCGAGACGGAACTGCGAGACTGAGCATCTCGAGTTGTTCTTTTGAGCGAGTTTTATACGGGAGGTGTTGGTATCGTCTGTGCCCGAGGGGCCCGGGGATCTACATCTTGCCGCGAAGACGGCAGTGACCGACGTCCGACGGTCCTGGAGTCGCCGGACGTCGCCGAAAAGTGCACGAGAAAAGACAGAGGGAGGGAAAAGTCCAGCTGGCTTATTAAGTGAGGAGGAGTGGGTCAACGTTTGGAATTCGTGACGCTGGAGTACTTTCTGCGACTTCTCTAATCTGTACCCGTAAAAAGATCTTGCATATCAGGAAGAGCTTCTCTCCTGCTTCTGGCTGTTGGCTGCCTGCGAATTCAGGTGAGTGCTTCAAACCTTGTCACGGTAATGTGAAAGGCTGCACATTTTTACAGCTACGTTCAACCTATATGAATGGCTGCCAGCAATAACTAGATTACCAGCAAAAAAGGTGCTCGCAGTTAGGTACTTGATCTTGAAGAATACAGCCAGGAAAAAGCGTCACGGTGAAAATGGCATAAGGGATCGCACGTAACGTCTCGTCAAGTTAATTGTCCGACCTCAACCCCAAGTGCTAAGCCTAGTCGCATGTTTCTTACACTTCTATAAACGCGTTTGTGCAGTCTATAGATAGCCTGTAGAAATCTCTAAGTACTGTTCTTTCATCTAGGCTTGTCCTTTCGTGCATAAATGTATATTGACTTTCGTAGACTTCCGAAGAGTTATTAGACAATTGATAGACAATAGTCTACAATGAGTGTAAGCCCATAAGTTCACACGCTCTTCGTAAGACGTTTATAGACGTCTTTCAGGAAGGTCCATTGACTTCCTACTGCTCCTCTAATGAAGAATTGAATGAGTAAAAGTGTCAGTTCTCCAGTACTGCCAGTATCGCAGTCAACACTGCGGTACTTGATATGTAGGCAAGCCCCGGTCCTTGTACTGATCACGATAACTTGAGGTCTACAGACAGGGGAAAAACGTGAAAGGCCATGAAATCACAGGCTGCCTGTGAATACTTGAAGCGAATGAGACCTGCAGCATTAGAAGAAGAAAAACTGACGGTAGATAATTCACTTTAAGTAGCATATACCAACTAGCCCAACAAGTCATACTAACGTCTGTGAACAGCCTATCCATTCAATACTGGGCCGTCTGCAGACATCCTGTAGACCTTCTAAGCAGTTTCATCATGCTTAGCACTATCACTGTCATTTTTTGCATGACTACATGGTCTACAAACAACAGTGCTAAAGTGAAAGACCGTAAGATCACAGGCTGCCTTCAAATAGCCTATCGATTCTACTACAGGGTGTGAACAGACTTCCTGTAGATTCTCTACACAACTTCTAAGGCGCTGTCACTACCATTTCGCAGAAATCACATCGCACAGCGACCTCGTCCACAACAGTCCACAAATTGTGAAAGGTCATGAGACCCCAAACTTCCCGTAAATAGTCCGTTAGTTCCACAAGTAGGCGTCTACTGACTTCCCTAAGACTGTCTAAACAGTTAGCAAACGGATACAACGCTCTCACTATAATTTCTTGTAGAACGACCTGGTCCGTTGACAATAGCCCACAGAAAGCGAAAGGGGCATAGGTATCCTGACCGTCTCTCTAAGTAGTATACCAATTCTAAAAGCAGGGCTTCTCACAGGCTTCCTGTAGACAGTCCAAACCATTTCAATAGGCACAGCAGGCGACCGTCACTATCGTTCGTCGCAGATGCGACACGGCAAGAAACATGCATCGCGACAAGCCCCAGATCTTGTACATCGATCGCGCTTGCAACGAGGGTATCATATATATATATATATATATATATATATATATATATATATATATATACACGGGCTTCGCGTTTGCCGAAGGAAAGCGTATACGACCATGCATCGGGGTGCTCACTCGTTCCCACGCGTCACGCTGTGCACTGCGCTTTGCACCGCATGCGACAGCAATGCGCACCTTGAAAAAACAAAACAAAAAAAAACCACACGCGATTCCGGTTTATCTTCGACCAGACCGATTTTTAGGCCTATTTCTTTTCGTCGCATGTCTTCGCCGACGTGTCCCGCCCGCGGGAAGGTCACCGCAAGGCGCGACACCGCCATCTCTGCAGCCTCTGTTCCCCTCGGCTCCGCATAGCAAATACACACATGCGAGATCGCACGCATATGTGGAGCTCTCTCTTTCTTTTTTTTGAGCTCGGCGAGAGATGTTTTTCAAGGCACGCGCCGAGCCAATGCGTGCGCTAGGGAGATATCGAAGCGAGATAAGGAAGGGCGGCCCCGGAGGGAGAGGATCTCCTTGGTTCGACTACGGGCGTTCCCTAGATCTCCGTGGAGGCCGGGGGGACTGCGGGCTGTGTGTAGACGCGCTTGTAATCTCCCCGCGCTTTCGGTGCCGGCTAATGAGTGGAACGCTTTCTTTTTTTTTTGCGAATACTTTCCCACTTGTATAGATGGCGACAACCTAAGGATTACAAGGTCATTACGTACGCTGTCCGACTAAAACGAAATTTTCATAGACGCGCCGGCCAATTAGATTCACTCATTTACCTGAGGTCAAGCGGTTTCGCGCGTTTGAAGCACTCTGTTTTTTTATTTGTTTGCTTGTCGTTGTTTTTTCCTCCGTACAGATCGGTCATTGTGTCACTTGTTTCAGGATGAAACCTGAAAGTCTAGCGACGTTTTATGGGAGATCATGATGTCACTGTTTAACTAAAAGTAATGTTTTAGCTTTAAACAGCTAGCTTCTGTTTTCTAATAAGCCTAGCATTTACATTAGCCGACCAAAGTCATTAAGCATGTGGACGGGCTCCACCTGCTCCATCTCTATTTTAGGGGTGAAAAAAGTACTGGGTTATTATGGCCGGAGCTTCCAGTAATTCTTAATATGTCATCCTTTTCATCTTTCTATTCCTTCTTTTCCGTCCTTCTTTCTCATCCAGAATAGGGTGGCCAACCAGAAACATCCCTGCCTTCTCTCTTTGTTTCCTCCTCCTCCTCCCTTAGGCTGTCATAGACTGTAGTTACACCTTAATGGAACTGCGTTTCACGTACAGGCTGCAAAATATACGGAATGGCGTTTCGTGCACTTGTGTAACTGATTTTCCAGTGAAATGGCTACTAAAATCTGGAAGCGTTTCCACATACCTGCACTTATTATCCGGAAAGTTGTATCAAACGGACATCTGTTGAAAACCACTTTATAAAGTGCGTGCGGGACAATCTGAACGCCGGTCCGTATATATATTTTCTTTTCAATTTCATGAGGAACGCCGTGCAATTTGGGTAAGTGGGAAAATATTCGAAAGGTTTTTGCACTTATATAGTTGGCACCTAAGTAGAACTAGATTAGGGAGATTAAGAATGCTGCAAAGGTTAGAGCGGGAAAGAACAAAAGAAAGGGAAGAGAAGCGAGGGGGAGGGGGTGCGCGGTGGTTCGCTCCGCACTCAGACCGCGCGTGATCTCTGCATCTGAGTCGCTGTTTCTTTTGTTTCCGAGTCCCGTATATACAGATCCGGTAGTGCTACTTTAATGGAGTTTGCGTTTGCTCGGTGAATAAATCGGCGCCCCGCAGTCTGCAGCGCGAATGCCGTTGAACAGACGAACGAAAGAAAGAAAGAAAGAAAGAAAGAAAGAAAGAAAGAAAGAAAGAAAGAAAGAAAGAAAGAAAGAAAGAAAGAAAGAAAGAAAGAAAGAAAGAAAGAAAGAAAGAAAGAAAGAAAGAAAGAAAGAAAGAAAGAAAGAAAGAAAGAAAGCGGAGGCATGTGATGGTGACTGCACATGCACGATGTCGTTAGTGAGTCAGCTCGGGCTCGACCTCGCAGCCGTCCCATATTGTGATTGGGCCAAGTTTTGGGAACTGCGCTACGAGCCGATCGATTGGCGCAATGGCCTCCTGAACGAGTGTTGCTCGTGGTATAGCATGGTTCACTGTTGTAGGAGACACCTTGTCAGAAATACCAGCGTCGAATACTGTATCGGGCAGACGAGACCAAAAAGGATTTGGCAAAGTCCTTATTATCAACTGAACTCTACCACTCGAATTATAGCAGCGGCCGATCTTCTTTTCATAATTTGAAAGGCTCCTTTAGTTATGAAATGTTGAATACTTTATAAATTGGTGTTATGAGTAAGAGGTGGCCGTACTGCAAACTGTCGTCCACTCTCATGGTGGTTAATAATTCAAGCGCTCGGAGAAACTTAGTTCTGACATCCACGTACAGTGGAATTGAGGAGCACTGTACGCTACATATGCATAAGCAATCGTCAGGGACTTGTAGGGGGGGGGGGAGGGCGTGTAAAAGAATTATGGGGCACCGTTAATTAAATGCAGGCATCTCGTTGTGCATGAAGTCAGCTGCCCCACGTGCAAGCTCAATAACCGGTGCTCCTGCTGTGCCCGTTGCATAATAATTATTCGGAGCGGTGACTAGTTTACTAAGTACAATTTTTCGGCGGAGCTCGGTTGTAAGGGTCGAAATTTGTTGCCGGGTCTTGAATATTTTTTTGCAAATCATTGGCTGCAATTTCCTTGGCAGGAAAGCGCGGCTTATTTTTTGGCGAAGAAAGTGAAGGGCCCAACACCTGTTTTGCTTTTTCAAATCTCGCGCCGTAATCTCCAGCGCGTAATACTTCGGTGCGATGCCGTCGATTTCAACGCATTTCCGCGTATTTCTTGCCGTATTTTGTTTAGGACAGCTTCTTGGAAGTCCCCGAGTTCAGTCGAACGCAGTTTAATATTTCTCTACTGATCAACGCATAGCAACTGTATAGCTTCGAGCTGGTAAAGTCGGAATCTGTGACGTCATGGCGGGACTGTTGGTGCGGGAATGTCAACGTTGCGTTGCCACCTGTCTTAAGCTTCAGCGTCTTTTTTCGGCTCGACTCGTCTTTTTCCGCTGGACCCAAAGTGTGACGCTTACCAATTCATAGAGCTTTAATTTAATTTAATTTTTTATTTTTGAATGTCCCAGTGAAGTAGTCGAATATTCGAACATCCAGAATATCACATTCAACTATCGAATACAAATAGAATTACGATTGGTCTCGTGTTGGAAAATTCGATTGTTTGCACCCCTACAAGATGCCACTGCACTAGACTAAAAGAAGAAGAAACAATTGCAGAACGCATTGTAAGGAGTTATGCAGGTGGATCCCGAAGCAACCCGCCAAGATTAACGTTACAGGGTCCAAAGTACGACTTGAGGGGAGCTATTGAGGTGCCACAAACGTGAAAACCTAAGGTTCAATCATGACTATTCCTATAATGATTAGGTTCGTGTAGATAAGATTAAGCACTGATAAAAAAAAATAAAAGAAAGATCTTAGCGGGCTTGCAAGTGCCACCCGGAGAGGCATTATAGCCCTGCCAGCCCGTATGCAAATAATAATAATAATAATAATAATAATAATAATAATAATAATAATAATAATAATAATAATAATAATAATAATAATAATAATATGCAGAAATGTACAAATTTGTGAAGACGTCAAAGTCAGCCTCACGCCGCGGAATAAATCTCACACTACTTCTTCCGAACACTTCAGCACCAACTTCAGGGGAAAAAAAATAAAGATTGCAAGATATGTCTTCTTTTTCGCTGTTCCTCCTTCCACGAAGTTCCCGCAGCGCCTCATCCTTTAGCGCCACCTGTCCGCCATGACGGCCGCGCGATATCCTGTACACAGTCGCGAAGTACGCCGCAAGCGGATGCGAACGAGATAATGCTATGCACCGTACTCCAAGCCTGTGCATTTACTCAGGTCTTTTTTACGTCCCCTTCCCGATGCGGGCGCTCGAAATGGAATAAAACAGGTCGCTAGGCTGCGTCGAACGGCAATCGACGGAGTAGTTACACCATTTGCATTCCGCGGAGCAAACCCCGTGCAAGCGCATGGCGAGTGGGACTGTTTCCTTCACGCCGTGCCCGAGAAGACGGATCATTCGGACGACTCTACGTTTCCAAAGAGCCGGCGAAAAGAAACGTTTCGAAAAAAGAAATCTGTTTTTCATGCGTTATGACTGATATTGTCCCTCGTCTCGGGATACACACACACACACACACACACACACACACACACACACACACACACACACACACACACACACACACACATATATATATATATATATATATATATATATATATATATATATATATATATATATATATATATATATATATATATATATATATATATATATATATATATATATATATATATATATATATATATATATATATATATAAGCGATTATTTCGCAGTCACGTTCGCGCTGCAACCGGTGAGCCACTGAGAAGCCGATACATCGCTCACGAACTATATATCACCCCACCGTCCGCTGGCAATGAATAGACGAGTGTTTATAGCGTCGAATAGAAAGCACCGATGTTATTAATTTTTTTAAACTTTTTTTTTATTTACAAACACTGCAGGCAGCAGTGCTGCCCAAGCAGGAGAGGGTTACGAAAGACGAGTTTGCAAAGAAAGCTCAAAGGTATTAACATCAATACATTTAACGACACGAGCGGGCAGGCGCTTCGATTGTTCGATTGTGTAGGGGGAAAATGAATATTGCAATTGTTTAGTTCTGTCGTAATATGGCTCTCATGCTCTTGGACATTTATGCTCTTATGCATTTAGGCCGGCATGACAGAAAAAAAAAGAAGGTTCGCTCGAGTCGTTTGGTTAAGCAGAGGGCTGTTTGCGCACGAGCGGTATTGGTGCTATAGGGCAAACGTATCGAACGGATTATTTCCGCGCGCGCAATGAATATTATACTTTGCCTCCTTGAGTACGTCGCCCGATAGCTCGGTGAATAACATTCAAACGCGACGAGGTAACAGCGTGAGCGGAGAAATTTTAGCGCGAATGCCTATGAAGTACACTCTGGTAAAGTGAAGTTCAGAAGCGCAGACTGTTGGGCCACTTGGTACTTCATGTGGTGTCGTCGAGTGGAAATACGGGTGGGAAGAAACGGACCGTCTGTCCTGTCCCACTCCGTTTCTTCCCGCCGCATTTCCGCTCGACGACACTACGCTCTGGTAACCGATGCGTTGTGTGGGAAGATCGATCGACTCGACCGTCGAGTCGACATCGATCTTGGTAACCGATGCGTTGTGTGGGAAGATCGATCGACTCGACCGTCGAGTCGACATCGATCTTGGTAACCGATGCGTTGTGTGGGAAGATCGATCGACTCGACCGTCGAGTCGGCATCGATCTTGGTAACCGATGCGTTGTGTGGGAAGATCGATCGACTCGACCGTCGAGTCGACATCGATCTTGGTAACCGATGCGTTGTGTGGGAAGATCGATCGACTCGACCGTCGAGTCGACATCGATCTTGGTAACCGATGCGTTGTGTGGGAAGATCAATCGACTCGACCGTCGAGTCGACATCGATCCGAAGCGAATAAACGGAACACCGCGCAAGACTTTATATCGGTGTACTGTAGAGAGCGAGAGCGCTAAAGAAAGAATTAAGGCAAGGGGGAGGTTTAACCGCGACTGAAAATTCGGTTTGCTACCCTACACTGAAGGATAGGGGGGGGGGGAGACGATCGCACCCTACCGCGCGAGTTCGCATCGATATTATGACAATGACAATGACAATGATGTTTATTTTGCATCAGTACATGACGCGAGGAGCATGCAGAAAAAGCTGCCACATGGACATATTATAGAGACCATTTACAAATAAATGAAATTGAATTTCGGTTATCAATTTTGATCACCTGGAGGTTCCTTTATTACGTGCGCCCGATACACGGCACACGAACGTTTTTTTCGTTTTTTTTTCGTTTTTCTTTCCCTCCACCGCCATATAGGTATGCGGCCGCTACGACCGGGTTCGTACCCGGGACCTCGAACTCAGCGGCGCATGCGCTAGCGCCGCTGAACTACTACATCGCCGTGAGTCCTGTACACCGTTGTAGGGACAAACCATTTCGGAATGCCGACCCCAAAAGCCGTCGCAGCAGAGAGACACGAACCCGCCGTGGTTGCTCAGTGACTGTGGTGTTGGGCTGCTGAGCACGAGGTCGCGGGATCGAATCCCGGCCACGGCGGCTGCATTTCGATGGGGGCGAAATGCGAAAACACCCGTGTGCTCAGATTGAGGTGCACGTTAAGGAACCCCAGGTGGTCGAAATTTCCGGAGTCCTCCACTACGGCGTGCCTCATAATCAGAAAGTGGTTTTGGCACGTAAAACCCCATAACTTAACTTAGAGAGACACGAAGGACACTGCTACATTTCTCGAGGAAAAACAAACATGCGAAAAAGAAGGAGGCTGTAGCCTTGATTGATTGATGGTCATTGGGTTGCACGAAATCACTGGCTTTGTGCGGTGCATACGGAATGAGCATTTTTAGGTATTTCAGAATTTTGCTTTAAATCGCCAGTGGCACGCATATATCATAATTCTTGCATGGCCCTTGAGGTGGACAATGTGGAGAGACGGACACATTACTAGCACGAGAAATCGAAACGCGTAGTAAAGTTATTAGCAAAAAAAATTAATAATTAGCTTCTAGATTAATCACTTGGTGGCACGTACTGCTATTTCCGAATTGTAGCCGGTGAGTCGGTAAGGCGCGTCCACTTGGAATGAATCTCCAGGATGTCATTCTGCCATTTCGAGATATTAGTTCCAAAAAGTGCGGGACGAAATACGCGGGTGCTCCAGTTACTTTTGCGCTTTAATGCATAAAAAATGTTTCCTTAGAAAAGTAAGTGGAACAACCGCACATTTTTTTACGGCGAGTTTGATGGCGCGCACGCCTCAAAACCGATGTCATTTCTGTAAATTCGTTCCAAGTGGATACACCTTGCAAACCCATCCGGTTACAATTCGTAAATTGCAATATGTGCCGTCAAGTAATTACTTAGGAAGTTAATTAGCGATATCTTGAGTTGAATAGGTGCTTGGAGTTCTCGTGCAAGTGAGGCTCATCTCTCTGCATTATCCAGCAGAAAGACTAGAAATGAAGTTATCTGCCACCGGCGATCTTTCAAAATTCCGTAAAACTTATAAATAATCAGCCTGTGTAGTGTGAGGTGATCGCGACTAGCTGTGATCGTGTGCCCGTGCCCACTGGCCCTCCCTTTCAATTATATTCAATTCAATTCAATAGAGTTTATTTATTTCGTCAACAAGAAAGGTACTAAAATTGGCGTTGTATGCGTCTGTACTGCCTGCTTCGGACGATTATACAAAGCTGTTCTTGCAACATGGCGTCTCTCTCTCTCCCTCTCTCTCTCGATGTATAACCACTAACGGAAAAGTGATGAGAAAGTAATTCCTCGTCGTAATTTACTCTCAACAGCGGTTTTTCACACTGCGACGAGCATTCTTTCTAGCCCAATTATTCGCACCGGACGATCGAACCGAAAAAAAAAACGAAAATCAGCACCGCGTGCGATCTCGATACACAAATCCTTCGAACTACAGGACACGGAGAGAGAGAGAGACTGATTTATTGTTTATTCATTCGCAAGATACCACGCGTTCACATTGAAGGAAGCAGGCGAGGTCCTTTTTTTTTCTTCAGAAAAATAAAGAAGGCAGAAAGAAGAAAAGAAAATCTCACTGGAAAACGCGCGAACGAAAGGAGAAAATTCGACGCGGAAATACACTATATTCAACGACCACTGCGAGAATGTGTTCTGGGCAGTTGCGCTAGCCTTCACTATAAATATATATAAATATATGCAGCCTGCATAGTTTGGCAGTCGCTGTCGCGCGCCGCGAGGCAAATAAGCGCAGAGGTCGTAGTAAGAAAAATAACGCCGCCGTGTACTTTGTTATCGTTCTCTTTTATATTTTCTTTATTTTTTTCTTATACCTCCACATACACACACGCAACCAAGTTAGAGAGTGACCGCGGCGACTGTCCCGCAGCCTCACACATAATGACACGCGGAATGTCATTAATTGCGGTACGCAATCTGCTATACTCACGCACGCACGCAACCTGCCAGCCCCCTCCCCTTCTCCCTCCCCCTTCTCCCTCGCCGATGTGGCGAGGATTCAGGACGGCCTTCCCGAGTGCCAGCGACCTCATCACTCTGTGGCGACGCCTTCGTATACCGCTCCGAGGCACGGACGTGAGAAAATAAGGATCTCTGCAACTACCTTTTTTTTTTATCGTTCGCAAAGTTATACTCTAGAATGCTGTGCCGTCTCAGTAACACAGGCGAAGCCACTGGTTTACGAAGTTCGCCGCTTAATTCAATGCATATTTCTTTCTTTTTCTTTTTTTGGCTTGCAAGAACCAGCAGCCGAATTAAGTTAAGTTATGGGGTTTTACTTGCCAAAACCACTTTCTGATTATGACGCACGCCGTAGTGGAGGACTCCGGGAATTTCGACCACCTGGGGTTCTTTAACGTGCACCTAAATCTAAGCACACGGGTGTTTTCGCATTTCGCCCCCATCGAAATGAGGCCGCCGTGGCCGGGATTCGATCCCGCGACCTTGTGCTCAGCAGCCCAACACCATAGCCACTGAGCAACCACGGCGGGTAGGAGCCGAATTCGCCAAGCTTTTCGTTCGAAAGAGAAAATAAGGATCTCTGCAATTATCTTTCTTTTTTTCTTTTTATCGTTTGCAAGATTATACTCTAGAATGCTGTGCCCTCTTAGTGACACAGGCGAGACCACTGGTTTGCTAATTTCGCCGCTTAATTGAATGCATATTTCTTTTCTTTTTCTTTTTTTGGCTTGCAAGAACCAGGAGCTGAATTCGCGAAGCTTTTCGTTCGTGTTTTTCGCCATTGGGTCGGACACATTCTCTCTTGATACCTCCAGCGTCAGGGTCGGCTGAAATGTTGTCTTTCAAACAATCCTAGCGTAAGATGCTTTTCTTTTTTAACGTTAACGAAATTTTAAGTAATCGCCAGCGGCAGATAAATAGCACGATTCTAATGCTTGAGCTAGATGGCTAGAAGGGATGGACATAACTTGCAGGAGAAATCGAAGTGCATAATCGACCGACCGTCGAGATTCCGCTAATCGACTTTTTAACTGGTTCACTTAGGGCGCATATTGCAGTTTACGACACGAATCGAAACCAGTGATTTCACGTGGTAATTACGTCCACTTGGAACAAATATGAAAACTAGCACCAGTCCCGAGAAAGAAAAAAATTGGAGGACGCTTAAGCTTCGCCTTTAAGAGTGGGACGCGACAGCGTTCCCGTCGACCCGCCAAGGGGTATAAGACAATGCGCTACGGCACAGCAATCACTTACGATGCGCCCCGCATCGAACTTAGCGCCCACCTATCACGCGGTGAGCGTCGAGCAACGCAGCGTTCGGCGCGGCAACGAAACGTGCGCCTGAGCGAACGGAATGAACCAAAGAACTCGGTGTCTCGGAGGGGAAACGATCTACGCCAGCCAAACGTCGTGATCGGCACGGGCAGAGAGATAGATAGTAATCTAAACCGGGAGCACGGCGAAGCGTCGTCAGGGGAGAGGGAGTCCCGCGACGCGCCTGGCAGCGGTCCCAATGCGCGCGCGGCGCGCCTCCTGTCGGGGCAGCGCCGTACATTGAGAGGAGGGGGTCTTCTGTGTTTGCCGCAAGATGGCTCTGCGTGTGCGGAAAGCGCAGAAGAAATGCAGCGGAAACGCACTTCGCAACTCGTGTAATTGTGACTTCTGTACGTTACATGTTCATAATTACCGATATACACCGCAGTATAACTTTCCATGGCTCGTTTCGAAGGCAACACCGCATTCACTAGAGGCGCGTTTGCACCGCTTGGCAGCATCGAACTTGTGGCTGAGTGGTAGCGTCTCCGTCTCACACTCCGGAGACCCTGGTTCGATTCCCACCGGGCCAATCTTGGAAGTTGCTTTTTATTTATGAAGCGGCTGCCGTGATTTATCGCTCACGGTCAACGCCGCAAACGCCGACGCCGACACCCGACGCCGACGACACCGGCTTTTCTGCGACACGAGCTCCTTAACGCTATCGCGTTAAAAAGAAAACAAACAAAAACCGGAACGGCTTTGCATTCCGTCACGCACTTTGGGAATGCATATCTCGAAACTGGTGTCGTCCTCGGAATTCATTCCAAGTGGGCATCCATTGCAAACTCACCGGCTACGAGTCTGGAGGAAAACTATGTGCCTTAAAGTAATATTAGCTAAAGGTTTACTTGGTAAAGCTTTCTAAAAGGCTCTATTATGCAGTTCGAATTCTCATGCAAGTGATGTCCGCTTATTCGGGTAATTCAGCTTCGGGAGTAGATTCGCGTTATCTGCTACAGGAATTTTTCTTCAGTTCTATTATTCTTAAAGAAAGAACGAGCTTGTATATTCTTCCGAGAACACAAGACAGCCCAAGAGCAAATCGGCTCTTTCCACCTGTTTCATGTTAAGGACACGAAAAAATAGCGTTTCTTTTTAATGCCGGTGTTAGGCCCTGAAAGCAACATTTGCACGTACGTGACCACAATAACCATTTCCTTAGCCTTGCTATGCTAGAAGCCGCTTTTACTTTGCCTGAACGCAGATGTGAAAGCTACTGAAGAATCGAAAAAGAAGCAGGTCACTATGACCACGGTCAAAACAACACTATATCGGAATACCAGACGGCATTAAGTCGAGCTCTCTCGGCTACATTACTCTAAGCCAGAGATAATAACATCCAATGGTAGGTCGGCATATTCATGCTGCAGCCTCTATATTCGTGTCTTTCGGCGGTATTTGAAACGTGCTTCTCTGCCGCATTTCGTCCACATCGCAACATCGCGAAAGGTATCGAGGTCAAATCAGTGCCGATTCGCCCAAATGCTGGCAACGAGAAGTCGATCAGAAACACTTCCATGTAATATACAGTTCCGGGTGCATCCGACTTCAAATCCCGGATAAGCATTTTACGTAATCACCATCGACGTCATATTGAAAAGGGTTGAAAGCAATGTTCCCTATATATACAGTACAAAGGGGTTTCAAGAGTGCGTACATATAAGCTTCGCACACAACACTCAATACGCTAATAAAGTTACACGAATGATGCACCGCTAAATCACAGTAAATTGGCAAAGCAGTCTCCAGGTACTCTTTTTTATTCATGCGGCAATAAGATGCTTACCGCTGAAGGAAATTAAGGCCAAACTTCCTTCTTTTTTTTTTACGTTTAGCGCCGAAACCTCACAGCCCGTAATTCGCTGTGACGTCACTGATTACGAACTACTCTCTCGCGTTCGGGCAACGCCTCCTGGATAGCACAAGACCGGTGCATTTCGATCCGTGACGTCCTGCTAGCTTGCCAGACTATCATAGAAATTATTGGGGATGCTCCCGAGTAAGCCGCGGTGATTTCGACGTCACCGCTTTCGTCACGCCAGGCTTGGCCGTGGAAATTTCGGCCCAAGTAGAATGACGTCATAAAGTAGAGCGCACAGGCAGCCATCTAGGAGACGTTGGTTCGGGCCGTTTTGGCGAAAGTTGCCCAAACTTGCTTGCATTTGCATTTATTTCACTTAAAGTACAATGTACCCCGTCTCCAATAAACAAATAATTTTACAGATGATAAGCCAAACTAACTCGATGACGCTGTCGAAACCACGACGCCATTGGCGAGCTACTGCGTGGAAACTTCAGAACAGCTCCGCCAGCCGTTCTATGGTTCTAACATGTTTTTTTTTTTTCCTTTCTAGCTCGCAATACCCCCTCTCACAGCATTCCTATTGCGCAAGTGCAATTGGCTAGCACGAATTAAACTACTGTTCCTCTTGAGTGATCCTTTAAGGCTTACTTGTTCTTCTAAAGCCCTACATGCGAAAGCGGTGGTATTCTGGTCACGTGTCTCAAGTGTTAACTAGTCCCGGTCAGAGTTGTCAATCACGTCCACCTCGCGACGCGGTACACGCCATGGTTCCTTCAGTACGCCACGGGAATTCGTTGCTCGCCTGGAATGTTAATCGAGAAAGTGACAGTCGCCGTTGAGTTCGATGCAAAGAAAGAAATAAAAAAAATACGAAGATGTCAGTTTTGCAAAGCAAGCCTACATCAAAAACAAAGAAAGGTGAAAATATAGCGATGAGAGAAGTGAAAAAAAAAAACTGAACTGACGAGAGCCGGCCCTTTTGGCTCCGCAAGCCGACTTTTTAGGCTCCGTTGCGAAACGCGGTACGAAGAATACACTGTAAGAACAACGGCGTGCTAGCGCCGGTTGTTACTCCGGTTTCGCAGTTATTTACTCCCTTTGCACTTATTACTCCCTCTGGACATTTACTCCTTTTATAAGGGAGAAACTACCGGCGCCCTACTGTACTCCGTTTTTTAAGGTTCACCTCGATCAGAGCTTCGCTCACCCGCTTGTACCGTGAGCTCACTACATTGGGGGTGTAAGATAACTCTAAAAAACCCTTCGTTGTGAAATCCTCTTTTAGCCTTTGTAGCGTACCTGGTGATAACACGTATATAGGCTTATCATTCTTTAAAACACCGGCAAGACCAAGTACCGCATAAAGTGCAGCACGCACGAATCTATATCGTTCGGTCGCGTTGCTTAAGAGTTGTTCGACTTGCGCCACGCAGTTCTCCGGCGGGTTCAAAAGCCTACGTGGGCCAAAGTTTTGCGCTGCCCTGCACGAGGTAACCTTCTCGCAACTTCTGCGCAGTGCGTAAACTGTCCATTGTTTCGCGAAAAAAAAAATATGAACAGGTACGATAGCGCACGGGGTCTTACTTGCAAGTGAAATGTGGTCATTAACCTGCGAGGGCGTTGAATTTAGGCCGACGACAAGTTTGTGCATGTGTAAGCGGCTTACATCGCTTTGCCCGACGCTGATAATGCAAAGGCGGGTGCTATGCCATTCAAATGTTCGTTCGTTCGTTCATTTGTTTGTTTGTTTGTTTGTTTGTTTGTTTGTTTGTTCGTTTGTTTGTTTGAGGGGGTAGAGTGAATGTACGCGATGTGTGTTTTGTGTTTGTGTGCGCGAATGCATTTACATTTCCTTGTTGTTTTCATTAATTGGCGCACCTGAAAGGATCAGTATTCCGAAAATCGTAGCTTCGCAATATCGTAACACCAAGCAAGCAAAATCTTTATACATGGAAATGAATCGAAATGACGAAAACATTTCACACTTGCTTAGACGAAGCCCCCAGTACATGCTAATAACATGACTCCAATATGCAGTATGTCATGCATGTATCATGCATATCATAGAGCAAGCGCTTCAGGAATGAGTAGCCTAATCGTGCTGAAATGTTGCGTTCACCGCAAACACGTGAGACGTCACTGACGCAGGAAAGCCGTCATTGCATAACTACAAGTAATGGAATGACCTACCTACAGGTAAAACGCATTACCTACAAATAAAAAAGGAATGTCAGATCGAAGCGTATCAAACGCTACTGGCGGGAGAACGTCATCAAGACAATGGGATAAAATTACTTTTTTTGTGGTGGAGTGTGTGCCAGCTAACGTTGGCCAAGCTATTCAACGAAAAAGAATATTTATAAGAACGTTGTGCAAGATACAATTACAAAGCATACTGTGTTTTGTCGTCAGACTTCTGACGAGTGCACACAGTAGGTTTTATTATTGTGCCTTGCATCATATTTTTAAATCTTCTTTGTTGTTGTTGTTGAACAGTTTAGCGAATGTCAGTTGGGACACAAGGTATGGTGGTGCTTCCATTCAGGTCGTTGGTGCATGTCCTGAACTGTATTTTTGTTTGTCCAAATATATTCTATTCATTTGTTTAGTGAACAATGAGCCATGTGCACATATAGAGATAAGCTGCCAATGCACACACGTAGGAGCTTTCAGGCGTTAATATCTTCTTCTGAAGATGGCCCAACGAACGCTTTTGCAATACTTCACCAAGATTTTTTTTTTCTGACTGAAGAAAGGAAAGTTACACTGTTATTGTGCTTGAAGAGATGTTCTTTTCGCAAATTCCAAAGGACATGGCTTGAAATCTACAGCAGATGAGCTAACAACAGTATTTCTCACTAAGCAGATGCAATGGCAGAAAGTATGTATTCTGATTCGCCATTAGAAGTAAGGACACTAAAAAAAAAAGTTTATTCAATTTCCGTCATTATTCGTACATTGCGAATACTTATCTTCTGCCCTTCTGTTGGCTAGTCTGCTTGTATTTTTTATCTAGTTTCATTTTTTTCACCCAGATATAGAGGAGCAAATGTAGGGCTCGATTTCTGTGTGCTAATCAGCGCTGAAGCAGACGACGAGCTTCTTGACAATGGCGCTTCTCTCTGCTTGAGTAAGCGTCGTCTGCAGCTAGGCGAGCTCGCGATAGAATTCGTCTGCACGAATGCAGCAGACGACATTTCGTGTCGTACCGTCTGTTGCGAAAGCTCATACAGCACAGCCACTCTTCCATTCGCTCACGCTGTCTACGGCGTATTTCTTTTTCTCGCTTCACAGAGCTACGTATGCAAATGCAGCAGCAACAGAGCTCGTGCGCACGCGCGTACGTGCTGCGCATTTCTCCAGGCGGATTAAAAGAACCTTTTTTTCCCGGCAAGCGCAAACAAGAACAGAAGTGAGACAGACGGCACCACAAGAGAGGACGAACGGAATCCGCCTCACGGAATCAGCTTGGCTTAATCTGGGTTACAGCCATTAGAAATTGCCGGCGAGCATTGAGCTTTTGTACAAGGCGTATATTATACGCAAAGACGCCTGCAGTAGAACGTCTGCATTGCCCCAGACTGTTATTCTTCTGCTGTCTGAACTTCGTCTGGACTTCTGCATGCTCCGATCGTCCGCACGAGGTCTCTCTTGCTGCAGGATAGCAATGGCTGAGTTGGCTTTAATCCGCGCTCAAGGTAAGGAGCGAAAGGCAACCACGCTATGTTTGCAGCTTTAATGCGCAGGTTATGTTCGGGGGGGTCAGACAATCTCCCGAAAGAGATTGCAGAGGAAAGTGGCGGAATGCTCAGAATTTATGGCGCTAACACAACGACCACGACAGCAGTGTTCATTTTTGCCACCAATGCTATAACGAGGTCAACGTAGTGTGAATGCACTGCTTAAAAGTACACATAGAGTATGGCCCAAGATAAATCAAAACCCAAAGCCGGCGAAAGAATGCTGGGGTTTTAAGTGCCGAAACCACGATCTGACTATGAGGCACGCCGTAGTGGGGACTCGGGATTAAGTTTCACCGCCTGGGGTTCTATAACCTGCACACAATGCATGGTACACGGGCATTAGTGCATTTCGCCCCCACAAAGCGAGTCAAGAACATTTGGACTGTAAGGGGATATTAATACGCGAGACTTCGTTCGTCCGGTGTCAGTTTCTCGACGAAGAGCTCTAGCATGCCAGCAATCTAAATGTAAAGCTCCGAGTTCGCTGCACGTACTAGTTGTATATTATCGCCTTACAGTTCACGTGTTTTTTACTTGCTTAGGGTTCGGTTTGTCTTGGGTCACTCTACCGTGTGTCCCAGCTAACGTTAGTTAGTTAGCTGGGACGGTTACAAGTTTTCAGTTACACACATCGAGGGAACGGTGAATGATAGAATAATTGTACTTATTTTTTCATGTGTGCTTTTTTCTTTAGCGTCAATAAGCGCTGGCATGCGGATAGCAGATCGAATTGCCATCAGAGTTAAGGCATATGTCATGGCGTCAGGGTACATGCCGAATCCCAAGATAGACTATTTATTTTCTATGACTTACTACGTGGTGGTAACGCAAGAAAAAGTGAATCCACGTAAGAGCATTTAATGTACGACTGCGTGACGATTTAATAAATTAAAGGTTTCAAATGTTTGCAAGTTAGCAGTCATGTCGTCTGGAGCTTGCTCTCTGTCCTGTGTATTGCACTATACCTGACGATCCTACAACTGTCCTCCACTTCCACACTCGTTATAATGTTTCTTTTGCTGTGACATTGCGGCAGGTTAATGTTGCAGTGATGTCCCGAATTCTCAACGTCGCCTGGTTACCAACAGCATTCGCAAACACTGCGCTTCAACGCGGCAAGGTGCCAATGAATGAATGCGTCCGTCTGTTCCGCACAACCGTCTGTTCCGTACAACCGTCTGTTCCGTACAACCGTCTGTTCCGTACAACCGTCTGTTCCATAACCGTCTGTTTCGCACAACCGTCTGTTCCGCACAACCGTCTGTTACGTACATCCGTCAGTCAACAACTCGACCAATCAAACACAAGCAGTATACTTAAAGCTTCATCCGGGACCTGGGCAACGATATTAGTCCTTGGTGCCGGCAGTATACAGGCGCATCACACGAACTCTCAACGCTTATTCTTACCAGTCTACCTTTGCCTAACAGCCTAAAGGCCGCTTAGGTGGATCTCTCTTCAGGAGAAACAGCGAACAAAAGAACAAAAAAAAGGAAAGAAAGAGGAAGATATCCGCGAAGACCTGTAGCCATGGGAGAACGACAGCCCAGCAGCGTATCCGTGTCACGCAGCCATTAGGAAACTGCGCGCGCTGGTTTTCGGGCGTATAACGTAACGCGACTGCACGGACGATCGTCGCCGTAAAACAGCCGGGATTTATTCGACCGGCGTCTCGGTCGTCCCGCGTCGGGCAGGCCGAGATCCCATCAGCGAAAGGAAAAGGGAACGGCCGCCGCCAAGTGCTCTTCAAGGAGCCCTTATCGCCTTGACCCTAAGGTTGCCGAATCACGGCCCGATGCGAGAAGTGAGTGAAGAGGCCACACTGCAAAGTTTGCGCGATTTAGGCCTGCGTGCACACACATCTTTACCAGTTGGTTGATTGATTTATCGATCGATCGGTTTGTCGATTGATTGATTGATTGATTGATTGATTGATTGATTTCGTTGTTTGCTTGCTTTTATTGGCGTAGCTTAAGGCGACGTCCTTGGTAGGGTCACCAGATCAAAAGCTGAGAGGTCGGCATGAACTATTATGTTTTAGCCTGCCGCCGAGCCTTGGGGAGAGGGAAAGGGAACGAAATGAGAGGGGAAAACGAAGCATACGATGACGAAGAAGCCCTCTTTTAGATCCGTGGGCGGAATACTCCTTGTGTCGGACCGGGGAGCTCATTGAGGGCTTTTTGAGAGACAGTGAATTGGACATACGATTGTAATGGGGGTGTTCACGTTTATTATTATTATTATTATTATTATTATTATTATTATTATTATTATTATTATTATTATTATTATTATTCGTGGCTCGTTTGAGAATACTGCAAACAAGGCACACAAACGGGCATGTCACTTGCTTTTTTTTTTTCGCAGGCTTACTTTAGACGCAGAAAAACTGTCATTATACGTAACAAGTAGAAAGTTAGAACCTGCTGAATTATGTTTCCTAGAACGCTCCGCAACTTTTTCATAGGAAGTTCTGCCCCGAAGTCTAAACTCGTGAATTTGCTTAATTAATATTGACTAATTATGCAATTAAGCAAATATTTATTCAAAGCTTATGTGACCTTGAACGTACGATAGCCAACAACATGCATTTGGTCGCGTCCTCCTAGGGCGCTTTGGCACATTTTTAAACCTTCGCAAACGTTAGCTGAGATGCCCTCATAAAGGTGTAGCACATGGTCCACCAGCTCCGCCCATACAAAGTCCATTTGAGCAGTACAGCGGGAAAGCAGGTGTACTTTTTACATACATATTTGTTTCACCTAAACATTCACTGTTTGATGAGGTCATTGTTGTTTGTCTGTTTCGTAGGCCGATTAAAACGTCCTAAAGCGACGGCTAATTAAGCTACGAGATATGCGGTACAGTTCAATGACCCGGAATAATCTTGACCAACCAGGCCTCTTTGACAACTGACACGCGGATCTAATCGATACGCCAGCAGCATTCCATTCCGCCGCAATCTAAGTTCGGCCGCCACGTTTCGACGGCCTATTTTAATGCCAGCAGCGTCCGCGGCGAAAGCTGAGACGGACAGATTGCACTGTAGCGCGGTGCCGCTATTGTACTCCTTTGGATGCAGTACAGTACGGCGGACTAAAGCCCTTCCATAGACTGTGGCGCGTAGATGCAGGGGCTTTACGGCGGACGAGATCGGGGCGAGTCTTCGGAAAGAATTAGGTCGCATTAGAGAGAGCTATAGTCCTATAGTCGACTACTATAGGTCTTGGACATTCGCCATCATTTTAGGTCACGTCTCGTCTAAGTGTCCTCCCCCCCCCCCCCCCTCCCGAGAGGAAACTTATCAAAACTCTCACGAATGGAAATTTATGGAGAAACCTTCTATCGGCTATCCGTCTTTGAAAGAAAGACGCTTGGCAACGAACAAAAAAGAAAGAAGAAGCATCAGTATCGCTTCCATCGATCACCACCCATGTGGCGAGCACATCGCAGAGTTGCGAAGATCTTGCCGTTCAATTATGGGCGTTATGCTCCAAGGTTATGCGCCGTCCCGTGTGCACAGAGGAGGTGCTCACTCCCGAAGATTTGAAACGGGTCGTGAAAATCGTCAAAGGTTAGCCCCGTTGACATCACGGACTCTTTTTAAGTCCCTGACGTAGCACGCGAGATCAATTTATTATCGCTCAAAACGATCTATATAGCAGCTAACCGCCTTTAAATTCGTACGTATGCGGCGTTTAGATCTTTGCCAATCGTTTTAACATTCCGGTCTCGTTTGAGACAATGCCTGAAAAGTATACGCATCTTCATTTCTTGTTCTTCGCTTTTCTTCTTCTTTTCGTTTGCTGGTTGAGAAAGCTATAGCTAGATCGATGATTCGAATCACTGACGTCACAGTTCAAAGCGTATACGTATGCTAACGCCTAGTATGCGCGCACCTCTTGCAGACGAATGACACGGGGTCTAGGCGTTCGAACCCGAGATCGTTGTGTGAGTCACGTGGACATTGCAACAGCGTAGCTAAACGGCATGGTATATGTGCTGACTTCGAATGCTTCGAGTGCTTCGAATGTCGTTCCATCCAAACGCCGACAGCTTTTGCCAAGCCTTCTGCGGGCGAAAATATTGACTGCAGTGTATGGCCTGGCAGATGTCGACACTGCGAAAGCTATCGTCTGTCGCAGTTCAATTTGATCTGTATCTCTCCCCCCCCCCCCACCCCCCTATTTTTTTTTCGCTTTTGTGGAGGTATGTAGCTGTGGTCCGCAATTGGTCGGCTACTTTTCTTTCTTTACGGTGCGATTAATTAGTTATCACGTTTTTGTGTGCGTCTCTGAAGCGAGCAGCACGACGTCAGGAAAGGCTGTACCGCCTGCGGTGAGCAGAGAGAGAGAGAGAAAGAAGTTTAATGACACGAAATGCCGAGAGGTCGGCCTGAGGTATATTCCTCTAGCCAGCTACTCGGCATTGGGGGAAGGGGAAGTGGGAAAGAAAGAGGGAAGAAAGAGGTGCATGATGGGTGACGATGACGATAGAAGGAAGATGTAGAAAATATGGCAAGCAATTGGGCATGCTCAAAGTCTGCAGTCCAGGCCTGTAATTTTTAAAAAGTTCAGTAATGCCTTGATGGCCTTAAAACTCGACTGAGCGTCTGGCCAAGAGCCTAAAATAATATCCTCCGACAACGGTGCACTGTCGAGACGCGTAAGGTCCTTGACCAACCTATCACGCTCTTCCACGAACTTAGGACAGTCACAAAGCACATGACCTATAGTTTCAGTCACATTGCACACCTCACAGTGTGGAGACTCGGTGCGTCGCATGAGGTGCACGTATCCGCGCGTAAACGCTACCCCCAGCCTTAGTCTGTGCAGAAGACTGGCATCGCTTCGTTGAATTTTCGGTGGTAGCCTAAAATTCATGGTGGGGTCCAATCTCTGGAGTCGTCTGTGGCGATTATCTGGATTGTCCCAGTGCTTTGCTGTCAATTTGCGGATGACACTGGAGAGGAGACAGTTGGCGTCCGCTCTTGAAAAGGGAATTGAAAGCAGGGACTCTCGTTCTTGAGTGCTTTCTTCGCTTCGGCGTCGGCCAGTTCGTTGCCCTGTATACCACAGTGACTAGGGATCCACTGAAATGTGATGTGGTGGCCGTTTTCTTGCGCTAAAGTGTAGAGCTCGGCAGTTTGAAGAGCCAACACTCTATAAGCGCTTTCTTTCAACGCCACTCTAAGTAGTTGAAGAGCCGATTTTGCGTCACTGAAAACTGTCCATATTTAAGGAGGCTGTCGCACAATATATTTAACGGCCTCTGTTATTGCCACTAATTCCGTAGATGTTGAAGTCGTCTTGTTATGCAGACGAAACCGTCGAATGACTTGATGCGCAGGCACGACGAAAGCCGCACCAGACGCATACGACGAGACCGAGCCGTCTGTATACACGCTCACCGCGGAGTCATATTCTTTCGACATATATTCAAGTGAGAAATGTCTGAGGCCGACGGTAGGTATTCGCGATTTTTTAGAGATTCCGGGAATAGATAGACGTACCGGTATTTTGGACATTACCCATGGGGGCATATGTGGAAGGTCAGCCGGGGCAAAGTATGCTGGTATGGCAGATGCTTGGCATTTAACGGCTCTTGAAAGTGAGCAGGTAATCGCAAGCGCCAATGCCCTCGGCGCTGGTGTGACGCAAGGCGTGCGCATTCCGGTGCATCGCTGAAGGTCAGGCAGTGACACTTTCGGATCCCACCGTTGTCTGGTATTACCACCGTTATACGGATCAAGAAAGAAAGAAAGAAAGAAGGAAAAAAAGAAAGAAAGAAAATCGAGCTCCACGAATTCGCAATAACATGTTACTGAAGTACTAAAGCACCAAACAGACGACACAAGAAGAGACACGGACGTCCACTAATTCGCAATAACATGTTACTGAAGTACTAAAGCGCCAAACAGACGACAAGAAGAAGAGACACGGACGAGCGCTCGTCTGTGTCTGTTCTTGTGTCGTCTGTTTCGTGCTTTAGCACTTCAGTAACATGCACCAACAATCCCAACAAAAAGTTCGCAATAACATGGTTGAAATCATGGCGCTCCTTCACTGTGGGTGTTTAACATTGCGTTATTAATACCGCTTCACTATCTCTCTGTTTCGCGATCCATGTCATGTTCAGCCTGTTATGAATGAATCCAGGATTGTCAGTTTTGCGAAGTCATTTGTGAATGAACGCAGTTCCAGCTTCTTCTTTCTATCCTCCTCCTCAACGTGGTTCTCTGCTCTTCTTCTTCTTCATTGTGCCTGCAAAATGAGACCACAGAGCGACTTGATGGTACCTCATTTTTTAGAGCGCAGCTCTTTGGCGTCCGTTCCTGGGTTTCGCGTCGTCGTCGTCGGCGTTGTCGGCGTTGTCGTCGGCGTTGTCGGCGTTGTCGTCGGCCTCGTAACCAGCTCGCCGACGAATCTGCTGCTCCGCCGCCGCGCATGCGCGCTGTCGGCTCTCCGGGCGAGGGAGGATGATGGAAGGGTGGAGGAGAGACTGTGGAGGAGGGCTGGCTACACAAATGGCTCTTTGGCGTCCGTTCCTGGGTTTCGCGTCGTAGCTCGCCGACGAATCTGCTCCGCCGCCGCGCATGCGCGCTGTCGGCTCTCCGGGCGAGGGAGGATGATGGAAGGGAGGAGGAGAGACTGTGGAGGAGGGCTGGCTACACAAATGGCTCTTTGGCGTCCGTTCCTGGGTTTCGCGTCGTAGCTCGCCGACGAATCTGCTCCGCCGCCGCGCATGCGCGCTGTCGGCTCTCCGGGCGAGGGAGGATGATGGAAGGGAGGAGGAGAGACTGTGGAGGAGGGCTGGCTACACAAATGGCTCTTTGGCGTCCGTTCCTGGGTTTCGCGTCGTCGTCGGCGTTATCGTCGGCCTCATAACCAGCTCCGCCCCCCTTTCATCCCCCCAGCGCTAGCAGCGACTGACTGATACCGCTTTCGTGAGTCCGCTACCGCACTCACGAAAGACGTCGTGCACTTCCTGCAACTCGCATTAACCGTCCATCGATCCACACCGATGTTAGTAGTGGGGACTTTAATGTTGACATAAAGACAAACAGCAATTTCCTAACACTTATGCCGGAGAACATCCCGTTCCTCTCGCTCGTAACGCGTCCCACGGCTGTGACAACCTCGCGAGGCACTTGTATAGATCTCGTCTTTGAGAATCAAGCATTGGTGTACCAAGTCAAACATATATCAGTCTATTTCTCCGACCACAAAGCTTCCTTCATGACTGTCAAGAACTGTTAGTGGAGTCTTTGTTAAAGGAATACGTGTGAAAAATAAAAAAAAATTCTGTGATAGCGCATACATGTGTTGCTCGATTTCTTTGCCTCAATCTATCGAAAAGGTGAAACAGCTTATTTGCTGCGCTCAAATTTCGCATTAGGAAGTAACGTAATCGTCGGTAATTTTTTTAAGTCAAGATGATCGATTTGGCGCATAATCTCGGATCAACATCTTTTTGGGTCTTGGCCTGGAAATTTTGATATTGAACGGGCTTTCTCTTTCTGTTGCGCGTTTCCTTCCTGCCACAATCCGTTCGACAAACAAACTCTATTAATCTCATAACGCTCTATACTTGCGGATCGGGCCCAAGAAAAATAAAAAAAAAGACAAATAACACACCGGCCCGCGATTTTCTCGTGTGGCAGCACTTCGAGCGAAAGCGAAACGAACCGCGTAATGGTGTTTCCCTCCCATTCTTCAGTGCCTAGACAACGAAGGCAGATACATACAAGACAACGAGAGAGAGAGAGAGAGAGACAAACACAGGCACGGACGTTCCCACGATATCATCCGGGAGGCAAGGCAGACGCGCGAAAAGAAGAACGCTAATTGAGACCGCCTCGGCGTTCACCGGCCGTGCATAATCAATTAGGGCTCGGCTCGGATGCGACCGCCGCCATTACAACACCGCCGAGGCCTGACAGACCACTCAGGAATACGCACGCAGTCAAGGCCAAGTTGTACTCGCGTCTACGCGCCGAGGGGACCTAGGAAGGTAGGGAAGAAAGAAAGGCTATTGTCGCACAAAGAAAACACGCAAACAAAACAAAAACACACGCTATGAGCCGTCGACGAAAACACATTATAGCGCGAGCAACTTTAACAGAGCCCCTCCGTCTTCTCTAAGTGGCCCCGAACGGCGCCACTGGAAGAGAATCGGAGGGATCGAAGGACAGGATTGATTGAAGTTGATGAAGCTCTTCCGCGCATGCTATACTAAACGCGTATAGCAAGTTGGCCCGGTGCTTGCTTCCTATACCTTGCTGCACTCGTGCGGTTCGTGGTTCCACAAGGTCGGCTGGCTCTAGGTGGCTTTGGCTGGCTATAGACCACGGCGGCGATCGGCGACAGGCCTCTCTCACCTTCGTCGTATGCAAGGCCGAAGGTCTGGCTATCTGGCAGGTTGTTCCACATCCGCCGCCATTGTGAGGAGAGGCGCTGCATGGTTACCATTCCGAAGTGCCCGTATGGTTAAGTGTTCGTTTGCATGGACACTCGACCGCCTGGGTGACGTAAATACTCGTTTCCAGGTACGCCTGCCAGCTGCCAATCACTTTGAGTTCTCTCTTCTTCCTTGCACGCAGCGATTCCCGTCCTTTCATTCGTCTCGGACGCACTTATCACACTCATCGTCTTGGATAGTGATGCACGTTCTTGCAGTTTGTCGTGCGTGCAAATGGGAAAATGCATCCGTCACAGCAGCCTTTGAGACTGGATCAAAATGACCACGACAAGAAGCCATTGCGCTGCAACCTGCATTTAGAAGTTACGACACAAGGACACGAAAAGAAAGTTAGTACCTTCACACACGTTACCGCGGCAACTGTGTATACGCTCCTGGTCCACTCGCTGCATAACGCGCTTACTTCGTTCCACAGCGTCCAAAACGACACTAAAGATGTGTCGGTATCTTAGTAATGCATAGCACCAGAGGTGCCATGGCTTGCTTGTTTCGTGTTATGTGGAGCACAAAGCAAGCCGGCGTTTTCAAAGCATTCAAACCGCTCGCCTGGTCGCGACCTTATCAGATCAGAAATGCTACATTTGTTACGCTTTCACTGAGGAATGCCAGACTGGCAGCCAACGGGGCTTGTGTCACGAAGCGACAAGGTTCTCAAAAGGGCTGCCTTCGCGCCTTCTCCGAATGCCGGTTAGTCAGACCCCGGTCGCTGCAAGCTCTCTCGGCTCCGAAAGACCACGCCCATGTAAATAGGGCCGATCATGCATTCTGCGCACGAAATGCACGAACTAAGTCGCTTGGTTAAGCATCGCTTAAACCCGGCCGACTTGGACCTATGTACGTACCCGGCGAAGGACGCCGTAGACTTTTGAGTCGGCAGTTAATGCGAGCACACTGTCCTTCGCGTACAACGCTAAAAGCTGAGTCCGTTCAAAGAAGCCCGGCTGCAAGCGATTTTAACATATCTCCAGCAGTTTATGCAGTATTCGTGTTCATGCTCGGTATGGTCATGTTCAGCATTCACGTTGGGTGCGGTTGACTTGCACCTCGTAGGTTTACGCGTCACGTGACAACGATTAATCGTAACACACGAGGTACACGGTATGGGGCTGACAGTTGTTCGCCGATCTAAATGTACCCTCCCGTTTCCACGACTCACGTGGGAAGACGGTGTACAGTCAGCACAGTCAAACGAACCCGTCTCTGTAATTCCAGTGTTCGTTGAGAACATTATTTCGTAGACGTATAGGACTGTGCCACAACGTGGAGTACGTCACTGCTAAATCCCTCTCCTCTAATTTCCCAAAATATATAATACACGGGTTTGTATGCGCTGTAAGTCTCACTGCGTCATTAATGGGCGAGCAGCTGGCCTCGCTTCGTCATGGCGCAAAGCGAAAAGCGGAGGTATTCGTTTGAGCAGGAGATCAACTCCGTCTTCGCGGAGTCTTAAGGTGGTCCTACACTTCGGCGAGCCAATTGTTTCAAGCTGTTGGCAGGGACGGCATTAAGGAGAAAAAAAAAACTGCGTGCGATGCCTAGGCTTGACAATAGGTCGCGCGCATCCAAAGGACACGAAGGTGCACCACCGCAAGATCTCTGAGAGACAATGCTGTTGACGGAGCGAGGTATTGGACAATCCTCCTGGCATTCCAGCGAGCGCTGACCGACGTTTTCAAGACGTACCTTCAGAAAGAAAGTGCACGCGGTGCCTTGACACCCACTCTCCAAACTGCGGGACGGCGATGAATACCCTTCTTGCGCCGTTGACACTGACACGGCGCTGATAATGAACAATGACTGAGGCAGGGCAAGTGCCGTCTGCTTCTGTCAACGGCAACGGTTGTTTTCACAGAAAGGGTATATCTCAAACCCAACGCGGAGAAAGACACGGCGAGATCTTTCTCGACAACGTTGCCTCAGTGACCGAGTCGTTTGGCAATACTGCTGCGTCAGCACGCCTGTCAAGATGGCACCGCCAGAGAAACAAACAGAAAAAAAAAGAAGGTGCGCGCGCCATTGCCTATGCGGACTTCCTCGCAGTCGAAGGCCAGGAACACGTGCTTCTCAGGCTAATATCACGAAAGCGAGGGGCTTCCACGGCAAACTTACGCGAGCCCGAAAGCTCTTTGGGCAGTCTAGCGGAAATCGCGCGGGCTGAATAGGCTTTCAGCGAGGATCTTCAACTCCGCCCGCTCTGCAAGAAGCCTTTGTCTTAGCGCTTCGCCGCGAAAGGGGGGAAAGGGGTGCTCTGAGGCTCGGCACGCCGCTCGATTTTTGCCTCCCCCCCCCCTCCAGCACTCACCCTCTTCCCTTTGCCACCCCTCACCTCCACCCCCCCCCCCTCAAACCTTTCTTCACGCGCTCGCGTACGAGACGCGCTGACCGTGTGAACGTCCGACTCCGCTCACCCGGACGACCTCGCCGCGCGGACGGACGCGTGACCATGCACGCGCTTTTTAGTGACCGCTACTCGGGGTGGGGTACCGCGTTCGCTCGTTTATAGGACGCCGGGGAGCAGACGGCTCGTGCAGCGGCCGTCTGCTCGCCGGGCCGTCTGCTCCGGATGGACCTCGCTAGGTGTATCCGGAAGGCAACGAATGGTTCTGCAGCGAACAACAGGCTCTGCCAACTTTGTGCGGCTAACACCCACGCGCCGGTGTAGTCGTGCAGTCCAGCGGCTATGGCGCGTTGCACTATTGAGCTCGAGGCAGCGGTGGCCGCAGTTTGGTGGAGGCGGAATGCGAAAACGCTCGTGCACTTTAGGTTTAGGTGCACGTTAGGGAAAGCCAGGTGGTGAAAATTCGCACGGAGTCCCCCGTGCCACATAATCAACTCGCCGTTGTGAAACGTAAGACCTCAGGATATGTTTTTTTTTTCTTTCTTTCTTTTCACGGCAATAAAGGAAAAGCTACAGGGTAGAGACGTCTGCACATGTCTTAGTACACGCCAAGTAGTTCGGCGAAGTTTGACAGCACTTTGTGTTTCGGTTTTTGGGATCGGATACTGAACATTACCGGCGTAGCTTATTGCTATTCGCGACGATTACTAACTTGCCAACTCGTGAAGAGCTAAGCGAAAAGAAATAAAATTCAGGTTTCGCACTATCTTAACTTTAGGATACATGCTGCAATAAAATTCAGTGCCCTTCCACTCTGTGAAGAAGGATGACCAGCGAAGCTGTGAATGTGGGTCCCTAAATGGTGACCTGCACCCAGTGGCGTAGCAACGAGGGGGGCCGGGGTGCCGTGGGCCCCGGGTGCAAGGGGTCAGAGGGGGGGGGGGTGTCATATACGTCTGAAGACACCCCTCTTTCCGCCGGCTACACCCAGGGGTGGGAGGGTGACAGAAGACCTATGGGCCCCGGGTGCTAGACGATCTAGCTACGCCACTGCCTGCACCTCCGCCGCGGGTAGGCCCGGCACTGCACTATCTTCGGGATCGGCCCACGTATTGGTCCAGTGATTGACGCCAGCTTCAAATCCGACGCGGGTAGGCCCGGAAATGCACTATCTTCGGCATAGGCACACGTATGAATAATTGTTGGTCTACATCTACGGAAACAAAATCTGCCAGAACCTATAGCCATAAACAGCTTCGCTGTAAAAAAAAAAAGGCATTCTCTATGTCTCACAGCTTAAAACGAACGCTAACGAGGCTGTGTAACTATGTTCAGGAGCACTGTACCACGTGAGCTTCTCCTCCTTCAATGCAAGGAATACTAGTCTGCGAGCATAGCTTTGGATCTTGAGGCCATATTTAGACGCGCAGCAAAGGCGGCGTCGCTTTGTACTAGTGTGAACACGTGTTCAGACGAACAGGCGCGTTGTGTAATATCTCGCGGCGATTAAGGGCCTGCAGTTTACGCGTTTACACAAGCTTCGACCTATGTAAAGCTTAAACGCGAGCCTGAACATTTAGCTTATTCCTGTTATCACTTCTGGCGGTGTGCAGGTGACAGCTGTGACAGATGCGCGATCGTGACGCTTGTGTCAAATCTGTCGCTATTTTTTTGTGAATACAACGTAAACGTTATCGCCGAATTCCTGTTGAGTAACGGAAACTCTGACGTCACTTCGGGACTAGCGTGCGGCAGTTATGAGAGCCTGTGTGAACGTGGCCCTACAGAGGGACGCAAATATTGGAGTCCGTGCGTTCTGCCCATCTATAACCCTTCAGAGCTTCCTTGAAGCTACTTGGCGGAGCGCGACTTTACCGCCCAGCTCTCTTGACCGCTGGTTCATCGCTCACTCTAGTCACTTGACTTGGGTTTTTCTGTCTCCTGTGATCAGTCTACGGAGAACACAGCTTAAGCTTAAGGTATATCAGCTTATTAAACACAAGCCCAATCCACATTGAGGGAATAGTTGTAGCATACTGATTTCGTGCAGTAACGCGAAACAGTTCTCAATCCGCGACTTCTTATTGGCCTTCACGCGCTAACGTCACTTGCTACAGAGAGCAAAACGTCCTCATCGTAGCACCCAGTACGATGTCTCTACTGCTATAAGAAAGCGGCTGGCAGTCACAACCGTTGTGTGAATGAAGGCCCGGGGAGGGTAACTTCCGGTACAAACGGTAACTTCCGGTACAAACGACTCGCTGTGTGCGCATTGAATAACTATACAGGATTATCGAGCACACTTTCATTGAGTAATTGTGCGAAGAAAGCGTTCGCTTTACATCGCGCCGTTCTGAACAACAACACAACCGGAACCCGCTAGTGACGTCATCCGCCGTCTCGCCTAAAGGAAACGCGTGGATCAGAGTTCGTTGCTGTAGTGGTGCTTGTCAAACCTCTGTGAGAGCCACAAAACATGGGTAAACAAGAATAAATTCGTCTCGGACTAGGCTGGCCGATGTTTCGATAGGTGGACCTATCTTTGTCAAAAGCCAGCTATCGGGTCGGCCAACGAGCCTGAGACGCGATTTCCATCCGACTTCTATCCCACAGTGCGCTTCTGTCTACTGGCCCCCATCTCGAGTTTGGATGTCAGAACCACGAGAACTTTTCTCCTGGCGATTTACGTACTTTGTTTTTTCATGATATTTAAGAGGTCTTACACATCAGCGAGGGAACGATGCACTGTTTTCACGAATTGACGCGTCTCATAGAGAGCGAACCATTCAATACTTTGGTACTTTAGTTCAAATAAATATGGATCCTTGTTATTCTTGCCAAATTTTCTTACCGTCTCCAATCCTGCTACCCTGGGGCCGAAGACGCAAATATTTGCGTTCCTTAATTGGGGGCAGTTTGTCACTGGCCTGTCGGTCGCTTTTGCCAATACTATTATTTCCAACATCAAAATTGGCTGGCAGACGATCTTATGAACAGTTCTAGTGTTGTAAGAATTATTTTTGCGTGTGAATACGGGCCTTACCTCTTTTTTTCGCCCAATGTTCTACTACCCTGTTGTCGATCTGCAATCACTGTTGCATGCCTTACTGAAAATGTTGTTGTTGTTGTTGTTGTTGTTGTTGTTGTTGTTGTTGTTGTTGTTGTTGTTGTTGTTGTTCTGTTTTGCATACAAGTTCTGCTATCCCAACTTTTCACCTTGTCAATTTCCAGTAATTCTCTGTCCAGCCCGTCTTTTGCAATACTTCGGGCTTTTGAGCGTGAGAAAGCTAAAGAAAAACAAAATTGAAATCTCCTTCGCTGCCTTCGGGCTAAAATGGGTGAAAACGAAAGCGAAGTCAAACAGCAACGACAGCCGAACGATGCCCGGGCCCTGCTCGGTGGCACGTACATACATCCGCACGAACGCGGTATACACGCGGGCCCCCCTTCACCGAAAAAATCTCGCCCCACGCGAAGCAGGCGTGACTGCTTCGTCTCGTTCGCTTGACGCTCGCTGTCTCCTTCACCGGCAGCCTCGGGATTTTTTTTTTTTGTCTTACGGCGTCTGGATGACAGGAAAGAAACAAAAGAAAGAAATACAGAAAGGAAGAAAATGCGGGGGTTCCTTATGGCCCTAATGGATCACGTTTCACGGGATGGCGTAACGGGATAGGCGAACTCTCCATTCTGCGCCGATCCTTGTCAGCCAGAGCACCGTGTATGTGCGCGTGTGTGCGCGTGTTTGTGAGTCGGGGCGGTGGAGGGGGGGGGGGCGAGTTGAGGAGGGGGTGTTGCGACCACGCCGCCTTCGGCTGCCCTAATGACCGGTGGATCGACTGTCTCGCAGGGGGCGCTAAGTGGCCGCCGCTGTCAGTTAGGGAAAGCAGCTGGCGACATTGTAGAGCCGAGTCTGCATAGCGTGCTTGGGAGGGGGTGTCGACAGCACATGGCACAGCGCGCCGCGTTGTTCTTTTTAATGCTCTCGCTGTGTAGTGCGTTTTCTTTCTTTTTTTTTTCTCCTCGCTCGACGCCTCCGCAGGCCGCTCCCAACCCCCTCTGGCGGGCTCGGTGTCTGTAACGCGGTGTTGCAATTCTTTATGCGATGTCCTCGCGGCGCGCCTGGCGCTGTAGTACGACGTATTCTCGAAACTTCGCAGCCCGCGGCGTTGTTTCAAGGCGGCAGCTGTGTAGGCGGGGTGGAGCCCTGAAAGGTCGGTTGTACGGCGCGCGCCTAATTGTTTGGCTGCTCGCAAAGCTAACGGACCTCGTTGCTATACGTTATACTAAGAGGCGTCGATGCACTCCTAACCACTCTCCTGACGAGATTCACCAATTAAGTGTGACGTTTTTGCAAGTATGTTCCACTTAGTGGAACATATTTTCGCTCGGCGAAACACATGTGGAATGAGGTTAAGAGTGTGCCGGGCACGAGGCTACGTGCGAGAGACTCCAAGTTTGTGCAATCATTTCTTTTTCGTGGACTTTGCCTCAAGGAAGCTCACTTTTCCCGGAGCTATAGACTGCTGACATACGTCATCGTCCTAATTAGCATAATTACAGGTCACCCACAAGCCAAAAGCCGCTTGCGATGACATTAAATCTATGTGCCAACTTCGGCCGTAACACAACACCCGAAAGTACCCTCCTCCATCCTCTCTCTCTCTCTCTCTCTATCTGCCTAATCACATCAACACCACCAGATTCTTCAGCCGTATCCAACCATGTTTCGCTTACCTTGTTATTTATCCTGGTAAATGGACACTAAAAAGAACAAGCCAACGAGTGGTAAATATTCCACCTGTTGCCTTTAGATGCTGTTGTTTAACTGTAGTGCTGACGAGACTTGTTGATTTAGTCTATTCTATATCGAAAGTGATGTTTATTGACTAATTAGCGCTACGCTTGCTTTATCGCAACAACAGAGCGTAGTATAGCATATCTCGCACCAAACAAAACTGTTGTCGTTGTGGCCTCAAAACATGGCTCCTGCCCACGAAATGGCTTGGCATCACATACGGAAGTAAAATATACACGCAGCAAGAAATAACTAAAGAGACAAACAGTCGGAAATAAAAAGAAAAGGCTGCGTGACGCAGTGATCACATAATCCGATACGGCATGTTAAACAAAGAGAAAATGGACATACGTGAAATGTGATCCTTCTTCTCAAGAGCATATGAATCAGGATCAAATTTGTTATACTCTATATGCTATTATTACTCATCATTATGCATACAGAAGGAAGTCTCAGAATCATACACTAAATTGGGACCTCCTGTACTCAGTAGAGGTGCAAAGTAGTGAACATGACCCAAAGGCAACAGTGACAGAGCAACGAACAACACTTCAAGGCATCAAGTCATGACAACGGTCAGAACATATCGGGATAAAAGTACTGTGCTGGTACTTTCTTTAACGCGACGCACTCTTCTCGGAGTCCAGCCACTTGTTGGCGGGCCTGCCCATACCTTGCCGTTTTCGCACTTTGATCCTGATGACAGCACAGTCTAAAATTATGTGTCTCAGGGGGACTGGGGGCGTGCCATTGTAATTCACTTTGCTTTCAATCTTATATCCTTCCATTACAAACATTCTGTTTCACATGTCATAATATACAAACAGTATATCCTGGATAGCATAACATAACGACACTACATAACCGTTCGCCACACAACAGTTACGTCATTCACACAACCGTTCTCTACAGATCCCGAATGCTTCACGCCATACGTAGACGTCAACTACAGTTGAGTCTGTCAAACATATTGTGCGGTAATCACCACGTTTCTTTGAGCCTATCTTGAATCAGTACCAAACGAACGGTCGACGCGAGAATGGGACCTCTTTTGAATTACCGGCAGTTCAAGCGTTCAACAGTGCCGGTGTAACAACCGCGTTTTGCATATGCTCGCGCGGGGGGCTTCAAGGTTTGTTTGCCTTGGACTACACGCATGACTCATGCGTCTGTACATGCACTACATACACAAACAGGCAAATGCGGAGCGCTTAATTGGCAAGCCCCGGTGGTTCTGTTTTCTTTTGTTTTGTTCTTTTGTCATTGTTTTGCTTTCTGGCACACCTTCCGCAGGGACTCATTACCGAACCGCTTCAGTGACTAGAAAGTGAACGCCGCGCGTTCTTCGTCCGCATACTGGCTCGGAGATCGAGCCACCACGCTCAAGGATACTAAGACAACGATGGCTGTGGCTTAGCTAAGGTTAAGCCCAGGATGCGAAGCATACTAGCCTTTATTTTAGTTGTTGAACCACTGTTTAGCCTGGTGAACTGCTGTTGCTTGGCTATATTTGGTTCGGCTAGACGAAGAAACAACTCATGCAGGGCGAGCGCACAAGCTGAGACCCGGCTATGTAGCTACGCGGCCGCAAGCGAGCGCACGAGTTGAGCCTCCGCTTTTGCAGCTGTTATGACGTCATATGGTAGCTACGCGGCCGCGCGCGGCGCAGCAAGGAAGAGCGTGGTTGTGCGGCTAGTATGCTTCGCATAAAAAAGGTAAATCAATAAAACAACGCGCGAATGCAAATGAAAAGCTGAAGGAGAATCGGGTGGCGGTAAAGTAAATCTTAGCGTTCCGCGCGTAAGCATAATAAATTACAGGATGCGAGGAATGGGATGCAAGCACACGACGTTGGAAGATGCATCGCAGAAATCGATCGCGGATGTCCTGCTTGGCTTTCCCATTGGCAGAGTGCCTTCGTTTTTCCTCCGGTTGGACATCAAACACTGCGAAGCAGTGAGCATTTCGGCTACGCACTCAAATTCTTAAAGAGAAGGAAAAAAAAGCGCGGTCACTGGCCAAAGTTCAAGTGTACAAAGCCATTAGTTATTGAGAGCCGGGGCACGCTCATATCGTGACACCGAAGGAGATGACAGCTCAGAAAGCAACAGATAAAACAATCGGCGCACAGTGACGGAGGGATGTTGGGTAACGAGAACGGAGAGAGAGAGAGAGAGGGGGGGGGAGGACAAGGATGTAAACCAGTCAAGGGTCCGGTTGGCTACCCTATACTGAAAAGGGAGAAGGTGAAGAGAGAGAAGGGAGAGGAGAGAGAGAGGGTGTATAGAGACGTGCATGGACAGTGCTAGAGGGGGAGGGGGAGTTAAAGAAGTAAGCAGTACACAAAGGCGTTCAATGTAGCGCGACCCATACATGGTTGCAGTGCGCGTGTGTGCGGTTTTTCGTCTGTAGGTGAGAGAACAGGACACACGCAAACTGAGACTACATTGTTAAGTAGGTTCCGTTGTGGGTATGTGTCCTGGCAAATTGTTTTTGTGTGCCCCGTTCTTCCCTTGGGTCCTGCGTCTATGTACCAGTTGCGTCACGCTGAAGGCCTCCGTTGATGGCATGCCAGGAAACCCAAATCGCAAATCCTGACGCGCAGCGCAGTCGGCGTCAAATGTTGACGCGGACCGCGGGATCTGAGAAAACGCTGAATTTCAGAAAACGGTTCGTGCACTTCAGTCAATAAAACCGTACGGCAATATATTAGCACTGTACCAGTAGGTACCAGTATACTCGTATATTACATACTAGTATACTCACGTACTGAATGCTAATACATACGCTCGTACATACCAGCAAAGGCTGCAAATCCGGTATAACCCAGGCTAAGTGTGCAGACAGTGGAAATACTGAACGTTATTTTTTTTCCAGATTCCGCGGCCCGTAAACATTTAACTTTGGATGCTTTATCAACAAGCGTGCTTAAAATCTCCGGATTCGAAAAAAAAAAATTGTGGCGTAATAAACTTATGTTTACAGTTAGCACTCGTCACAGCGGTATTTTTTCGCCAGAGGTGACTTCTTGTTTTTGTATTTCGTAAAACTTAAAGAATGATCAACAGGTACTCTATAGCAGTGACAGAAAACTTAAAATTACTTTTGTCTCATTAATTAGGACCGCCTGTAAAATTTCTTCGAGTTGAAAATACATGCAGGCGCGCTTTCCTTAAAAAAATACGTGTATATTTCGTCTACGCGGAGACGTCCTACAGCCGTTACCGGAAGTCGAATCAACGACGTAGCGAGAAGCCCAAGCGGAGCTAGGTTTCACCTCGGCGGTTCCGTCCATCCATTGCATCGGTCGCAACTCGCTCGCCAGGGGAAAATTTCGAGAGAAATGTGGGCCAGGGCCACCTCGTTGTAAAGCTTCGCGCTTGCAACCGATCGCTTCTTTAGCTCTGAAGAACTCTGCGCGAGCAGCGTATTAATGCGGTGTCGGGCGGACGTCAAGGAGACGCTTCCATATCGAACGCATCTCCACATCCTCGTGAGAGCCTTCGTATACATTAACGATGTGCCCTGCTGTTGAACTAGGGATAATCCATTAACGAAACTACCGAACTGAATCTAACGCGAATGTTTGAGAAGAAAAAAAAAAAGATGCCTTCGCTAACAGAATCGAGTATCGAACATTTTTTTTCCTCATCTGTAAAGAAAACGAAATGTAAAGTGTGTGCGTGGAGTCTACTTGGTAAACGAGGCTGCCTTATGTTTACATTCTGCGATACACATATATAGCGGTTCGCAGTTGAAAGTTCTGTCAACAGAAACAAAAAATAGGAAAGAACTTATTTTAGTTATCGACTGCGCGTAACAATAGCAGTAATACGAAAAGAAAATAACGAAAGCAGCGGGTAACCAGATACTTGGGGAGTGTTACTTTCAATGAAGTAGATAAGTTTGATACAAAGGCACTCGCACCATGTTTTAAAGTAAATGCAAATGTGGTGAGTGTGATCGAATGTGACCGAATGTTAATTGGTCTAACTCGAAAGAACATGGATCATAGGCTACCGAAAATCGAGCCGCGCCGTCCTTATCCAATGACCGGAATTAGCAAGAACATTCCTGCTGCTCAAAGCATATTATTAACACTAAGGCTGGGGCAGAAAACTATAAACGAACAAAACTAAATGAAGCTCAAGCGTACACAGAGAGAGAGAGAGAGAGAGAGAGAGCAAGAGAGAGAAGAAACTTTAATAATTAATGGTCCGCCTGTTTCATAGTCAAAGGACTTCGAGCCGCCACCTGAGGCCACCACAATAAAGCGCACATAACTATAATTTATTAAAGCACCAGCCTAAACAATGTACACTACGCGATTTGAAACGCCAGCAACATATTTGAAATAAATAAGAAAGCAATGTTTTACTCGACGGGAAGAAAAAAAAATGGCTGTGGCTTAGCTAAGGTTAAGCCCAGGATGCGAAGCATACTAGCCTTTATTTTAACGCGACAGCGTTAAGGAGCTCGTGTCGCAGAAAAGCCGGTGTCGTCGGCGTCGGTTCAGGCGCGCGGCGCTTGCTCAGGCGCACATTTCGTTGTCGCGCCGAACGCTGCGTTGCTCGACGCTCACCGCGTCCGATGCGGGGGGCGACGCCGCGAGCGACGGCGCGAGTTGGAGCCCCGTTTCTCCTCTGTCGTGACGTCACGGTGTCACGTGGTATTGAAGGCGACACCGCCGCGCCTGAGGAGCTGGGTTGAGCTCTAGTAATATGCTTCGCATAAAAGTGGTCCCGTGTGAAGTGTTTCGAACAAACCAGTATATAGTGTCAGACACACTTTCCCATTGCATAAGCTTCTTATTGAAGTCGCTTTCCGATGCGCGTCGTCTGCTTGCTTCTGGTAGCGATGAATCGTACGTCGCTGTCTTTCCAACGCGGTGTCACGCAGAACTGTATGCAACAAAAGGCTTTCGACATCCGGCTTCTTTTCATTTTCGTGTTTTTGTAACGGCAACATCGCGACGATTTAAAAAAACTCCGAGGCATTGAGCGAACGCCGTGATGGGAGACCCTCTCTTGCTTCGTGCCCGAACCTGGATCGGCTGTTTCTCGGCGCAGCCGCTAGGTGGCGAGCTTTTACTTGGAGTCGCGAATATACCACTGCATGGTTAGGCGCGGCGCGTTACTTGGGTTAACTCTGATATTCTAGTTCATAAAATATGCGTACGGAATCGGCCTGCGTGCACTCCAGCATGGACCTTCAAAACCGGACGAACTTACTCTCCGTTACGCAAAAACAAAAATCTATATGTAAAAAATATGCGATGTGAAATATTCCGTCTGGTCCTGCCAGCGCTCCGAAGTCCAAAGGAGGACTCTGCTTGACAACCGGCAAAACAAGAGGCTTTGCACACGCTTGTGTAAAACGGATGATGTTACCCGAAGGACCGAGAGCAGTACGTATAGACAAGTAGTAACGCTTTCTAATGGAATATGCAAGCGACCCCGAACACACCGACACGTGGTAACACGTTTCCGAACAAAGCAAAAGACTCGTATAGGCGGTGGAATCGTCCGTCCAGACGGCCAGGCTAACCCGGTCTGTATAGCAAAAACATTAGCCGACTGGCCAACCTATAACCGCGCATGGTCCGTGGGAAGCGGAAGGCGATAAGGCAAACCGTAGTTCTCAATGCATATACTGCCAGCGTCTCGTGCTGGTCAAGAAAATAGTTGGCTGCCTTCCCGCGGTGTGATTACGCGAGCCCCCCAAGGCCAAGGTTCACGAGGGGAATTTTTCGCCGCCCTAGATGAAGTTCCACGGGAGATGCAATCCAAATCGCTGCCGCACCTTACGCTCTTATATATATATATATATATATATATATATATGTGTGTGTGTGTGTGTGTGTGTGTGTCACTCCACAAATGTTTACACCCTTGAAAGTGTTGGCTTGTCCCCTGGCTAACACCCCTACCGTTGAGCTTTACAAACTTTATAGTGCGTGACAACTAACTAGACCTGCGATCCGAAAAAAAGTCTGGTTGAAAACTGCGTCGTAATTCCGACAGCCTTGGGCGCAGCGAAATATTCGACTGGAGAATTTCATTTCTTTGAAAGTTTATTTATCGCACTTCTCGTGTCGTCTGCCCAACTATCATAACCTTTACTAGCCTCCTCCCCCCCCCCGAAAAAAAGAAGAAAGAGAGAGAGAGAGAGAAAATAAAGAAAGGTCGGAAAACAAGATACCTTCAATGGTAACCCCCAACGACTCGATCTTACCCCTATTAAAGACGTGGGTGTTAACCACGTGACAACGGAACACCCTTTATACGCCCATAAAGGTGTAAAAAAGGCTTAGAGTGCACGCTGCCCGCATAGGCAATCGTCGACGTTGCTTTTAAGGCCGTCTGCTCTCGTTAAAAAAACGCAGCGCTCTCGCAAAAATATGGCGCGAGCCACTCCAGCTGCACAAATACACGTATGGGTATATAGCGTAACATGTTTGCACGTTCAAGAGATAGCAGGCCCGTATTTCTCTTTTCTTTTTTTCGAGCGAACGATGTGGCCTTCTCGTTCCGGGATCTCTTGCCCGCCATCAAATTGGTTCGGGCACTCAACGAGCACGTCTAGAGGCACTGCTTGGCGCTTCCAGACGACACGCCTCTGCGGACGCAAACAAGTCGACGTTGCTCCATTCGCACGGACACACAGACACGTGCCGATAATTGTCGAGCTATTATGGTAGCCGTATGGGATTCACAGAGAAAAGGATCGAATACCAAGCTACGAACGAAAGGGAACCAGTCAATTGGGCGACCAAAAGAATTTCACTAGCCAGCTAGGTGACGTGGAGTTTGCTTACGTCTATAGTGGACCAAATAAAGTTGTTTAACTCACTCACTCACAGGCGAATTTAGCGGTAAGTGCGCTATAGGCAATACGTCGAACCTCTTTGAGGCTTCGGATCACTAATTATAAACCGCGTTCACCGCATTGTCGAGTGTTGTTCAGCAACTCACTCGACGGCCCGTCGTGCCCCCGAGTCTATCCGTGTTCTGGCGAATATTTCGCCATCGCCGTTATGTTCCACATACAGTTAAGTATAAGTTCATTATGTTTATTTTTGTCGCGTAGTAGTGTGTAGATGGGCTATACTATCAAACCTCCAAAGTTGCTCAGACCAGATAATACGTTCGTGGCTGAATTGTTTCTCATATTTTTTTTTAGAATAGCATGGTTGCGAGCAAATGTCATTAAGCATCCCATTCACAGAGCATGCCTCTCACCTTTATCTTATGCATTTAGCTTTTATCTTCTCAGACCATTTTAAAAAAAGTGCAAAACGATTTCGGTGCTGAGAATCTGAAAGTGATGTAATTTCCCTATAGTGCCGCTCTTTATACGGGTAGAGTAGCGGCGCCTGTGGTGATGCTGTTACTAAGGTCCCTAGACAATATAGGGACCTTAGCCATTACAGGCCCCATACACGGGTCGATAAAGCTTATAAACAGGTACTTTGGCGCCACCCGCGTATGCAGTCGCATCCGCGTATAATGGGAACTTCAGTTCGAGAAGTTGAAGAGCAACGCTAAGCCTTGCTCTCGCTGCCGATACTGCAAAACTGCCGATTGTTCCTTTTTCTTTGTTTGTTTGTTTGGTTTTAAATTTTCATTTTCGACCAAGAGCACGCAGGAGGCCTCGTAAACCTCCATGCGCAGCCGCGCATGCTCCGTCGATACCAAGTCAGAACGGCGGCGCCTCGAGCAACCGTGTGATTGAAAAAAAAAATTGCATCTGTTCTACCGAACAGCGTACACAGTCTACTGCGCATCTTTAGGTATACGTGGGATGAGCACGATGCTCTGCGGAGATTCTGCTGAGCAGCCGCTGGTATGTACTGGGCCTGCCCGTGGATATAAACGAATTTTTGGATTACGGGACTCGAGGGACTTGCGCGACGCTTCCAAGCCCACTCGCGTAACCTACTACAAAACCCTCTACACTGCGAGAATTCTGAAGACCGCGAAAGAGCGTCCGCAAATTCGAAATTCCCTCCAGAACTGGCAGCCGCCGCAAGCTCCACGCGGACTCACTCTATATACTGCAGCAGTAACGTACGGTCCCTGTACAGTCGTGTGTAAATCAGAAATCACAAGAATGCGCATGAGGCAGGAGCCATAGGCACGGTGACAAGAGAGAAGCACCGGTCAAGGCGACTGGCTCTTAACTGTCTTATTATTCGGATATATATATATATATATATATATATATATATATATATATATTGCTATATTTCACCGTCCTCGCGCGGTATATACTTACATGGTGTGCGAAGAACGCGTCACCTTCATGACTTTTCTTCCTTTTCAAAGCCTACCCGAATTTCTAATGCCTGTTCAAAAAAATAGGTGGCGCGTGGAAAAGCAATTAGCTATTTTTTTAAAAATCTATACAACGTGCCAAATCGCCGACTTTAGTGTATACTCTAGCGGCTTATACAACGGAGAGAACTTGCAACCACGATAGAGGATTGGCATGAGCTTTGCGAGCATGGGCTTAACCTGGGCCGTCTCGCAAGTATAGGCGATCACGTGGCCTATATATATATATATATATAGAGAGAGAGAGCTCTGAAGATTTGGCAGGCGTCCGCGCGTCTTATACTTTCCGTTCATATGTATGTCTATAGCGGCTGCAGTCGCCGTTACGTTTCACTAGGCATTTCAAGCTTCCATCCTAGAATTTCGAGAAGAGTGAAGCAATATTTTGAGAAAATTTATGAATTATGAATTCCTTCGCAGACGTACGTTACACAGGAGAGCATAGCTGTGTGTGCGCGTACTTTTTTCTTCTTTAGTTTGCTTGAAAAAGCCCGCTTATTTCTCTTTTTTTTATTCTTCTTAGAGCAGACGGCAGCGTCTGCTAATCCCGAGACGAGAACAGCAGATATGGCGGCCGGATTTCGACGAGGCATTCTTTTTTTTTTTTTTCCGCAACGTGTGTCGTAGGCACTCCGACGGCGCCATCGCTTCGCCCATCGGTACGAACGGGAAAGTCCCGGCCCACGGAGCAACGCGATCCCGATTCTCGGGGTGTGTAGAATATATATACGCGTCGGTGTTATGCGAACGGTGACCTCGCGAGGCGAGCCAGAAGCGAAGACCTTCGATACCCTCCCACCACCTTCTGTGCGTGTTTCCGTTTAGTTTGTATCTCTTTTTTTTCACCTCCTTCTCCCGTCCGGTGAGCGCGTGGTGACAGAACGTAGCTGGAACGCGCGGCGACGCGCAAGAGTTCCAAGAGCTGGGCCAATTGCGCGCTGGATTGGCGTTACTGCGGGCCTGAAGAAAATCGGAATAAGTGTGAGCCCGGAACAGACGACGAGGAACAGATGCCGAGCAGACGACGAGAAAGAAGTGAGGTACAGAGGACGGGGAACAAGCGCTGAACAGACGAAGAAGAACAAGTACTGAACAGACGACGAAGAACAAGTACTGAACAGAAGACACCGAGCAGATGCTGAACAGAGGACAAGGAACAAGTGCTGAACAGACGACGAGGAACAAGTGCCGAACAGACGACGAGAAACAAGTGCGGTACAGACGACGGGGAACACGTGCTGAACAGACGGCGAAGAACGAGTGCTGGGCAGACGACGAAGAACAAGTGCTGGACAGAAGGCACAGAGCATATGCTGAACAGAGGACAAGGAACAAGTGCTGAACAGATGACGGGAAACAAGTTCCGAACAGACGACGGGGAACAAGTTCCGAACAGACGACGAGAAACAAGTGCGCTACAGAAGACGAGGAACAAGTACCCAACAGACGGCGAAGAACAAGTGCTGAACAGACGACGAAGAACAAGTGCTGAGCAGAAGACACAGAGCAGATGCTGAATAGAGTACAAGGAACAAGTGCTGAACAGACGACGAGGAACAAGTGCGGCACAGACGACGACGAACAAATTCTGAAAGGACGACGAAGAACAAGTGCTGAACAGACGACACAGCAAATGCTGAACAAAGGACAAGGAACAAGTGCTGAACACACGACGGTGAGCAAGGGCTGAACAGATGACGAGGAACAAGTGCTGAACAGACGACGGGGAACAATGGCCGAATAGACGACGAGGAACAAGTGCGGAACAAACGTCAAGGAATAAACTGTAAAATGACCCAAACTTGAACAAGTTGGCGAAAATTCATCATCAGAGCAAACAAATGGCAAACAGCGAACGTCAGAAAGTCAAGAAAGTAATTAATATTCGCATGCCCTTCTGCGCTGTATGTATAGCTTGCTTCTGAAGACGTGAAATAAGTCGCAAGTCGTCTTGGAAGGAGTCTACAATATTGTTAATTGAGAAGCCTGCCCGTTAAGAAACTGGCTGACTCCACGCATAAATGACACGTTCCGTGTACCTCGCGCAATGAATTTTGACAAACACGAAGTGTCCGTAAACCATAATGCTTCATGCTTCCATAAACCAACGTTTAAATTTGATAGACACAAGTCTCGAATGTTTCCCACTCTATATGCTTATTCAGTGGCGCAGCTGAAAAAAAGTACATTACATTAGTTTTCTTGTCCACGTTTCTGCGCTTTAAGGAAAAGGACAGAAACCACACTTCGCAGTCTTAGTCAGTGTTTATCTCTCTACCGGCATGCAATGCGACCTTAAGGTTGCTCCATCCTTGGGTTTAGTCACAGAAGTGTGCACTCTGAAGACTGCGGCTACCTTACTGAAACCAATTGGCTGCTTGGCTATGCTATTTCTTCACATTCTCCTTTTTATTAGTGTTTGTATTTTTCACTTTTTTTTCCACCCCATAAGATTTGTGATAACTCTAAAATTATGAAACGCGTCTAAATCATTCACTCATCCCTCGATCTGTTTATCTTAAGCTCCTCCGTTCGAGCAGCACGTTCTAATGGCTCCGCTACACTCGAAGTATTTCCTCGATTATCATTCTTTTTCTTGCCTGTTTTATTTTTTATTTGTTTCATATCAAGGCGACGGGACAGCATTGCCTTGTCAAGCTGTTACACACGTTGGCGAGTGCGCTAAGACCTTGCCGACAGAAAAACAGCGTCTTGTCTCCGTACATATGACAGACGTCTGTTACATCTAGCTGTCTACAAGGCGCTTGCTTCGGCAAACTGTACACGTACTTACCATACACGAGTGGAAACCGCGCTACAGAAGAAAGGGGACGTATTCAAACGAAAGCTGTAGACGCTGTTCCGCCGACAGGGCTATGGGAAACCAGCGTTGGCCAGGAGGCGTAACTCTAGTCTCCGTCTGCAACGAAAAAAGTAAGTTCGGTGGCTATTTAGCGTTAAATGCGAGATAAATGCATCAGCATTACGTCGCACATCTTTGAGGTCTTGGATTCAAACCGCGGTCACCGCATTGTAAAGTGTTCGTCGGAGCTCACTAGACACACCCCTCTCTCTCTCTCTGTCTCTCTCTCTATAAATATATATATATATATATATATATATATATATATATATATATATATATATATATATATATATATATATATATATATATATCGCGCTTCATTGCCCAAAGTACGAGTACGACAGCTTTCGTTGCGTTGCCGGGAGCTTGTTCGTATCATCAGTTGTGCGAATCATCCGAAACTGAATACAAATGACCCGTATCGTTGAGGGACCGTATAGCCGCTTGTCGAAAGATGCGCACAGTCACACGCGGAGTCGCGCTTTACTGCCCAAAGTCCGAGTAAGGCAGCTTTCATTGCATAGCCCGGAGCTCCTTCGTATCATCAGCAGTGTGAATACTGGCATGTAAAACCCCACAACTTAATTTCTTGTATGCCTCAAGACGAGCGCAGAAATTGCTGAAGGGATATTTTGAGGCATGTGCTGCTGAAAACAGTTACATCCGCTCGCAAGGCGTCGCTGTGAGCGAACGCAGTTGGCTGGAGCACCTACCTAAATTCCCCCAGTTGGGGCGGCGGTGCGTTTGCCAAGGCATTCCTGCAGTTCGTGACGACCTAAGAATACAACGACAAACACACCACTCTCGTTTCAATAGTCTGTGTAGTTACATTAAAGAAATGAGAATGGTAGTCGCCGTCGTCTGCTATCAGGTGCCGTTGTCTTTCGCTGTCTCTGCAGTCGTCTTCATGACAGACCAAAAACGAAAAGCACACACAAAAAAAGAGAGAGAACCTCTCCGTTCATCTAATCCACGACAAAGTTGTGTTTCGTTCCGATCAGTGCACAATTTTTGCAGTAATAAGATTTTTAAATAAAGCGTTGGCAACCTCCACCCTGTGTAGTCAGCGTACTCAAGAGGGAGAAAATACTGGAGCTGCCAGCGCCTCGCCGGACAGAGCCAACCTGTTATTTCTCTACTGCTCTGGTATAAAAAGAAGCCCTTCGTGGCAGCTGTCCAGTACTCCGACAGAACAATGAGTCCATCAATAAGCAACGCAGTGACCACCTACGTGACCAGATAGGAGCGGGGAGCGAACCTCATTCCGGTTACAGTATCGCCGCCAACCGGTCGACAGTCGGTTACACTTCTTAACGGCTCCGCGGTTTCTCGCGCACCGTCCGCAATCGCGCAATGCGCATCAGCGCGTTTCTGAGAAGTGCGCCCCAGGCCGCCTGTCTTCACTGGCTGGCTGCCCAAGGTGCTGCCAAGAATTACGACGCGCACCTATACTACGCGGCGCCCTTCCGACCGTAAACACGAACGAGCTACCTGAACGCGCGTTTGTCCAAGTCCTCCTACAGAGAGAAGGCCTGTCCACTCTGACGCCGTGCTACTTGGAACGAAGTTCCCCGCTGTCAAGCCTAGCGTGACGAAAGCGGGGGCTTCAAAATCGCCGCGGCTTAGAGCGTGGCCTCCGCGATCAGCTCCGTTCCGTCGCGCGCCGCCGGAGCTGATCGCGGAGGCCACGCTTAGAGTGCCTCGATGCGCGCGCTCCCCTCCGCCGTCGTGCAGAGGGCGCGACCATCGAGGCACCCTTAAAACCCCTCAAACTTCGTAAAGTAGCGACACCCTCCTCCTCCGCCTTCACTCCTCCTCGTTTCTCCTCTCTTTCACGCTCCCTCATCCACCGTGGCGCCGCCTACACTGCTCGAGCATAGCGACGGGGCCAATGATGCGCTCCTCGCCACTCAGTAGACGCTTCTCGGGCAAAAATGGCGCTGATGCACGGCGCGAGGGCCCACGTGATGCTATTAGGCCAATAGCGACGCGGCGTCGGCCTCGGCCAGAGCGCGCGAGGAGGAGGCGGCATTCTTCAAAGCGTGGCACTACTTTACGAAGCTTGAGGGGCTTTAGGCACCCTACCGCAGCTTACTCGAGAGCGCCCCATTAGGTTCTGTGGCATTCGGACAAGGTAGCATGACGTTATGGTGCATGAAGTGCACAGGCCTTGTGCTATCTGGGAGGCGTTGGTTTGTCTGACTTTTCAATGCGTTAGCATTAAGAGTGTCAGCGGTGAAACTGTATGTGTGTGTGAAGTATGGGAATTCGGTCTGCTCCGGACCACTGTGAGTTGCACTTCGCTCCTCGAAAAGGCAGGACGTGGGGTCGAGTGAGCTCCTGAACAACACTTAGCAACGTGGCGAGCGCAGTGCACAAATCATGCATCCGGGACCTCAAGGAAGTGTGGAGTAATTCTGACGCATTTCTCTCGCATTTACCTCTAATTCGCCACTTCACCTTTTCAATTTGTTTTTAACGGGCGAATATTGGAAATTGTGAATACGGTTGGAATAGTGCTCGCTATTCTATCCCTATTCGATGCGACTATTCTATGTCCGAAGCGACTTCTCATTTGTGAGTTTTCTTGTTCCTTCTTTTTTTTCTGTGGACACAGTTTTAAAAGAGAGGTTGGCGCCTTTACGAAGCGCCGGATGTCCCTCGTCGGCTTGCAAACAACACGCGTTCACAAAATAGGCTGGGTAAACACTGGATACAGTCAGAGAGCACGGACGCGTACAAATGTTTGCACACTATAGTCTAGGAATCCACAGAGGACAGTGGATTCCTGGGCGAACACGCCCATAAACATGCATAAACATCTACGGCAGCATACAAAATATCAAAGTAGTTGAAATTGTCCGCGAACAGGCACATAATTTACCAGTTTCTCAGGGGAACGCGCGAACGCAAGTACACACATCACACATACTTAGATAGCAACCACGTAAGTGCTTAACACCTAACAAGCCTGTAGGCTTACATGACATACCTATCGTATGTGTACAGTATTGTTATTTTTGTATCAGAAGACCTCTAAAACTTACTATACGCATAACGTATTGGTATCTTTTAAAGCGTTTATAGGATCGATCGGCACGGATACATAGCATTTCTTCGGGCATCGTCCACCGTCCCGTTTCGAAAAAAAAAAAGAATAAGAAAAAAAGGAACTGCTTAAACATTTACGGCACCGTGGTCATCTGTCACAGCCTGCCCGCTTTCATACGCCGCTGTCGTCCTCAGACACCCAAGTAAGGACGCACGCACTGAGCTACAGAAAGGCCGAGAAATCGGCCGAGCGGCTTCTTTTCCAACGACCGCGTATATACGGAGTGACGGTGGTTCAAGGTCCTGATCCGCCAGCACGCCAACCCTCGTGTCGCATACGGCCCTACACACGCAGAATATTCATCATATGCGTATACTACAGCCAACTACACTGAATGCTCGCACCCTCTCTCTATCCACACAGGCGCATGCGTCATCGGCGAGGCATAACAGCGATACCGAGAACGCGATCCTCCTGCCACCACGCGGCCTCGGCTGTCCCCCGCGCAAATCGCGAGGGACACGTACAAACAACAAACGTATCGATCTTCAAATGCACCACACTGCGCATCCAAGATTTTCTTCCCCTTACGTCCCGTTCTGTTCCTCGAGCACGAAGCGAAAGGATACCTTTTAAAGAAAGATGAATGGCTCCGGTGTTCGTAAGAAAACGGGTCAGTGACAAACAGGCTCCCGCGTTTCGGTTTTGTTTTGTGCGCTTCGCGTGTTTGATGGAACAACCGGCGAGACCGAGCTCTTCCTTAGCGCAATCACACGTAGTGCATCTTAGGTGTCTAGGCTGCTGCAAGCGGAAACGGGTGGAGATCTTGAAGGGGCAGCGCAAAAAGACGATGACAGAAGGCAGGAACACACAGGACAGCGCCGTCCTGTGTGTTCCTGCCTTCTGTCATCGTCTGCTTGCGCTGCCCCTTCAAGATGTTCAACCAGTACCAACTCGCCCAAATGTCGATCCTTCTAAAGCAGAAACGGGACTGCCGACAAGACTGTTGTGAAGACCGCGCGTGCGAGTGGAGTGTGAGTGCGATTTGTGCGCATAGAGAGTTTTAGTGTAGCGTATACGCAACGTTCTTGGCACACACTGTGAAACAGCAGGTCCACGATGCGCGTGCGTATGATGAAATTGGAGCCCTTGCGGTTTATGTACAGCCGCAGTCAGAGTGAAACCGCACAATGAACACACATAGATGGAGTGGCTTGACTTTAACAAGCATTGGCTGTAAGGAACAAACATTGAATGTTTCGGAAAACAGGCGCATTTAGCTATAGCACATTCAAAGAAGTCCAGTCTGAAATTTTCCGCACTCTTACGGAAGAAGCAAAAGAGAAGTTAGTGTTCGGGTTAAGTATGGCGGTGACTGTACGCACGGCTATCTTTTTCATTTGATTGCTTGTTTGTATGTTTACTTATTTCATGTGTAAATATCATCTCGCAGTTTGCAGCAAAAGCAATGTAGCGAACAGCCATAGTTGTATCGAAATACTTCTGGCATATACGTGGCTACTTTTTGACATCCATCCTACGTCGCGGAATACTCAATTCCGAAACCTTTCCCACACGAGAGAAGGAATCGTGTTTGTACACGCGAAAGCGTAGAACGAAGTAACCTTGTCCCCGTATTCTCAAAACTTTCCCGTCGAACAAATTGCGGCCAACGCGATACCGAACGAGGAGCCTACGTCGCGCATGGACGATATTCTGCGATTCTAAGCCAGCTCTTCTTCAAGCTATTGACTGTGTCCTCAGACGGGACCCCTGTTATTCATTAACTCTAGAAATTACTGAGCATATCCACCATGCTAATAGAAATGGCCACATCACCTATCAGTGGAAGCCTGCATACTGTGGCGTGATCGGGAATAAACAGGCCAGAGGCCGAAGCGGGAACTGCTTTAACTATAATGCTTCTGAAGTACGCATTGCGTTCTCACGAACAGACACAAACGCCCCGCTTCGTTACGTAATACGCAACTCTACGTTGGACCACCAGACCCAACCAGATCGACAACACGGGCGAGTGCATAAGTGGTACCCAGAAACGGAATTCCGGATGCCTCACAATTAAGCTCAACAGAAGTCAATCGTGGAGCACCGGATTCGCCTTGGTGTCGCGTTCACCAGGCGTTACGGACACTTCATAGGTTGCAGCGACACTAGCCCAAATTGTGAACACCGTCGGGTGCCAGAGACACAGGTGATCACACATTTCGCGTTTGTCCCGCGTACGCGCAAGAACGACAGAAACTGGTCTCTTCCATTGGAAACGTCGATAAGAGGTCGGTATCAGACGAGTTTCTTTTGGGTCCTTGGCCCAATGCAAACAGCGAAGCCTTGGTTGCAAGCACCGCTATAGCCTTTCTACAAGCCACTGGGCTGAACGCGTCACGGCTTTAGAGATGCCACAACGCTGTGAACTTGTATATACGCACTTCTTCATCAGATCATCATCAATATTCATCAGCCTTTTTCCTCCCCGTACCTTTTCACGAGAGCAAAGTACCAGGCCAGAGCAAGCTATAGTTCAGGTCGACCTCTCTGCCCTTCCGTAAATAAATTTATCTCTTTATCTCTCTCTCTTTCTACCGGACGAAGCAGCTTCGGCATTTGGGGCTGTGCATTATAGATCGCGGGTAAGACACCCGACCGTGGAGGCAGTGCTTCGACATTCACAATATTAAAATAAAGAAGAAACACCGCGTTTGTACAGTGATGTCGGTGTTCGTCGAACGATCGAAAGTTATCAAAATCGACGCTGTACTAAAGAGTCAAGCTGCATTGCTAACTTGCGCGCTTGTAACAGATGATGTTTAAAACATTCTGGCTACGACGTATTTCCGGCTCTGCAATTGCTTCTGGGGCATTCAATCCGCAGGGGCATCGCCTTCGGGATTTCTGTTACTGTGAAGAAGCGGTCGTTGGGCGCTGGATTTGAGCACCATCTATGGAAAAAAACGGGCACCCTTAAAGGAGCACTTACTTGACATTTTCGGCTTGTCAGTTGTAGCGTTAGGCGAAGGTTCTGAACCTCCAGCCTTCCGAAAGAAAGAACAATGTTGACAAGCCTCTTCAGAGCACGCCAAATAAATTACGACTATATATAGCTTTTCTGCGAGCCAGTTTCGGTTTCGCCTCGCTGGGAGGTGCATGTGACGTGGCGTCGTTAGGCAGTATGCGCGTGGTCACGTGGTAACGAGACATGCGTTTTGGCACTCCCTCCAGCTCGTTCGGTCGTCTGCTACGCGGATACGCATTGCACGGCCCGATGTAGCACGGAGCGAGGCCGGAGCGAGTGCATATAAACCCAGCTGTGGTCCCGCTCTCACGTGACCACCTTCTGTGCCATGACGTCACAACACATGTACAGTCAGCCGCAAAAGTTTGCGGGACCTGCAATGCATGGCGGAGCGCGGCAAAACTCTATCGCTGCGCCGTCTACCGCCCCACAGTGTGGTGTCGAGACTACCGGCACTTCCACGCCAGGCGCGCATTGTGCAGCCTAGAATATGGGAGACGAAACCGAAACTGGATCGTAGAAAAGATATTATGTAATAGGCTATTTGGTGCGCTCTGGTGATTGCCTGGTATTTCTTTCTAGGGTTTCGAAGTCCAGAAGGCATTCAGCCGAAGCAAAAGAGAGAGAGAGAGAAAGAAATTAAAAATGTCACATGTTTTCCTTTATTTGCGAAGGGGTTTCGGTAAGCCAAGAAACGACGCAAAAATGAAATTTCCACACCAGTTCGCCGTGACGTCACTACTTTTGAACAGAGTTTGCTCGGGTCTAGGTATAATCATGTATCGGTAAAAAAGAAAAAGAACTACAGTCCCTTTTAAAATAACTAAGGGCTCAAGCTAGTAAATTTCCAGAACGTTCACGGTGCCAAAAACGACCCAAGTACGATAAAATACTTTGACATTTGTGACGTCATACAGACGTAGGGGGCGCTGGAGTTTCAGTGCGAAATTCAAGAAAGGCAATGTTTAGACTTCTCTGTTTTTTTCTTTCTTTCACTTATTATTCGGTGGATTCGCCGCAAAGCATATTGACACGTGTACTGTTATCACGAAATTTGTGAATTTGACAAAGCGTCAAATTCACAAACCTATACTAACCGACCTCTTCTCGCCAACTGAATGAAGGGAGAAATACCACTGGATTGTGTTACCAAATGAAATCGTACCCACTCTGAATCAAGCTCAATTTTCGGCAATGCTAAAACATTCTTTTACCTTACATGATTAGGATATCATTATTCCTTTTCTTCACGACGCCACTCGTTCTTGCGCGTCATTCCTCGTAGTGCTCTATATTTTTTACCATATTTTGATGTTCCTTGTGTACATCTTGTGCTTTATAATCGAGAGTTTGAGGAAAGTTCGTCTGTAGAGGGAAGAACATGGTCGAATAATGACGCACACTCGCCAAGAGAAGAACGATACATATTTTTTAACGGTGCTAATTTGCGCCCAATACGGCTGCATTGTTCACAGACTGTGAACAAGGAACCGGTGTTAGGTGCCAGAACGTCAACAAAACTTTCTTTTACGTTGTTTTTCACTTGGATAGGGCACGTCTTTCTTCAAAAACGCTTTCGCTTTTGATTAACACAGATTTCCGTGTACTGCTGCTAAAAAAAAGTTTCCTTTTTTGTTGTTTATGTTCTTGTTTTACTTTAAAAGGCATTTTCTGTTTTAATGTGTGGTGTATTTATCCTTGCGTTATTGCAACACCACTGTGTACTGCTCTTCTGCCCTTATATGCCTATCGGGTAATCGAATAACAATGCGTAACAAGTGCAAACCGTTTTAGCGTTGCTATCTAGTGTCCCTTCAAGCAACGATATAAGCTGACAACGAATATCAACTGAAACATGGAAACACCACTGCTTCCGCCATGGCATGCAGACAGCTAAAGAAAGGAAGTCTCGAATATCTATTTCCTATTTCGATTAAGAAAAGAAATAAAGATAATTAGAAAACGAGTTCGCGATACCCACCGGGCAAGACGCCCGCGAAAGGAAGCTCTACTGTCTCGATTAAATGTTCTGGCTCCGTTCTTTTTCATTTATTTTTGTCGCGAAAAAAAGGAAACGTTGAGAATACGTAACAGGATCACGCGTATATATAAAGAGGCGGATCTACGAAGATGTTCCAGATAAGCATGGCGCACGCATTGGGGCACTAGACACGCCAAGGTCGATCGGCTCGGACAGAAGTGGAGAAGGCAACGCCGGAGTCACGTATTACGCGCGCAACGACTGTATATCGAGCCAACACGTGGATCGACGGGAAACTGCGTGAACAGGAGGAAGCGTAGCGGCAGCCAGACGTGCTGGCAGCATCTCTCGTAAGCGGGGCGAAATGGAAGCGAGAGTAACGAAGGGATTTCAAACTGAGCAGACAGAGCTAGTCGAAGGAATAAAAGTAGCGGGGGAGCGGGGGTGGGGGGATGTGGATTATACTGCCCCAGGTGTCTTGTAATAGCGGGGATTATCAGACGCGGGGGGCCGCTAAGACCCAATGCTTGTAACGGTGGTTAAGACCGGCGTAGCTCGCACTATGGGTCTGGCGTTGCCAAGACGAACGCTCGAATGGGGAGGGCTTCCCCTTTATGATGACTTTTCATTTTCTTGTCGGTGATTCCGCCTTCTGGAAAACTCGAACATGTCGCGCGGAACGGTTGCAGGAGGCAGGCACCGAGCCAATGCGCGCTGCAGGGCAGACGTCCATGAAGCGTCGTATCTTGAGACACATGCAGAGAACGTACAAAAATGGTTACAGACAGACAGACAGACAGACAGACAGACAGACAGACAGACAGACAGACAGACAGACAGACAGACA